>NW_005054399.1:2657054-2706345 GCF_000277835.1 Geospiza fortis
CAGGGAGCAACTGGAAATGCTGAGCCAAGAGGGTGTACCCAGGGATAATTACCTTTGGGAGACCTAGAGGAAGATCTCAGAAAAGCAAGCAGCCTGGGCAGGGAAACCTGCTAATAGATGCCCCTTCCCCTGCAGTCTCCACCTGGGCTCTGCCTGTCCTGGCTGGCCCTGTCCTGAGGACAGGAGCTCCCACTGCTGCAGCAGGCAGTGGGTGGGATGGCCCTTGTCACAAGCATGTAAATGGCCCTTGTCAGAAGGGTGTAAAGCCTTGCTGTGTCCCCCACAGCTCTCAGAACATCATTCTTTCCAGTACTCTGTCACTACAGAGACACGTGTCAGGATGGAGCACAGGCCACAGCTGATGGCTGCCCTTAGAAGTGGTCTGCTCCAAGGCTGGTCCCCCTCTCTCTGTCACTTGGGCAGGGCATACAGTTTGGAAGAAATTATTGCCAGTGCTGGGGATGTGTTTCTCTGCACTAGAACAGAGCTCTTGCAGCTCAGCACCAGAGATAGGTCTCTGAACCTTCCTGAATGTAAGCATTCCTTAGCCTGGAGCTCAGCAACCCTCTCACATCTAGCAGGGCCCATCAGAAAAGAAGTCTTTTACTGGCAGAGTGCAACTGTCATTGACACAGGGACAAATGGGCCAAGGAAGCTTCCTGGCACCTGGGCAGCTCTGAAGCCAAACCTCATTTGTATTCAGCAGCTACAAGAAAAATAATTTGTTCCCAGTTAGTAAATGAGATTTAGTTAATAAATTGGCACATGTGATCAAGCTGCCAGTCATTCCCGTGCAATGCAATAAATGAAGAGATGGGAGCTTATTATTTTATGAGAAGAAGCTGTTTTGTTACAGGATGAGGTGCAGCAGAAATGTTATTTTTTGGCAGGCAGTGGCCACATTTGATGATCATTTATTTCATGGATCTTCACAAGGCAGTCAGAATACTGCCAAATCTGCTGAATTGTGCAGGGGAGCTCCTTCCTGACAACTCCATCACCACCAGACTCCTCAGGCATGGGGGACTTCTGTCACTGATGCAAGCCCCAACATACCTTCTACAGAAGAAGCCACATCAGGTTACCCTGTATAGCTGCTAGATAGGAAAACCTGTTATGTTAGGATGGAAAATGGATGGAGGAAGAAGGAAATCTGGAAATCCTGGGAGCAAATCCATTATCAGGCCTATCATATAGGGCCCCATTCCTGGTCCTTATTGATCCTGTAACATAAAATTCAAAAGTAGCATCTCTTAGCAGATAAAACACTAGTTACTCTCTAAAATATCAAGCCTAAATATGATACTGAGAGACTGAGATAGCAACAGATTTCTAAGGTGGGGAACAGCACTGTAGTTTGGAGGACTGCATCCAACAAACAAAAGCACCCCAGCATTCCTCTGAAGTGGGTATAACTTTGCAGGGTTCTTAGAGGACACAGTTGCTCCTTTCCCTCACAATGGTCTCCTTGAGAGGCTTCATGTGCACAGATTCCACAACTGCCATTTGGCCAAGACACAAAGCACTATGAAAGTCAAGCCTTGGACTGGGAGCAGTACACCATCTGTTCAGGCCTGAAAGACCTGAACAGGAAATCACTATCACATCTACAATCTAATCATGATCAGCTGCCTGGCAGCTGACAAGAACACACGCTGTCTGGTGAAGAGCAAAAATGCCTATCAGCTGAGCCCTGCACGAGAGAAATGAAGTGTCTGATGGACTGAAGGAGAAGTACAGGAGTGGGCAGCTAAAACAAGGCTAATGAAAGGGGAAAGTGACGTTGTCCAGTGATAACCTGGGAGCATCTACACAAGGTTCCTGCACTTGAACCTGTACACCTGTACTTTGAACCTCTAAGTTGAGTCTGTTTTGCCCTTGAAGAGTTTTCTCCCCGTCCCTATCTCAACCCATAAACCCTTCCTTAATTTTTTTCTCTATGCTGTCCACCTGTGGTAGGGGATGGAGAGCGAGTGTCTTTTGTGGGTGCCTGGTGCTTGGCCAGTGTCAAACCACAACAACACCTCTGGTTAAATTTACATCCTCCATGAAACAGTGGCCAGGAAGTAGTCAAATATGTCTGCAGAAACAAAACTAAAGCCAACAGCAGAGATGGGAACCAAGAACTACCCGTCAACTCTGGAGGACAGGAACTAAAACATGCACTGGATAGACAAACTGAATCTCTGGGAAAGTATGGAAGACATTCTATGAAAAGGACACTGACAGCAGATCCCTGAAGAGGCCAAAGTCAGCTCTACTGAACTCCAGGGTAGAAGTAGCAATATTTTACTTTATTTTAATTATTGAACTGTTCTTATTTCAATCTACAGAAAAATATCCTTTTTCTGATTCTCCTTCCCATCCCTCTGAGGGGGAAGGGTGAGCAAACAATTGTGTGGGACTGAGTTTTTGGCTGGGGTTAAGCCATGACAATATCCCCTGTTCACACACATTTGCTGCATTTATCTCTTTCCAGAAACTTGTTATCCCAGGAGCATCTGATCATCCACAGCCATTGTGGGTGTAGATACTCCAGATATACTGGGGAACTGACCCCAGGACAGTTCTCTGTGAAAAGACTTAAATTTGTAATGGATTTGTCACTTCCTCACTGGGCTAAATAGTGAATGCCAAGGAAAAATACACTACTGCTAGTTACTGTGACAGCCTGCTTGGGGTCACGGAGTCACAGAATCACTGAAGTTGGAAAAGCCCTCTAAGACCATCAGGTCCAACCATTCCCCTTGCACTGCCAAGAACATCACTAACCCTTGTCCCCAAGTGCCACATCCACACATCTTTTGAATCCCTCCAGGGATGTTGACTCACCACTGTCAGGAGGTGAACAACCCTCTCTGGAAAGAAATTTTTCCTAATTTCCTATTCCCATCTAAACCTCCCCTGGCACAACTTGAGGCCATTTTCTCTTGTCCTGTCACTTGTTACCTGGGAGAAGAGCCCAACAACAACCTGGCTCTGCCCTCCTGTCAGGAGTTGTGCAGAGCAAGAAGGTCCCCCCTGAGCCTCCTACTTTCCAGGCTGAGCTCCCCCAGCTCCCTCAGCTGCTCCTCAGACTCGTGCTCCAGCCCATTCCCCAGCTCCATTCCATTCTCTGGACCTGGTCTGCTGAAAAACTGTCATTTTTCAACGCCTTTTTGAAAGCTGCACCTAAACAAAATGAAATTTAATTTTGGGCAAACTGGAAGATAAAAAATGTGAAAAACTTAACAGAGCCATTACTTGCTGTAATGGTATAACAGCTATTCCTTGAGCAGCACAAAGCGCAGTCTTGCCTGTGCTCAGCTCTGCACAGGAAATGTAGAATTTGCCCATCATTGTTGTTTCCTTATTGATGACAGCTGGGATCTGTAACAGACATCGATTGTCCTGAAATGTCTCCTCCACTTTTCATGTCAAGCTTGCCATTTGAATCAAAGGACTTGCTTAAAAGGTATTTTGAGGATTTTTTTGAATTTCTGTTGTGTATGTAAGAAGCTTTAATTGTTTCCAAAACAGCTTAGTTTCAGACAGCTTCAGCATTCAAAGTAGTGCAGCAACACAGGTGCCATAAAACACACTGTGTCGGATCACACCTACAGCCTTCCACAAGTAAACATGAATCCTGTGTGCTGATCCTGGCCAAGACACAGTCTATACACCCAGTACTGAGGGAAACAGAAAGCATGCTGCATTTGAGTAAGATGAATTGCTAACTGCAGAAGCGCTGAACACCCTCGTGGATCACAGCAAAAGGGAAAGAGTACCAGGGAGGACAGGAAGGAAAAGTCCCTCTTTCCCCAGCTCAGCCCCACGGCCCATTAGAGCTGCCACTTAGGGAGAATCTGACACTCAGGACAATGCCGACCACGCTGTCACTTGTTCACAGACACAGATCCATGAACTGGGGGTAGCTGGGCACAGGCCAGGCTGGCTGCAGGGGCGGGGACGAGCACAGTGTCTGTGCCATGCAGGTTTGGAGGCTGGGGGCAGGGCAGTCTGGTCCTCATCTCCCGTGGGCAGATGGAAGCAGAGCCCAGGCCAGGAGGGTCTTTGCAGAGACAATGATGGTGATGCAATGGCCCTGTTTTCATGTCAGATGGAGGGAATGGGCAGCACCTCCCAGAAAAACAGAGGATATTTCTTCAAGAGCTGTGGCTACAAAATCACTTCTCTGTGGTTGAAGGGATTCAGGACATGCATCTCTAATGATGAAGGACTGCAGCAGGAGCAGGTCAAAGCCCTGACCCAGAGGAGGCTCCTGCAGGCACGATGCTCTCAGAGGAGGCAGTGTAGAGTCTGGGGAACAGTGCATCCCCCCACTTTGGGAGATCCTCCTCAGGACAGAGAACCCATGTCACTGAAGAAACGGAACTGTAAGTTTTCAGGCTGCTATGATACATCCAATTTTGCTTTTTAACATTTGTTTTTCTTTTTCTCCTGTCTTTGGTGTTTCATTTCTTTCTGGAACAATAACAAGAGCAGATAGGCATTCTTTAATCTGCTCCCAGGGAAAGGGGGAATGCCGATGGGGAAAGGTCTTGGCTCTTCAGGCACCAGCTTTTGTCTTTTTGTTAGCTGAAGGGTTTTCCCAAAGTGAGTACTGAAATGCTTCAACGATCTTTAAAAAAACATTGTGCAGATTTTGTGAGATTTCAGGCTGCAGTAAAAGCAAAATTTAACATGCCGAATGTCATTTTTTTAAAGGAGTTAAGCAAAAGGCTACTGGAGCTGTCAGAGTTTAAGCTTCAACCTTTATGTTTACAAAGCAAAAAGGGCAATTAGATGTGGAAAAATAAATTTTTCCAGGACTCTGTCAGCAGCTGTGGTTTGTACTCAGACTTCTGAATGACAGGCTAGTTTAGTGCCACAGGCAGAGAGTCAGTGTAGAGCAGCCCTGACATTTCTTTGATGCTAAGCAGTGTATCCTAATAAAGATGTGCTTTGAAGTCACTCCCTCTTGCCTGGCATGCAGCATTACAGAGCATTCCCAGGGCAGCAGGACTGGGACTGGCTGCATGCTCCAGGCCTCCCATGCCTGGCATCCTGCTTCCCTCCTTGCTTCAGACTTCCTCCACACTTCCATCCACTGAACCTGAGGAAGAAAGTTTTGGAATAAATCAAAGATATAGCTAATAGGCAAGTTCTGTGCTTTCACCTCCCAGCTATTTCACAAAGCTTGTTTTCACCAAGGGGTTGAGGACAGAAAACCTCATGGTCCTGTAAGCAGAGTCCATGAGTGAGCACAGCCCAGCCTGTGGCAAGGACAGGTGCCCAAACTTGCAACCAGTCACAGTCCTCCAAGCACCTACACGAGCAGCTGAAGGCAGACCTGCTTTTTCAGCAGATGGAGCAAGTTCCTCTTGGCTCTTTCCTGTGCACGCTATCAGTCAGTTTTGAGCTTGTGGCCAGGCCAGCAGAGCTCCCTGTGAAGGGAGTGCATGGACTGCAGATAGCAGTTCCCCAGTGCCAGCTATGAGGTCCTGGCTGCCATTCAGGGAAGGACTGCACTTTCTTTCCCATTCCCTTTCTATCAGCCTCCTGTTCTTCACGCATTTCTTCTCTCTGCAAAGACCAAAGTGCAAAGAGAGAGAAGAACAGAAGTGGGGGAAGGCACTGGGAAGCCCATCTCCAAGTGTGAAGTGACAGCAGATGGCAGAGGCAGTGCTCTATGGCAGATGAAGAACTTGTCAAAGCAGTCATTATAGCAGCCTGCCTGACTGCCTTGGCTCCCAGCTGCCAGCGCCCATTGGACTTGGATCTCCCAGGGACATAGCACATTCTTGAGCCTCCTTCCACAAAGCTACAGACACAGGCACTGCAGCAGCTCCTCAACTCCTCAGGAAAGATGCAGCACGGCAGGGTCAGACCATGGCCCTGCAGCACAAATTTTTTCAGCACTGCCTGGGTATGAACTGCTCCTCACATGCTCAGCAAAGTACCGTTGTTCCCTCTGCCATTTACTACCCAGAGCATCAGTGGCTGATGCCAAGCACGGCTTTTGGCACATCTCCATACACAGCCTCCAGCCTGGGCACACAGGGCTGGGAGGGAGCAGGGCCAGAGCAACAGCAGCACACAGCTACCAGTGGAAGGAGACCATGGTCCTACCTCAGAACTGGAGCAGGGCATCCCAGAGTGAAAACTTAATTAATTATAACACTAAGCATTGCTTTGATGCCTTTACATTTACAAAGCACTGGGTAAACACTAACTAATTAATCTACTCTACTTAGCAATTATATAGTTCTTTATATTTTCCAGATCCTGTGCAAACATTACCTAATTAATCTACTCAATTATTTCGATGTTTTGTATTCCAGAGCACTGCACAATGGCAGCAAGAGGAGGAAGCCTTAGCAGGAATAGTAGCAAGAACATTCATCTTTTAGGTGTGCTTTGGGGAGATGAATTGAGAAGGTGCCAGCAGTCCTGGACAGTGCTTCTACCACAGCATGCCAAGAGAAGTAGACAAGTCTAAACTAAAGAAATATGAAGCATTTTCCATCAGAAAGATCCTAAAAGATCTGAGTCTGCCAATCACACACTCTCCAAACAAGGATTAATGTGCACCCCCTCATGCAGAGCCACAGCTCTATGTTTATTGCATTTTAACATTGTCATCAGTGCTTGCTGAGGTACTTGCTGTGCTCTGCTGACCTCCACTATTTGGGATGGCATGTGAATTGATTGCAGTTGAAAGATTCTTACTGGAATAAAATGAGCTTCTCAATTATTGCTATCCAAATAAATCCCTGTGTTCCAGTGATCTCCACCAGGAACCACTTCCAAAACCCCAAGTTCATGACAATAGGTATCTCCAGCTCACAAAGTACAGGTAACTGTGTTGTCATCACTGTTGAGGTACAGGACAGGGGAGGTCAGGTGATGCTTTTTCTGACACAGGGAAGGGAGGCTGTGGAGACAATGTAGGGCTTAGTGGTGTGTCTGATGAATAAATGATAAACTCTTTAGCAAAGCAAGCTGTGATCATTTTTTATACCTTTTGTCCTTCACTCACATCCTGGCTCTGCCCCACAGGCAACAGCAGTGCTGCTCCCAGTGCAGCATTTGACCCAGGCAGATGGGCACCCAGAAGCTCGACTCTTCCAACAGCTTCATTCACATCCATTCCTGGGAAACTGGGGCATGGGAACACTGCAGAAGGGAGCAAATGGGGCGAGGAGGAGCTGGGACAAGGAACCAGGTAGCAGTGCCACAGATCCTCCCAGAGCATCTCAGCATTGCCCTCCCCACAGCAGGAAAAAGCACTCTGGGTGCAAGATAAGTAAACAGATTTTCTTCCTACCTAAGAGAAAGACCTAAGAGAAAATTTTAACCAGCAAATGTAAACAGGTAACAAAACTGATGCTGACACGGACAAACAGCAGTGCAGAGCAGCAGCAACCACTAAAGCCTCTGCTCCCTGGTATGCATGGCCATCCCAGCAGCAGCATTCCCACTATCCTATGCTGCTCCGCCCCCAGCACCCTCTCATGTTGGATGAAGATGCTGTACAAACCTGCAAGGAGACGAGAAGCAAGCAACAGGATGGCTCCAAGCACCAGCACTTCTCAGTCCCACTCTGGAACACCAGGACAGAGGAGCCATGTTTTGCATACCAAGGACGTCTAGCAGAGGAGAGAGGATCTGTGCTGGGGAGGGGGTCAGTATCCAAATGAGGACAAGGCCAAAGGAGGAAGATGGACATCCAGTGCTTCTCTGTGACTGCTCAGTTGGGAGCAGGGAGATTTTCATGATCCACCATGGCCTCTTGGTAAGATTAAATCAGACAGGGAAGCAAGCAAGAGGCACGCTCTTTCCCAAGGCTTCCTGAGTCTTCAGTTGCAGACAGATACAACGAACTTCAGATTTGAAGGGTTCCACACATCCTCTGCAATAAGCAACACCAGCATGAGCAACAGCTGTGACACGTTTCTGCCACAGCAGAAAACAACTACATGGTCCAAGGGACAAAGGCCAGAAGATGGGATACAGCACCAGCCAAGGACCAATGATCACAGCAGCCTGATTTCAGCATCACTGCACAGCTGAATCAGCCATACCATCCCCAGCCTGCTTGGACCAGCACCCTACACACCTGTGCAGTCCTGCAGCCCCTGCTGCTGGCTCAGGCCACGAGCCCAGGGTTAAATCTATGCTCAGCTCCTTCCTGCCCTCTGCTCTTGGGCCATCCCCTCCACACATGCCAGGTGGAAAGGAAAGCAAAGCTGAGAACCTGGATGAGAGATAAGGAAGCCATGCAGGGAACCTGCTGCTCTTGGGGGAGTAAGGGGTGCATCATAACTTCATCAGCCTACAAGGGAAAGAACCAATTATCTGGCAATTGTATGCAGTCCATTTCAGTGAGAGGCTCATAACCTAACCAGCCCTTGCAGTCAGGAGGAATAAAATATATGCTGACATCAGTATACAGAGATTCCCATTGGAAGCCACTTTCACTGCAGCGTCGTGAATATTTTCAGAAGCAGCTTGAAAAGATTCACTCAGTGTATCAATTGTCCTGGGGAGCAGAGCTGACGATAGTTGTACATAATAATGCTTAAGCCAATTCACATGCACTGTTAGTAGCTGTTTACAAGTCCTGGCCCTAATCAGTGCATTAAATATAAACATATAACTAAGAACTCTGAAAGACCCTCTCCAGGGGCAGTGAAATCCTCTGCCTTGGCCACTGTCAGCTCCTCAGGCTTCTTCTATAGTGGCACAATCTCCCCTTGACTCCAAGAGGGAGAATGGAAAACCATAACTCTTCTCTTTGTTGAGGTGACACATTTTTTATGAGGATTTCTTGAGCAGTATTTGTATTGCCATACCTGTTATCACACACACCCCTCGGGGGTGACACATTGGCAAGGATGGAATAACCTTAAATGCCACATCTTCTGCAGAAAGCATGTGATGCATCCTTACCAGACATCCATGTGCTCCAATTCTGCTGGCACCACTCACTCCGTGTGTAGGAACATCCCTCTAGAAGCAGCATAATGCTGTTGCAGACTTTCCCATGTAATAGAGTCTGTGTGTCTTTTTCTTTCTTTTTGATTCTTGTGGGGTTTTTTAACAGGTAGTAAACCACCTTAAAACTTCCCATTTCATCATTACACAAACAAAATCTGACCATTGATCCCCTGTTTATCCCCTGTGCACATACACCTCTGGTTACTGCAGC
Source organism: Geospiza fortis (assembly GCF_000277835.1). NCBI lineage: Eukaryota > Metazoa > Chordata > Aves > Passeriformes > Thraupidae > Geospiza > Geospiza fortis. The sequence goes on from NW_005054399.1 coordinate 2,666,248, forward strand.
TGTGGGAGTCCCCCATTTACTCAATGAAATAAACAGGCACCTAGTTTGTGCTGCCAGAGGAATGTGACATTTGAGAGAGAACACAGTATTCCCCCTTCCTTACCTTGGTGTGTGCTTTACTGCTGGCTCATAGGTATGCCCTGCACTTGGGCCACTGAGGAGGTAACACAGGACACTCCAGAGGAGGCAGCCCCTGAGCATGCTGTGAGCTCGACTCGGGGGACACTGCCATGACTTGTCACAGGTCTGCAGGAACGAAGTGTCATCCTAGATCAAGGTCTTGTGAGAGACTTTCTGTGAAGAAAGGTGATAGAAAAGAAAGCATCTTACAAAGCAGATTATAGCTGCCTTCACCTTCCCCCCTCTGTGTGACTGAAGTGCAGCTCCTGACACGCTGGCTGTGCCCTGATTGCGCGGGCAGCAGCTCTGAGCTGGGAGCCTCTGTGCCATCCTCTATAACAACCACACTGAGGGTAGGAGAGCCCAGATGGGGTGTCCAGGATAGGCTGAGTCCAAATCCAGTGTTAAGAGCCCTCTGTATGTTGTTTTCTACAGCAGCTGAATCACAGATACGGCTTCATCAAGCTTGAGATTCGTCAGCCATTGCTAGTGTTTCACACAGTAACAAAAAATATTTTAAAGAAAATAGGCATCAGAAGAAAGCAAGCACATTGGCTTCTGGGTCTGCCATCCCCCACTGAAGCCTGGCAGCCTGCCTGCTGCCAGGCCTGACAGGTAGGCAGAGATGGGAAAACCCCTCATGGCTCTTTTTATTGTGATAGCCCTATATGAAGCTGCAAACATATCTGTCACCTTCCAGCACATTGTTTACCAGCTCTCCTCAACATTCCCTAAACAATATTTTCTAGAGACTGTAATTCAATACCTCACACCCCAGAGCTGTAGCATCAGCCCAGAGAGCAGCATGATGAATGTATTGTGCTCCTCCAGAGCTTGGGCTTGGGAACTGGTTTGTGCTGTTAATTATCCCTCTGCTTTTTGCTATTCTCATCCCACCTGTGCCTCTGTATTTATCATATGGGTCTACATGCACTAAAAACATCCTTACTCTTTACAGTATAAGGAGTAATTTATCCCTTTTGTGCAACACAAGGCAGCTCAGGGGACCAAATGGCAAGACTTGATCAATAAGGCACTCACTAGATTAGAGGCACTGGGGCTCAGACCTCAAAATGCTTGTTTAGAAGAAATGCAAGAGAGTGAACTAAGAATGTTAAGCACAGATACAAATACAATTTCCACCACTCTCCCTTCCCCATCCCCTCCCCAGCCTTCATCCCAGAGATATCCTCACACTAATCAGTGCTGAGAACACCCTCCAGAGCCAGGCCATTCAGGTCAGGCTGCTCACTGGGAAGGGCTGTTCCTGCCCTCGCAGGCATGGCAGCGCTGTCTCTGCAAGCAGCCAGTGCACAGGAGGAGCACCCCACTTGGCTGGGAAGCAGCACACCAGCCTCCATCTGTTCAGCCCCCAGCACCCACTCAGCACAGAACACTGCTCTTGGGTGGTTGTCACCTGGTCTCACCCAGGGAGCTGCAGCCATTCCCCAGAACACTTCTGCTCACTCCAGAGTCCCATCATGGTTCACTCACTCCCCCAAACCTTTAGTTAGTATAAATATTAGTATAAATGGAGTATAAATTAGTTAGTATAAATGGACTATAAATGTTGAAGGCTGCACACTCATGCTCATAGCATGCAATCCAGAGGACCAACCAGTAATACTGACCAGTAACTTAGAGCTGCCAACACCTCTCCTTCATGTGTATCTAGTGAGCATATCTTAGACCTTTGTCCACACTGTACTGCACTCTCCCTTTCTCACCACTCCAGTACTGCTGCAGGGCTTTCTCACATCTGCGCTGAAGTCTTGTTCTCTGCTTATAATGACAGCTTGGACTTCTTAGGAAACCTGCAGCCTTATGAAAACAGCCATGATGTACCCAACTCAGGATCCCTGGCAGGATTGCTCTCCTGCTTTCCACTAGTGGCCAAGAGGCTTCCTCCCGCTGAGGCACCACACATCTCACTCCTTACAAAAGTGAAGGGTAGTTGCTGACCACAAGGACACTTTGGTTCCAAGGACCGCATACAGATAATTAAGACAGGTAATTAAGACCCATGCTGCCATTTCTTGCACTGGGAATTGCTGATATCTAATGACATTTCCAAAATATTTTTAATGGAAATTGCAGGTCTTGTTTGTAATATGACATTTATCTTTTTTTAGCATGAAAACAAATAGAAAAGTCTGAAAATCATTGCCTATATTATAAATTACTTTATTGTTGGTTTTATTACATTCTCCATTAAGCTGTCACAATCTGTGCCTCCTCCTATTTTTGTGATGGCCAGCAACTGAAATCCATCGTGTTTTCCATGTGATTTATACAGGACCCTAGTGATAACTTTATTCACCATGAGGATAATTATCAGCTATATTGTTAAGGCTGCTCAGTTTCCCTAGGGGATAATATGTCAGAAAGGTTAAAATATTGACAAGCAATAAAGTATGTATTATAATTACACTGGTGCTAGGATAGATAACTGGCTGTGAACTGAGCTACATCTTTGCAGCCTTCTCCCAGTAAAGACAGAAATGCTGTGGTCACACCGAACACATCCCTACAGGACTGCAGCAGTCTAGGCTCATCACCTGGAGGGGATCCCAACAAAGGGCATGCTCCTTCTCATTCACATACATTGACCATTTAAGCTCTGACAACTGTGCTCTCAGTGAGTTTCTTTATGATTCATAAATGAACAGGATGCATAGCTGAAGTAGAGGAGGTTTTTCCACAATCCTTCTGTATTTCTTCCCATGTCCCCTAAAAAAGCTTTTCTTCATAAGAATGGCAGAAGGAGGGAGAGGAAAGAACTGGTATCTTTGAAATGAAACATTGATTTCTTCTGGTACTGAAGCAACCAGGTGCATGCCTTATTGGTATCATGGTATATAGGTATAATCTGAAGGATGTTGCTGAGATAAATTGCTTTTTGGTTCGGGCACTAACAAAACGAAGCACTGAATAACTCGGCACTACATCTGAAGTGAGACCATAAAACTAACCTTGGTCATTCCTCCAGATCTACTATTGTTACATCAAGACTAGACTGGGGATGGAGGAGCTCATAAATAATTTCTCATGGAAAGCACGTACACCAGCCAGACAAAATCTCTCTCTGAGAAAACGTGGAAAAGTAGTAGACTTAACCTACTTCAAAATGTCATTTTTTGAAGAAAGAAAAAGCCAATCCACGTCTCTTTCTTGATGCTTAAAGGATGTGTCTGTACCGCAGCAGCATGTTAAGCACCAAGCCCTAGACCTGGCTTTGAGCAGCTGAAAGAACTTGCTGCATCAAATTCTCTCACTTCCCTCCAGTATAATCATATTGGAAATAGATGGTCACCTATGGATAAACATAACTGAACAAGAGCTGTAAGACATTTAATAAACTACGTTGTTTAACTTTCTTCTGCTAAGGAAGTGCCAAGGACTACAAAAATTGTATTTACCTCAGGTTCATCTACATCTCACTGGCTTTGTCCGGGGAACATAAGTAGTGTAGAGGACTGTGGTCCTAGAGATGAGGGTCACAGCTCTAGCCCAGCCAGCCTGAGACACCCTGCAGCATTTCTCTGGAATATGAGCTCGTGCTACCCTTTCACTGGCCCTTTGAATGAGTCATGGATGCTGGAGAATTAGAGGTAATTCAACAAAATATCATTTCTCTGTTCACGACAAGTACAAAAGTGAGAGCCTTTGGCTTTCTTTTATTCAGAACCAAGAAGCCTGGTGCTATAGATGCAGCTTTGTGCTCAAGAGCAACAGTTTTTCAACCCAAGAGGTGCAAGACACACCCCTGGGGCAATATGCAAATTCAAGAGCCCAACAGTAATTACAAATCATGCCAAAAATTAGCTATAGGGAGCCCACAGTGCACTCCAGCTCCCCTCTGCAGACTCTCTGAAGTCCCATAGGAGATGCTTAATGCAGTTCTGGTGGAGAAGCTCCTTGGGTACTCACAAGCACATCTGTCTCCAGGCTTAACATTTACCCTAGAGCTAGACAATTTATTTCTGCAGCACACTGCTCAGGGCTTCAAATGAAAAGACCTCTGCAAAGGCGACCAGGGAGCTTGCCTTCCTGCCTGATCCCCAAGTTTTCCCTCCTCCATCCAAGGAGTTGTCTGGCACTCAGCAAAGTATCAGAGCCAAGCCTGACTTAAGGACCTACTCATGTCACCCCCATTGCCAGCTCCAGCACAAATGCACCAAAGTCCTCAGAGCATGCCATCTGCTCCCCATGCAAGGCTGTTTCCACAAAGAGGCATCACTGCAGTCAGTTCTCCCCTCATATAAGAAGGAAGGCTGAGCGCCCAGAAAGGCTCCTTTTCTCTGAAAATTTGTTGTTAACTTCCCTGATGACCCTCACACCATGCACTGCAGGAGGTGTTAAAACATGGACAGATAATCAAGTGTCTCCTCAGATGACAGCTTTGTGGGACTGATTTAGAATGCCTGGCTCAGCCTGGCCACAGCTGGTACTGCCCAACACCCTCTGACAGGATAAGCAAGACCTGAGCAGCATGAGCTGCAACAGAAGCTCATTTGGTCCACAGGCACCTTGGGAACTGAACGTGTTTTACAGTGTTACATCAGCACATAGGGAACAGATTACATAAATGGAGGTGAATTAAAACCCATGTCTCATGAGGGCAAATGGCTGTGCATGCAGCATCTGCTCAGCCTGCAGTTTCAAAGCAGCAGAAATTTTAAGTACTACCATTTACAAAAGGTTCATCTTCGCCTTTTGTTTGACCGTAAATCTCTGAAGCTCACCTTGTTAAGGAAAAGTGTGGAACAGCAGGAGTCTTGTACCTCTGCCACACCTCCCCCAGTGCATTCCTCTCTGATGCATTACAGATCATCTCCAGGAGAGATACATCTACATTACAAAGCATGAATACTTCTTTCAGTAACAGATGTGTCCATCACACACCTGACAGCAGGAGACAGAATATTTCATTTGCAGTCACCTGCTTCCACCATCAGCTCTGCCTGCTCTGGGCAACAACCTTAGGAGGTATTTCCTAGGTGTGCCACAGGAAGCAAGAGCACTGGGTTATTTGGTAGGAATTTTCCTGTGCTCGCCTTTGGCCCAGTATTAAAACGTCCAGACAAAATCATAGAGAGGGGCTGGTGTCAGCCTGGGGAAGGCACAGGTCACTCTATCTTCTCTCCTACCAGAAGCGCTGAAGGCTGAACTCCCTCCTCATTTGAAAGAAACACTTCATATTTACTGACAGAGAATTAGACAACACAGACTCTTAGAGGAAAGCATGATTAAATAACACACTGTCCGTGGCACAATGCATACAAATGCCTACGTTGCCTCTCTGTATGCTATCATCTAGCATTATAATACTTTGTGGAGTACCAGAAGACTGTCTCTACAGGACTATTACCTCTGACTCCTGATAAAACCTCTCCCAAAGTGTTTTCTTCCCATTGTGCCTTGCAGATGTTTCCCTTTTTAATTTGTCAGAGACAAGTAACTGCATCTCTGAAAATAACATTCTTCAACAACGCTCTGTTTACTGCCAGATCGCCTTTCTCAGCTAGTACTGGTTATGTTTATCCTTGTTTATCAGATGGGAAAACTGAACCCAGGCCCATAGTTTAGGTTAACAGCACAAACATGTTCAAATAAAAATTAACTTTATATTATTGAAAGCTCCATAGCTATGAACAGATGGGAAACATGAAGTCTTCTCACAGCACAAGGGTCCCTGGCACTGGGCTACAACAGAAGACTGGAGAGCACTGATGGTATAAAGTCACTTCCCCGCCTAGCTTCTGCCACAGAACCTGCAGCCAGAATCTACCTGATTGCATGCAGATCACAAGCCTCTGTCGTTACTGGGTTGCAGCTGCTGGAAACATACAAATCACTCGGTGCCTCTTCAGGGAACCCAATACCACAGGGCTGGGAAATTCCTCCTACCAGCTGCTGTCCATTTGTGCTATAGTCAGCACAGATCCAGGAATCAATATTACTGCTTGTAGGAATTACAAGCATTAAGGATGTTAGATAGAAGGTGAACTTGTCCTTTCCTAGAGCCAAATGCCTCTTCATGGCACTTAAGCAGCCTAGCAGTAATCTGCCCTTGCTGGATGTACAATCACAGGGGCTCTGCCAGCACTATAAAGAGATGTGGAGAGCAGAACCACCACCTCAGAGGACAGTACATCAGCAAAGCGGGTGCAAATGTGACCAAAGAAAGTCTGAGAAACAGAGTTCCTTCTCAAGGGAGATGGTGCAGAAAGGTGCCAAAGTCTCTTTCCTTCCTCATGGGATGCCGTCAGACTGAAATAAAAAACACAGAGCAAAGGTGTCCCATGTTCTTAAGGGAGGTAGAAATTTCAGGATTCACCTACCCTGGACACAGAAGTACTGCTGTTGAAGGCCCCAGTCTTCACAGCTGACAGACCCCTATCTCTACAGAAAATCCAATTCTACTAAGATATATATAATGAGGCGTTTTGTCCTGTCAAGCTCACCTGTAAGAAGAAACAAAATTACTTGTCCCTCTTTCCTTCAGCGAGCTGTAAAGACACTTCTGATACAGCCCTTTGACAATGGCATCCTTGCTGCACCTGAGACTGGCAAATCTGTGTTAGTGACCTCACACTGTCCCCCTGGGTAAGTGCAGGGCAGGTTTCCAACTCTGCAGGCTGATAACGTTGCAGAATTGCATAGGCCAAGTAAAACGTATAGGAGGGATTCTTCCTCCTAATATTAAATAAACCTTATGTGAAAAATGCCATTTTGAGTGTCTTGAGTTGTCAATTGCAGGAGAAAGTGATATTGATTTCTACAGAAACTTTATTTGAGTAACCTATTAAATGAAACTTATTTGACACCAGATGACTCCTGCAATTTAATTCCCGAGTGAAGTGCTGTCTCCAAGGCTTTGTGATGTTCTTTAACCTGAATGATGAAAGGCATTTTCCTTACAGCCATTTGCTGATGGATCTCAGGGTCTTTGCAAATAAAGTCCTCCAAAGATTCTAGAACATGCTTTCACTGGCAAAGTGCAGCTGATACCCCAGATACCCCAGAACATACCAGGCTTTAGGAGCAAAGCTAAAGGTGCAAAGAGCCTGACAAGAGCTGCCAGGCTCTGTGGCCTCCAAAAGTGCTGAGAAAGCCCCAGGATCCAGGAGTTCAGTGGCCACAGGTGTTACAGTCCTGCCCCAGCCAATACTTGTGCCAGGGCATCTTAGCTCAGGGCTGGGGTATGCTCAGACCTCAAAACCTCCTCCCCTTCCTCCTGAACATTTCTATCCCCAAGTGCCTCAAGGCAAAGTTAGAGCTGCAGAGGCACTTGCTTTTCAGTCCAGCCCTCTCTGCATTGCGCCTTGAAGACTTGTTAGCTGGCCGTGATCACGAAGCTGCCTGTCATGCTTCAGGGGCCACTCCTGCTCATCAAGCCTTTTACACAGTTTGTTCTTTTAAAAGAAGCCAATTTACTTTTTATTTGAAATTTACAAGAAACAATTAAATAGGAAAAGTGTCAGATTTCATTTCTTTCATCAAAATGGCTTAGTCATGTCCGGAGTGTCAGCACTAACAACCCCAGTCCTTTGGTGCTCACAGCCCCAAGAGCTCATGCTGCAGCACTAGACTGGCTGTGTAGAGCCCTGGGCTCTTGTCACACACCTTGCAAGGGCTGCTTGTGCTGTGAGCTGTGTCAGAGGTCCATCTCACTCTGAAGTCCCTCCCAAGGGCCCTGCATGGGCAGAGACACACACTTACCTGTTCACTTTAATCCCCCTATTCCCAAAGAAACAGGAGCTAAGATTGTCTCAAGTTTTGGGAAGACTTTTCCAGCTGTGTGCTGCAGGAGAGGGAGGAAAACACAGTGTCTGCATACAGGAGGAGCCTTCTATGGTGTTCTGAACAACGTGTAGGTCATAAAAAGCCACAACTTGGTTGTAAATGTGCTCATGGGAGTTCCACGAAGTTCTGGAGCTCAGCAAACACCTAAAGCAAGGCTAAGGAGGGGGACAAAAGCACTGCCTGTGGTTCTGGGTTAGACGGCAGTCTCCCACTAGGAAGCGTCAGACCACAGCACTGGATGCTGAGCAGACCTGGCAGATAAAGTTGGCATCATCAAACCAATAACACATCTAAAATGAGACCCACCCTCCAAGCAAGGAGCTGCCTGAGGAGCTGCTCCCTCCCAGTCACTCTCAGCAAGCATCCTGGGGCACAGACAGCAGGCAGAGACCACTGGCCACTCAGGTTCCCCAGGACCATCTGTGCAGCACTGTGGCCGCAAGAGCATGCACTTGTGTCTTGCCTGCTGCTGTCCCATCTCTGGCCTGTTCAAGAGACAGTAGAGCCCAGACACCAAATGCCTCCTCCTGCAGCCATCCATCCAAAGAGCTTCTGTAAAACTACTTTGTACATTTCCCCTAATTTCAGTTCAGTCATGGTAGATCAGCCTACAGGGTTTGAATGCAATTTTCTCATTGAGGTATACTAAACCCTTCAGGGAAGGAGACAAAACTATGTAGAATTCATAGAAATTAGAGTAACATTTCTCTTCTGCATTTTTATATTTTATTATTATTTAGTGTTAGCCTTTTCTACTTCCAAATCATTAATTAATTTTATATTCCACTATCAGATATGGGCCTTTCGCTACAAGAAACAGGAGATCACTGTTTGTTCATACATACGTGAGCTAAAATATTACAGGGAACCCGGTGGTCATTGCTTCTCAGAACAAGGCCCAGAGAAATCAATTCACTCAAGGCACACTATAGTCTGCTTGTTCAAAGAGGACACAATGACACTGATGATACATGGACTCCACTGCAATGCACCCAGCTCAGCTCAGAGTGTTTCACCCCAACAGAGCTTCTCCCTCTGCCCGCAGGGTCATCTCCATCAAATTTAAACACAATAGTTGGGAATCTGAGACCTAAGAACTTGGACAGTAAATACTGCAACCCAAAATAATCAGAAGAGCATGTTTAAAACAGATAAGCCCTCAGCTGAGATGCACAGAGCACCACTGCCTGTCATCAGCAGTGGAGACTAGCTGGAACTGCTTTCTAGCAAAGCACCACATATGAGTTGTCATTCCAGGGAAAGAAACTGGGCTTGACAGATACAGAGTTAAATTAATGATGACCCTTTCCATGTTAGCTGCCTGAGGGCTGGCAAGCAACTGCCACAATCATCATTCTCACAACTGGCCTGTCTGCTGGGAGTCTGCAGGGCATCTCCTGCCCTCAGGAGAGTCCAGCCAGACCCAGAGCCACTGTCTCAGTCCACTGCACCAATCCAGCTAGGTGCTGTGCTCCCAAGACAACTCACACCACAGGAGTTATTCTAAGATCAGCCCAACCTTCTGGAGGGAGGACCTGAAAAGATCACTAAAGCCTCAGATGGAACAGCAAAGGGAAACTAGGGCTCACCTATCCCACTGGCAATGCCTGGCAGCCCAGGATCCTGTCAGTTCAGCTCTCATAGGATCAGAATCTACAGCGCTCTGAAGAAGAATGAGGTTTTCCCGGTTGAGCACATGGCATGTGCTGTCACAGAGAGGAGCAACCAGTCTAATCACCCTGTCAGGTCAAAGCAGCAGCTCCTGCCAGAGACCAGCAATTTGCCACTGAAGCCAATTGCTGCCAAAGGTGTTGGGGTGCTGCTGGAGCCTATTACACTCATCATACAGCTGACGGGCTGCCACATGGATCTCTCATAGCTGCATACTGATAGCTGATGGAGTATATCCTTAAAGACAAGTTTCCATCATTTAGTATGTTTGTTTTCTCTCCCTGCTGCCTTTCCAGACGCCAAGACTTCTTTAAAAAGAAAGCACATAAAGCAGCAGTTAATTTATAAAACACTACTTTTTTTCTGAAATTTCAGCAAAGCTGAAACTTGACTTGAAAATTAACATCAGCTGCATTTACTCTACAAGTAATTAATTCACTTCATACAAGTGCTACCTTGGGAAAGAGAACAAGTCACAAACATATTCACCTGTCATTAAAAAAAGGCAGACAAAGTAAATAATTCAAGAGGTTTAAAAATAAATTCACACATTCATAGAGGCAGACATCCAAGCTTCTTTTCATCTCCTCTCTGCAGCACCCTGCTGTATGTAATGGAACAGTGATACAAATATAAAGGGAGAGAACACAGAACAAGTACTGGGCTTGACTCACTTGGAAACCAAAGGAGTCTGTTTGCAGTGACAGAGCCCTGTAGAATACACACAGAGGCTCCTGGATTTTCAGCTGGGCCCAAAGGAACCAGACCCTTGATATTCTGGAAGAAAATGCTGTCTTTCAGAGCAGATCTCTTTTGACTGGATGAGGGAGGGAACGTGCAGAGCCTCCTCAGAGCTCTGTGAAAGGGGATATACAGCTGTGTTGTCTAACAGGAACCACATCAGCTTTGCTGCTGCATTTATGATGCAGCATTCATTACTATTGTGGTTCCAGCTGGTACTTTCAAGCCCTATATTTATTCTCAGCATCCTTACTAGAATGAAATAGTAATGCAGGTGTATCAGTGAGGGGGCTGGCTGTCCCTGCTCTTCTCAAGGTTTTGTGTGCTTCTGAAGGATGTCAGGAGAGTGGCATGTGCCTGGCTCCACTGCCGTGGACCTCTGTCCCAGGTTGGGCCTGGGACTGTCCAGGGCTGGGTGCTGGCAGACCTCACCATAGTCCTTGCCCAGGAAGACACTGCTCAGGGACTTTCCCCAGAAGACTGTCCCTTCAGCAGTTAAAAGGCATTTCAGAAATTATGGGCTTGGAGATCATGCCTAGAAATAAGGACGAAGAGTCTTTCCTGGCTTTACTATGCCCAGGATATTCTGAACCAGGGCACTAAGGCTACATGGGATTGATGTTCCTTCCACCTAGCAGTATATGCCTGACTATTCTACATAGAACTGGGAAACATAATTCCTAATACCAGGTAATAATTATCCAGGACTTCTAGTATCTTCAAAATCTGTAGAATTTTATTTGCCAGAGTATTTGAAAATTACTCTTTGTTAATGGCTAGCTAAATGTCTTTGAAGCTAAACATCTTTCCAGGGGCATGTCAAGTAGCTCAGAGCAGTCAGTCATCATCCCTTGGGGTAGAGGAGTTGCAGCTCACACAGACTTAGAGGAGTCCCCAGTTTTGCACTCACAGACTGAGGCAGAGAACTGTGCAGAGACAGAGTCCCAGCAAAGACCTCCCTTTAAAGTATACAGAAGTCAGGTGGTATTTTGTCTGTAATATTCCCAGTGCTGATCCTTTTTTTTCCTCCCTTGACATCCACCAAGCCATCCTCTCCACTTTCAGGTCAAATCTGCTCTATTTTTGGGAAATCCTTTTTTTTTGTCCTCTTTCATAGCAGCAGCAACAAGAGTGGGAAGATATCTGGCATCTAAAACTAATTCCTCGCAATGCCTTCTTGCTGAAGCCAAGAGGCTTCCTGTCATGTGACATTAAATATACCAACCTCATACAACAAAAAACGTGAAGCCACCTTTCAGCAAAGAGCAAGAAATGGCAATTTCTGGCAGATCCATCCAAAGCAGTGGTAGCATATTACTCTTTAATGCCTGTCAGATACTTCCATCGTACAAAGGAACTACATGGATGTTACTATGCACTGCCCAAAAATTTTGTGCTGAACCCCCTATTTGGGCAGCTCTGTGGCAGGACGCTCTCACTCCTCATCAACCGCATGAGCATGTGGCTTCCTGAAAAGATTACATTTTATCTTTCACTACTTGAAAAGCTCCTGTTTTCTCTTAGTTCAGTGTACACATATCCATATTGACCAGCACTTTGCTCACATGCTGCCTGCTTTCCCAAAGTCTTTTAAAAAGTCCTTCCAGTATGTGCTGACAAGAGACAGGGTCGCAGCAGGCCTGCAGCACCAAACACTTGGACTTCATGATGCAGACCAGATGGAGCAGACAGCCAGCATTCAGACTGACAAAAAAGGGATTCTGTTAGCATCTCCTGTGGGGACTGCATGGGACACTAGCATTCTTTGGGCCCATGAAAACTGGCTTACAGCTGGCTGTGACAGAGAGGAAAAAAACTCTCTTACAAATGTAGTTCCCTGAAAGTGTTCCTCCTTGCAGAAGGATAAAAAGGAATCAGGAGGCTATGGGTGCCCTTCTTGGGGTGTGCAGCAGGAGCAGGATAGCTCAGATTATGCTGCTTCGTGACCTGTGATGATGGCTAAACACTGGGGATCTCCCAGGAGCTGGCTGAGCCAAGACTGAAGAGGAGCTGGTAAAGATGTTTGGGATCTAGCACAGAGGCAAGATGGATATGGATCTGGAAGCCTGGCACAGAGGCCTGTGGTTATCTGCTAGGGGTGAGGGAAGAGGAGCCCTGTGTCAGCACAGCTTCTGTCAGAACTGCTCTCAGTCTGCCTCAGCAGCCAGCATTCCTCTGCTTGGGAGGAGGGAGAAGAGCTCCTCTTTGATAGAATTTCATTTGTTCTCTTTTGTAATCCTAGCAACAGGATGGAAGCAGATAATGTGCAATTTGTTTTAATTCAGCTTTATCTTGTCAGTCCTAGCTATAACACTGCAGCAAACATCATTCTGAAGAATAGAGATGTGATGGAGCAGGGTGAGATTCTGCAAACCCTATTGATTACATCACAAGTCATCACTATAAATATTTGAAGGAGAGAAAAACTCTTGATCTAAACATGTTCATGTAACAAATTGTGCAATTGAGAGTGAGTGAGAGATGGCTCTAACAGGAGAGGGATGCTAGAAAGCAAAGCATTTAAGCTGCTTACCTTTCAACCCAAATAACATCCATTAAATGGAGCATTGTGGAATTCATGTTGTGAGAACAGAAATACAAAAGGCTCAGTGTGCAGGAGCCTCAGAAGCACGTGAATAAGGTATGTCATGAAGGAAGCACTGTGTTTCTAATCACTACAGAGAAACTAAAGCACTTTCTACAGTTCCCTTTGGGACATAAGTTGTTTTGATATCAGCTGTCAGGTGGACTTTGTTACCAAGCAGAGCAACAGGGGTCCCAGTGGTCCTCAAGAAATAAAGACACCTGTGTATGATCAAGGACAAAAATGAGACCACTGGGTGTTCTTTGCTCCTCAGAAACAGCACTTCTACAAAGACAAACCATCACATGGTACTTTACAAGTTTTTCTACAGCACCTCTCCATAGCCTCTGAAACCCGGAAAGGCAAAGAGGCCCAACAGCTGTAGAGGAATAAGATAAAGAGCTCTGAGGCTGCCAAGCACCCTGTCCTCTTTATAAAGACATTTCTGATACCAAGCAGAGTATTCAGTGGAATTTGGCAACGGGCATACCAAAACACAGATTCGAGATGAAAGGCAACAAGCAGTAAGAGAAAATACTTGTCAGAAAGCAAGTGCCAATCTGCACTTATCCTGTACTGTGAAAGCTCATCTGAACCAGCAAGTGCCAGGCTGTGCAGGTGTCAGACATGCTCACCATGGACACAGGTATGCAAAGGGCTTAGGTCTGTTACCATGATATATTTTCCTCACTCACCCAGGGGTAGCCCAGCAGTGTAACATGCTTGTCCTGGTCAAACCAGCCATGCTAAAGCATGCTCAGCACAAGCATTTGCAGTGTGCTGTGCAATTAGCCTGTGCTGTGGTGATTGATTGACAAAAACTCCTAGATGCCAGGCATGGCAGCGTGGTGCAGGTTTAGAAAGTGGAGCAGAGGCCCTTGAATACATAAAAGCAGCAGGAAACAATGAGACAACAGGCTGGAATGAGCTTCACAGTCCCTGTCTGAGGTAAAATCTCACGCCTATAAGAGAAGTACCTTTTCCTGACAGGCAGCCTAATTCTTGTATAGATTCTCAGAACAACAGCTCCCAGTTTTACTCCTTGTGACTGTAGTGAGTTCTGTTTTACCCTTGAACTCTGTGATTTCTCTTGAAACCAATTGTCCTTCCCATAACCATCATGTGCCTTGGGGCAAGGCTTCTAGCAAAAAAATATTTGTTATTGAAAACATGGAAGTTCACAAAATTGACTTCAAGCATTTCAGACAACAAAGGCAGATGACATATTTGCTGCAAATTCCAAAGAGAGAAAAGTACTGCTTTTATAGTAACAGGAACACCTGAATGAGACATTAATAGTTCCTTTAATCATAATTACAGAAGTTGTCCTTCTCTTTTCCTGAAATGAATGAACATATTGGTAGTTGGCCCTTAAACTCTCCCTAGTTAAATCAGTATTACGCTAAACTGGAGTTCAGACTGATGAAAGCCTGTGTTTCCTTTTGCTATTGCTGTAGTAAAAGCATAATGACCAGGGAGGCTCCTCTTGGCACAGCAATTTGCTCTGCATAAAAGGTTATAAACCATCCCAGGTTCAGTTCATCTAAAAGAAAGCTGCATAAGACAAGCCAGATGGCCCTATCCTGCAACCCTCACTTGGTTCTGAGGGAAATATACTGTAACCTAAGAGGTCTTTCCCAGCTTTTAATTTGATGACTTTGGAAGAGAAATATTTTTGCCCTGAGTCATGAAGAATCTACTCCTATCTATAAGCATAATGGCAGAATTGTCTCTGTCCAACATGGGGGCAGTTCTGGGCATCTTCTCATAGAAGATGTTCCTCACAGTCTCTCTGCTACCAAAACCTTGCCATGTAACCGCAACACAGGACAACCCTGTCTGCTCCACCTATTCCTCTGCTCCTCCGGGCCCCTGTTTCCCCTCTGCAGCAGGTCATGGAGGAGAGCATGGAACCCATCAGGTAAACAAAGGGGCTAAGAACCCAGATCACACTGGATAAGTGCCTTTAACTGATACACACACCTTTGACACTAGCTCCCTTTCATCTAACTCCTGCAGGTATTTATTAATGAAACCCTCCTGACTGTTGATTCATTTGATTGTTAAAGCTTGTGGAACTTGTGCTGTTATTATTCATTGTTATTAATGTTCACAACTCAGCCTGTCTCTTTCCAATATGCTCCACAGAGGAAATCGAAGGCTGAAGCCAGTCGTTGCAGTAAATGAGTGATGGAGATGCTGGAGGACAGGACAGAGCCCGTTGCTCTGGGACTGAGGCAGGTTTTGGGAAGGATGTTAATCTTCAAGCACAGGGACTGCAAAGTGAGTAGCTGTTTCAAGTGGGTTCTCTGGTGTGTGCAGTGCTTGCTCAGTTAATTCACCAGGGACCATCACCCTAACAAAATTGTCTGTGCACAGGACCAGTGACCCAGGCCAGATTCTGATCTGTGTGCAGAAAGGTTCAACACAACATGTTCAACACAACAACCCACACAGATGCTACAGAACACATACAAAGCCTTGCAGAAAACACATCTCCATGTGATGGCTGAGGATATACTGAGGAAAAGCAGAGCTGGATAACCTCTGGAAGTTCTCTTCACTCCTCTGCAAGGCATAGGACAACACCAGAAGGACACAGCTGCTGGTATCCCAGACCTCAGGAGTGCAAGACCCCAATGTGCTGAGTCAGGGCGAACAGCATGCTGCTGGCTTTAGCATGCTCCCTCTCCTCCCCTCCTGCAAGCCTCCTTCACCTTTTCACAGCCTCCTTGCTACACAAATGTTTGCCCATTCTTGCATTGCATATAGATGCCGCAGGCCAGGATGGTCCTGCTCCTGCCTGTTTGGTAGTTGGAATGCGTCTAAATCTTCAGCAGTGCTGTTATACCATCTCTCCAGAACAATGTATTTGTTCAAGTTATATCTTTGGAGTCTACAGAGCCATCACATACCATATTCAAACCATTATTCATCGCAAACAGAGAATTCTGCAAAGCAAGAGGAAATAAAAGAGAGTTTAACACAGCTTTACTAAAATGGAATTTGCCAAAGACTTACAGAAAAATGGATTTAATTAGGGCTGCTAATGGGGAACAGTTTGTTCCTGTGATTTAAAACAGAAGTTAGATAGTGCCTGTAATTCCAACATTTTTAAATTATATATAGGGGGTTATTTCTCATTTCTACCTTAATTATAAAAATCCATCTTTATGAATCATAATTTTAAGGCAAATAAAGCAAAGACAGTAAAACTGATGTTTTAGTTAATAAAACTTTTAAGAACTCACCAAAGAAGCAAAAGACTTCAGCGTAGATAAAACAGACTTAACACAGCAAGTCATAGTTGCAGGCAGTCCTCTGGATACTACTTGAGAACAGCATAACAAGGTTAAGTTTTTTACTTGGGAATAGGCATGTAAAGGAAGGTATGTTCTGTTACAAGAAATGAAACCAGGTGTCGATTTTAGGGAATAATGGGAATGTCCTCTATTTAACTTCACAGCTAGGTCTAAGTCGCAGGCATTAATTGGCCTGACATGCTCCAGATAAAATCCCAAATTCTAGAATTCTCTGCTACCCATTCTTACACTGACTACAGTAGATTTTTCTGAATTGTCTGCAAATTATTAGTCCAAATTAAAGGGGATACAATTATAGAACTGTGAGCCTTTTCTGCATCCTTTGGTTTTATTTAAAACTAACAAATGTTGGTTTTGTGAAATTTCTCCTGACCACATAACTTGAGTAAATGAGTCCCAGCATTGTAAAGCACTGAATAATTTAATTACAAATAGCCCAGACAACTGATAAGTAAGCTGGGTCTGGCTGCTGTCACTGCTGCAGATTCTTCACCAACCATACTGTGTTTTAATATTACACCTTGGATCAGAACAGAATCAATGAGTGAAGTTCAGATGTGGCACATTTCCTATTTCTCTGACAGTTTATTTCATGGATCACAGGGATGAAAGTACAGCTGCTTATTCAACAGAGGAAAGAATGAATCAGTTTTCATTCTTTAACACACTATGTGACCTATTCTCTTATGCTCTATCGTTTACAATGGCTTCAGTCTCTTCAAGACCTTCAAATTTGTCAGATAGAGAAAATTTAAAATAATGACAAAATGCCCTACCCTAGGTCTGCTTCCAACTGACTGACTGCTCTGCTGGTAATAAGTCCAAATTGAAGCGATTAGGTCACTCAGGTTGAATTAAACAGACAAATTATAGTCCTAGCTGATTAAAAATGAACCAATCTTCTGGAAGATTCCTGTGATTTTGCTCCAAGCTCCCCACAAAAGGCACTGGATGCCACAAAACTTTTGATCCTCATGTGCTTCAGTTTCTTCCCCTAATTCAAACATGAAGAACTAACATGACAGGATGGCAGCCAGGTAGCTGCTGACCAAAACATTGCACAGGTCGCTCCTGTGTCTGCCCCGTGCAGCAGCACTGAGGCCAGCTCAGGGCACCAAGGCCAGCAGGCAGACAGACACAGAGTTGCATGGCTTCCTCCCAACACACTGTCCCAAAGATCCTACCACACTAAGGGGATATCAGAGCTCTGCATACCCCATCAGCCTCCCTGAAGCTAGCAGATAATGTCACAGTTCTTTAGGCACTGCCAGTTGGGCAGAACTAACACAACGAAATGTATAATTTTTCAATTGCAGTGTGATTTTTTTTTTAAATTTAGAAATAGTCCTAGGTATTGTGGCTTAAAATACCTTCTGTGTACCCTGTCTTTGTCTTCTTTTACTGTTAATCCCAGTTCATTGGTGACTGTGATGGTGGTCACAAGGCTTCTTGGGTGAAAGAAGAGATGAGATCCTCCACTCCATGATCAGAAGGCTTGATTTATTATTTTATGATATATACATATACTATAACTATACTAAAAGAAAAAGAGGGAGAGATTTCCAGAACCTGCTAAGCTAAAAATAGAATAGAAAGGATGATAACAAGGCCACTCTCTCGGGCTCTCTCCGAGAGACCTCAGTTCTGGATTGGCCATTATTTCTAAACATCCAAGCTGGGCCAATCCAGACGGACCTGTCGAATTCCACAGCAGCAGATAACCTATTGTTTACATTTGTTTCTGAGGCCACAGCTTCTCAGAAGGAAAAAATCCTAAAGAAAGGATTTTAGTGACAAGGATGTCTGCGACAGGTGACACTTGCGCAGTTCCTGTCATTGATAACTTTGTACTAGCCTGTGCTTTTTACTGTAATCAATTTTTAGATAAGGAAGCTTATATTCTGAAAAGGAGAACAGAGCAAGTGCTGTGGTCACCCTTGGCAGGCATGGGCACCACAGGCACCACGCTGGCACCCCAGAGTCAAGGCAGCAGGGCCCCCTGCAGTGCCGAGGTCAGTGGGCAGCAGCCTGGCATCAAAACAGAGGGGCAGCTAAAGTGCCAGACAGATGGTAGACCTGACATCATGGCCTGAAGTAGAAATTCTGAAAGCTACGAACTAAGGAACTTCTACTGGCAAAGAGGATTTCTGGATCTCCTTTTTCAAACTCTTCTCCTGCCTCATTCTACTTTATGACTGACCCCATGTGGTTTGCCTGGCCTTAAGACATAAAAGTAATAAATCCGGCCTTACCAGGATATTACCCAGATGAAACACACATATCACAGCCAGCTTTGTTCTTGGGTGAAAGAAGAGATGAGATCCTCCACTCCATGATCAGAAGGCTTGATTTATTATTTTATGATATATACATATACTATAACTATACTAAAAGAAAAAGAGGGAGAGATTTCCAGAACCTGCTAAGCTAAGAATAGAATAGAAAGGATGATAACAAGGCCACTCTCTCGGGCTCTCTCCGAGAGACCTCAGTTCTGGATTGGCCATTATTTCTAAACATCCAAGCTGGGCCAATCCAGACGGACCTATCGAATTCCACAGCAGCAGATAACCTATTGTTTACATTTGTTTCTGAGGCCACAGCTTCTCAGAAGGAAAAAATCCTAAAGAAAGGATTTTAGTGACAAGGATGTCTGCGACAGGTGACACTTGCGCAGTTCCTGTCATTGATAACTTTGTACTAGCCTGTGCTTTTTACTGTAATCAATTTTTAGATAAGGAAGCTTATATTCTGAAAAGGAGAACAGAGCAAGTGCTGTGGTCACCCTTGGCAGGCATGGGCACCACAGGCACCACGCTGGCACCCCAGAGTCAAGGCAGCAGGGCCCCCTGCAGTGCCGAGGTCAGTGGGCAGCAGCCTGGCATCAAAACAGAGGGGCAGCTAAAGTGCCAGACAGATGGTAGACCTGACATCATGGCCTGAAGCAGAAATTCTGAAAGCTACGAACTAAGGAACTTCTACTGGCAAAGAGGATTTCTGGATCTCCTTTTTCAAACTCTTCTCCTGTCTCATTCTACTTTATGACTGACCCCATGTGGTTTGCCTGGCCTTAAGACATAAAAGTAATAAATCCGGCCTTACCAGGATATTACCCAGATGAAACACACATATCACAGCCAGCTTTTATTTGCTTCTCTCTCTGCATATCCAGTAGTTCAAATCTAGGGCTTTCAAAGCAGTGAATTTGACAAATATCAGTACTTCAGGACATGTGGGCAGACAAATTGCTTTTTCCAGTTCATAAGATGAATCTGGGACAAGCATGGGTCACTAAATGGTCACAGCAAATGTTCTAGTCCAGACCTGTGTTCAAGTAGGCCATGAGATGTAGTAGAGGTTACTGGTTTGCTTTGTTTTCCCCTGAGAGATTAATTTTCCTTTTTAATTTTTCTGCCTTTTGTGAAGGAAGACCAAAGACCCATCACAGCTCAGGATGGCTCAGCAGTAGTAACCACTCACTTGCTGCTATAGTGTAGAAGCAAACAGGACAGTCCGTTTGTGAGAGCTGTTGGCTGAACTGTAAGCTCTTCAGTATCTGCTGTCTCTTTTCTTATCCAGCCAGGAGCACACTGCAGCTAAAGAAAACACCCGAACTTCCCACTGATCAGGTTTTGGCACAGTTCTGGAGGACTGTAATGTGAAATGGAGTCTGAGCGGCCAGCAGGTAGTAGACGGTCAGATGCTGAACAAGTGGATTTGGATGACACTCACCAGATCAGCTTTGGCTGCACTAATGAGAACTGTGCACGAGCATACACTACCACAGAGGTTACACTCACTGTGCCTGTCACCAACACCCATTTGTCCCCTGGCTAATGGAGACAAATGCCCACCATGCTCTGCTGAAGTAATGTTCACAATGGAGTTTTAACAAAACCTTTTTCCATCATACAGTACAAATTAACAGACCGCAGCATTTGAAAAATGGTCCTAATCCCTGTCCACATGGGGAGTTTGTTCCCAGTGCAAAGTGCCAGGTTATGACAACAATATATACTTCAAGTGGGTGAAAATGAATTAATAACAACACCCTGACAGTGCTGCTATTCCTGAGTGCTTAGCAGCTGGGTAAAACTGACAGTTCAAGATGAATACGGCACGGAGATGCTACTATGCATAGCTGGTCAGGAGAATCCAGACTTACTTGCCATTACAGATGGGTTAATTCTAAAGGCTGCATTTGATTCTGAGCCATAGTTGCTCTCTGAGGAAATAGGAAAGGGTCCATCACATGAAGGACTGAATTACAGGTAATATTCCCATTTATGAAGAAAGCATCGGATAATCCTAGAAACAAAGGATGCAAATTTGCCTGTTGCTGCTGTGTCCCCAACAGCAGGCTGACTCCTCTGCCCACCCCTGGAGGATCCAGTCAAATGGAAGTGGACAACTTGCCTACAACAGCAATCAGGAAGGCAGGACTGTCCCCAGCTGGAGGGATCACCATCACACACCAAATACTCATTAGCCCATTTTCATAGCATAAGCGTCACAAGGTGCCAGGGAATTTTTTTGCTATCAGGTTGATAGAGGAAAGCCAGTGCGATCCCGCATCACATGTGGCTCTTTACCAGGAATCCTGTGGAGTCCAGATGCACTCAGGATTTCAACAGGCTTCAGAGACACTCCTGGAGCATAACCCCACCTGCTAGTTCAGAGCAGTGGTCAAACACAGACACTGCTCCTCAAGGACTCAGATCGTGATCTCAAGAACTCCTCACCTTGTCTGCTACAGGCTTTTCAGAAGCATCTGCTAATGGCTGTGGCCAAAGAGAGGCCCTGCTAATGGCTGTGGCCAAAGCCAGCCAGCCTCCCATGCCCCAAGGAGCTTTCTCTCAGATTGCTTCCATGGTGGTGCTGAGGGTCCTTCCATGGCTTGCCACTGCCAGTAGCCAACAGCAGCACCCCCCAAGCTCAAGAGAGGATCCCCAGCAAGGGGAGTCCCTGTGTCTCAGTTACCTCTGCCCATCCCCCTGCAGTGCTGTGGCATGTCCCCTACACCTGCAGCTACATCAGGTAGGCTACATCATCAAAGAAGGCTTGGCCTGCAGCAGCAGGCTAGAGTCCCTCATTCCCCAAGATGTGACACAGCTGCACCTTATTCCCACTTCAGTTTAAATGCAATCAAGGGTAGATCTTTGTCCTCAGAAGATACAAAGCACGTCCCTTGTACCTGTACCTCTTTCCAGGAGTAGAGATTTCATATGACAATAACCTTGCAGTACATTATCCTGGTGAAATCATGGTTGCAGTGATGTCAGGATGGTCTCTGAGCCTCTTACCCCAGGCACCCTCCTCCCCATGAGAAGCTGGTTCCTGTAATTACAAAGTGAAGTCATATTAGAGGAAAACTAATCAGCTTGCTGGATGCCAACAAATTAAATATTAATCTAACTATTGTGAAAACAAAAATATTAATCTTCAGATATTTTCTGGCACAAGTGTCAAAATCAGAGTGGAACTAAGACTTTATTCATTTTCCATTATCAACTTAGATAAAAACACTCAGAAAAATGGGCAATGATGTGCAGAAACCACTCAGCACAGATAATTACAGAGTAAGTTTAGGCAGCTAATCACTTCTAGAATACGCTTCAGATCAAGATAACTGACTGGCTTGTTTCCTTGCCTTGTTAAATCAGGCAGATTCTCAGCTTTGCCTAATGGGCATGGAGCTCCCAGAGTCAGCATCTTTAACTAACAATAGGGCTGTCTGGCAGGCATGCTTATCCCACCAGTCCACAGCAGGACTGCGAGATGGTGTCCCTACATCGGGAGAGCAAGACACAGCAGAGGCAACAGTGGCAGTTGGGGCAGGCAGTGGGCAGGGCAGGGACAGTGGGAGAAAGGCAGGGCAGAGCAGGGCATCTGCGGCAGCGGACAGACAGAGAGCCACAAGCAAGGAC
Source organism: Geospiza fortis (assembly GCF_000277835.1). Taxonomy (NCBI): domain Eukaryota; kingdom Metazoa; phylum Chordata; class Aves; order Passeriformes; family Thraupidae; genus Geospiza; species Geospiza fortis. Next base: position 2,688,423 of record NW_005054399.1, read on the forward strand.
GTGCTGAAGAAGGATGAGCAGCTGCAGTGGCAACAGTGGGACAGGAAGACCAACTGAGGGAAGATGTAGCCTTGCAGGGGGCCACTCCCTGCAGGATACCAGCTCTGGCCTTCATGGCACTCACAATGAGGGGCTCTTGGGGCTGCCCAGGAGCGGCTCCTGCACAGCGCTCACACCCACCCTGCCCACTGCCACCAGCCGCAGTCAGAGGAAGGAATCATAGTGAGACCAAGGGATTCTCCTTTGGGGGAATCACTGCAGGCAAGAGGCAATTTTCCACAGCTCTTCCTCTGGCATGTCAGGCCCAACCTTCCCAGGACTGCAAGTCCATGAGCTTTACACTGCAGTTTCAACAAAGGCCTGAGTGCTGCTGGCAGCCACAGCAGCAAGCAGGAAGGTGAGCTCTGGCTGGCTGTGGGACAGGTGCCATGGATGCCATTGGGGCACCAGGGACAGTGAAAGGGGCACTCACCTGAACCAGAACACACTCAGCTGCAGTCTGCATAGTCCACACTCACCAGGACCTCACTACTGCATTTACTTTATTCAGAATGGAAAAAACTCCCCTTTATACTTCAAGTCAGTAACCCTTACGGTCTCAATTTACATGGGAGTTTTCCTTCGAACTAAGGCAGGAATTATTTTTACAACGGCATTCATGGATAGTCTCTCTTCTCCTTAATTATTAACTTTGCTGTAGTAAAAAAAAAGTGTTTAGGAATTCCATCAATATCAACAAATCTTTTGCATTAAAGTACTGAACTAAAGATTATCTAATGAAGAAGCAGCATTCACTTTTGCTTTATTTAAAGGAATTAAAGGATAACTATAGTTCTATGGATGCTCTTGTGCAGCTTCTTAAATTTGAAAGACTGCCAGAAATTATGCTTGACTTATTATCTGATTTATTATAGCAATCCTAAAAGATAGGAGTGGAGTGAAATAAATTGGGAGTTTAAAGAGCTCACAGGCCCTTCAGCAAGACACAGACCTTCAGAGATGGCAGCAGCTCTGTTAGTTAACACAGTGCTCAGTACACAGTTTTGAAATGACAGCGTCTCTTCCTGTCAAGAACTGTGCACCAGCGGAACCCTTCAGTGATGTCACAGAATGCTGCTTGGCAGGCTCTGCTCACAGCAGTGCTAGAACTGCTTTGGAGACAAATGAAGAAATTCCATATTTACTTCCCTTAGCACGTTCTGTGTCCATCCTTTCTTTGGTCATAATGATGAGCCTGTAATCTGTGGAATGTTGAGCTGCACTATTTCTCATCCATAAGATCCCCATCAGGTAGAATGCTATGGGGAAGTGCCAGCCATGGATTTTTCAGAGTGGTCCCCAAGATTTGCCTCACCATTGAAAATGCATCTCTCCAGGTACACAAACTAAAGCAGTAGCTGTTCCTGGGGATTACATATCCCAAGGCATCTCACCCAGCTATTTATAAATTACATTGCTAAACAGGGATTGACAGAGCTTCTTCTTCCACCAGTGTTTTTTATTCTGATCCAGCCTGACCCTGACAAACAGTAGCTTCTCTGAAAAAGGCATAGTCTGTTCTGTTTTCTAAGTAATCGGCAATCTTTCATCCATCTTGCTTTAAGAAAGCCACAATCTTTGGGTATATTCTGCTTAAGATCCCAAGGCCTTGGGACATGATACTGACAGAATTATTCCATCTGAGCCTAAAAACTACTCGAGCTTTTGTCAATATAAACCAAAAATGACCATACTCTCATTCTGGAAGAAACTGTGGTATTAGAAAGCATAGGTTTGACAAGACAAGCTGAAACCTACTCTTCAGATTCCAGTAGGTCTATGCCATATTAATTATTTATCAACATGTTTTCTCAAAGTAGTGTCTCTGTGACTTTAATTTTCAATTCCCTTAATGCTAGGAGGATCTCTGTTGGCAACACATAAATTATTAACAGAGTTAAAACAATATTTGTTTTGCCCCAAAAACAGTTTTGAATGCTGTCCTCATACCAGTTAGATTTTTCTGAAACTTTAATGAAGGTCTCTTATTTCCTCCAGACTCATGGCTGAGGCACAGGTTTCGCTGGGCCTTTGATTTGGCTGTGGGAGCACCACATCCTCACACTGTTCATCCCACTGGCGCTGGGGGAGTGATCAAGCAAAACAGCTGCGATGAGGCAGGAGAAACAGCAGCATGCCTATAACTGGGAATTTCAGTTGCTGAGTTCAGAGGTTCTGTTTTTCTAGTGACTGTTCTGCATTTTTTTATTTCAGCAGCTGTCCCTAGGCTCAGCAGAGAGAGCCCATTCTTCACTCTGCCTGGAATACTTTTCTCCTAACAAAGAAAAATACAGTGCAGTTCTTTTACTCTACAAGAGAGCAATTTTGATTCAGAAAAAGGATACTTGAAACATCATGGGTCTAAGAATTTTATGCAATCTCAGCCACTTCTCTCTCTGCCAGGGAGCATATAAAAAATTAAAACCCCAAATATTGCTTCTTGCTCTTCTAGGCCCTAATTACAAATACATTTTCAAAAGGAGGAGTCAACTTAAGCCTACTATTGTGCAAAATCTCATACTTTCAATACAGTCTTCACTTGATGTGGATTGGTAATTGGAGCTGTGGAATCAATTTTTCCCACACTTGAAACACTCAGATGGGTATGAAATGTGTTGCATTTGTTCCATGCACGTTTACAGTTCTGCACTTTACTTGGAGTGCAATGATCATTCTGATGTATTTTTTATAACAAAGCAACATTTCCTCAGACTTTGATGTTTCATGTACAGAGCTATTATAACCATTTGCCATTTAGGCGCATGATCCATGGCTAATCTCCAAAACTTTGATGCATGCAATAATTATTACTATTGATGTCATTGCACCATATTTAAAATATGAACATCTCATTGTAAGTCTACAGCTAACAGAAAAGAAAGGCAACCAATCCACACCAAGACAGAAAATTCCCTGTTGGTAAACATCTGAAAGCTTGTAAGATGACATTCCACAGGTTCCAGTGAGGCACTGACTGTGAGTGCAAGGGCTCTGAGAGCAGAAGCTGATGCAATGTGTGTGCTGGCCTCTGCGCTGAGAACAGCTCTGGGAAATTGAGAATGGGGGTCTCCAGATGACGTATTCTAACAATCTGTTTTTGAAGTTTGACCCTGAACTCAGGCACATGGCATGTTTCAGCAGCTCCTGCACCTAGGCCTCTGAGTAATTTTATCTGTGCCCTGTGTCGTTGGCATTCTGGAGACCAATATTCATTCAAACCACGGTTTCCAGACCTGACTAAGCAGAACACCTGGAAGTGCCTCAGAGCTCTCTCCTGCCTTTGTATGAAATCTGGATCTGAACAGATTGTTAATTGGGACATTGTCATGAATATTTTCAATGAGGGCTGAAAATGTGTGTGCCTGTATTAACACTTTCAACTTGCTAAAATGTACCTTACAGGTCTCTAATTACACTGAAACAAACTGCATTAATGTATCTAGTTAATGGTCCATTTATGCTACTGGCAACAACTGTTTCTGGAAAGTCAAATTAACAACTCTGAACATCTGACTAATAGGAAAAACATTATGTTTTGATTGTACATGCATGTTAATGGTTAATAAATTTTCAAAGCTTCTGTATCAGAATGAAATCAATATTTCCTTTAATTGCCTTAGCATAATGCTGTAACTGTGGAGAAACTTACTAGAAAATAATGACAGAAAGTAGACCAATGTCTTCTGCCTAAAAAGTCACATGGGTCTGAATGCACTGGAAATAGTCTGCCTGGAGCACACAGGACAAGATTAGTTTGCTTCTGAAAGGTGGAAGGCTGGAGCTGCTGAGCTCGGCCTGTGCTCAGGGATACCTGAGATCATCCTGCAGTCTGGCTTACACAGCAGCTGACACTAAGCTAATGCTGTCACCCTGCTAGACAGCAACAACTACAGCCAGTGCACAGCAAAGTCACAGACACAATGAAGAAGGATGGAATGCCATGCATGGAAAATTGCAACTACCTTTTCTTACTATCTGAGGTTTCTCATTTTGCTGCTCAATCACTGTTACACACGCAGTACTACTAGCTCTGTTAGACCACAGCTTGCTGTAGGCAAAGACCATACACATATACACTATGTGAAACTGTCTACAGCAACAGAAGTTTATATCCCACTGGATATATTTCTTCTGAATACCAGAGCAGAAAACAGCAGCTGATTCCTACAGAGCAGAAAGGTAGAGAGTGTGACAGAATAGCAGTCAGACCTTTATCGCATTATTGCATCTGAGTGGTGCTTGTAAAACTGTCCCTGCATCATGCCTCCAGACAGATTTCTTGTCTTTTTTCCCAAAGAGGCCCAAAAATATCTCAGGGCTAGGTTCACAACAGCTCTCCCCAACTAGGCAAAGAATGAGACACCAGCACCCTTTTTGTCTACTCAGCACTCTCTCCCTTCCTGTCTGGGATCTTTTTTGCCAACTAACTATTCAGAAGTGTGGAGAAATTCAGCTATAAGGAGCATTCCCAAATTCTTGCAGCAAAGTGCCAGAGTTGCTTATCATCTGGATACACAGAAGAAATATCTGTACAGTATATAAATCGCCTGTCATCATCCTCTCTGGAAAACTCATTATTATAATAGTCTAATCATTGTGATATCCAGTGGCATTATTCCTGCTAACATTAATCCTTATTAGTTCATCTAGTATTAATGTACATGTCACAAGTATTTCCATTTGATTTTCCAGGCTTCTTGTGTGCTTAAGACCATCCTTGTTTCTGCTTTAAGGAAAAAGCTGTTCATTCATCACCTGTAAGACAGTCAGGCACTGAAATGCCCAGACTTCAACCTAAGGAATTCCTTAGGTCTCCCAGTGTCTTCCTCTTAGTGAAATACATACATCATACCCCACCACCTTGCAAGTTCCTTGGTATAGGGGATCTGTGTTTTCATATTGTTATTTTGTACATATCACAGAACTGAGGCTGAGTTCAGCATCAGTGTTCAACAGGTAGTAACAACCTGTCCACAACACTGGAGTCACAAAGTCCTTCCAATATGCAGGGTCAGTCTTTCAAAGGGAGGGAAGCACTGGGATTTTACATACCTGCTTTTCTGTGTCTGCAATCTCCCCTGGAGAGCAGTGTGGGACCAGCCTGCAGTCAGATCCCCCAGTACCAGACACTGGTGTCAGTCTGCAGCAGGCAGCACAACCACTACCAAGAGGCAATTTCTCCTGTAAGAACAGGAATGGGGATCACTCTGCTCAGCCCGGGCATCTCATCACAGAGCCAAGAGTTTTACTACCAATTCCTTCAATGCTGTTTTACGTTTCACTAGCTCTGCCTTAAACATGGCTGGAATGTAAAGCAGAATTCCAGGTGAGGAGCATCAGCTAACCCATGCTGCCCTCCTCAGGAGCCGAGCACAGCCTGCACAGGGATGGCCTGCTTAGCATAAACAGGCACACCATAAATTTCATTTTAGTAAAAGCTAAAGACATTCTCAAAAGGAAAGGTCTTGTCTACAGCACTAAACATGCTCGTCTTCAGCTGAAGCTCAAAGAGTGAGAATAAGCCTTTCTTTAGGACAAGCAGGCACTCAGGAAACAAAAGGAGACAAAAGAGCAGGTGCTGCATTAGTGGCAGCAGCAACACCCACTGCATACACTTGGTGGAGCAAACACTGGATGGAGATTAAAGGTAGCAAAACCTGTATTCCCTTTACATCCTATTGCAGAGGACAGCACACAAATGAGGATTTCTCCATAGCACATGCCATCACACCCACATCACAGTAAGCTCCATTGCTTGATCACAGTCACAGACTCAAACACTGGCACCATCCTATTGCAACAGATAACTTCATAGCTCAGAAAGCAAAACAGCCAGAGACAAAGCAATTGGTACACCCACTAACAGGAATATGTTTCCCAGAACCAAAAAGGGCTTGTCCAGTCATAAGGTCCAAAAGGGGTAAGGGGGCAAGTAGCAAACAACAGGGAGATAGCAATCAAAATAAAAACATCAATGAATCACCTGAAGTGGGAACAAGGCGGATTTTAGCATTGCAACAGTATGAGGAAAAACAGAAAGTCATTGAGAGAATTCCAGCTAGTTATGTTTCATTGAAGAGCTAGAATTCAGCACAAGGTTGTGTTTGAAAGATGCAACTCCATCTGGGAAGGTCATGGTCTGGCATGTGCCACAAGGGTTGCCAGGAATGGTGTCACAGTAAAGGGCCTTTAGCTTCTTCCCATGGCATGAGAGAAAAAAGCTAGAGCAATCATATCCAAAGCAGCTATCTGGAGGCAAGCTGTGGCACATGTCAGAGATTATGTTTATAGTCCAATAATGTTTAATTCTTTTGCTCTCTCATCTACCACCCAGGGACATCTTTGTGTTTTGTTTTTATCACTAAAGTCTATTCTCATTCCAGTCCACAGAGGCTGATGAACAATGTTTCCTTATTTTTCATTTCAGAGGATCATTACTTATGTTGAACCCATTAGTCCCTAACAGAGATGTAAGATGTAGTTCCCTATAGGAACTCAGAGCTTATTTAAAGTTCTTTTCCAATATCCAGTTTGCCTGTTATTTATTTAGGGAGTTATTTCTGCAGGAACCTTGCAGCTGAAAGGCACCTTGACTTGTTACCAGCACTGGCCCTAAAGGTGGCCAGAAGTTGGGGCAGGCAGGCGACAACATTGTAGATTAAAGTAGTAATTACAACAGAGAATCCAGTGTTTAAGAAAGCAAAAGTAGAAAAGTCAAGGGAGGAAAAGGAAGAAGATTATGCAGTAATCAAATGTTGGAACCAGCAGAACCCCCACTCCAGCAGGGGATACACATTATTTACCATGTAAACTGTGATTACTTCATTTCACAGGAGTTATTTCCGTGGCATGTAAATGGAAAGCTTCCTGCAGAGGAAAAGCTGGGGAGTTGGTTCCATCCTGACAGTAACACAGACATGCAGTGAGAGGCAGCCCTGAACTCACCCCCAGGACTTTCATGCTATACAGTGAACAACCAAGTGTGCAAAGCATTGGGAATGGTGGAGACTAGAGTGAGTGTCTGCTTAACCCAATACCAATTTCCATTCTATCCACAACCTCCTGACCATGTCAGTTTCTCCATGCTAGCAGGCTGCTAGCCCCTTCCACAGGCATATAAGTGCATATAAGTTCTTTGATCACCGTCCACCGCATAGGAGTCTCCATAAACATTCCCAGGGCCTTAACTGACCATTTCACAGAGAACTCTGAATGGATCCTCAATGCTGACAACCTCTTCTTCCCCTTTCTTCCTTCACCCCAATCAATCACCAAAACATCACTGGATCAGGGCCTTGCCTGCCTACCTGTGACATCCATGCAACACAGCACTTGTCTCCCAACTTTAGACCTGACTTCCATTGCTGGCAATACAACTTTCACTGCAAGAATTAAACACACCACAGCTTAGGGCTGCAGTTATCTCTGATGAGCCAGAGGAAGATTTTAGAGGTAAATAAAGCAACAGTAAAAAATAATGGCCCTAAGTGTAAATCTGCACCATACATAGCTTCTTCCCTGGAATGTCTCAAGTTGAGGATAACACAGACATGAAAGAGTAGCCACATGGCTTCAGATCTGAAGTCCATTCAGCTCAATAGCCTGCTTCTGGCAACAGACAGAAGAAGAATGTCTAGCAAAGACCATAAGAAATAGAAAAGCACATAGCAGCATGTTCCCAATCTCCAGTGATGCATATACAGTTTGAAAAAATTCTGAAGAGAGAATGTGGTGAGGCCTTGGTGATTAATATTCACAGGTGGATTTCAATTCCACAATTTTTGCTTTAATTTTTGAAAATTTTAGCACCTACAACATCCTGACACAAGGAGTTCCACAGCTCCAGTATGCATAGTGTGAAGAAGCACCTCCCTTTTGATTTATTTCTTTGAGTTTGACTCATGTATTTTTATGTCCTTCCCTCCACCTCCAGATCCTTCATCAACAGAGACAGTGAGCAATCATTCCTTCCTATTCCACATGATTTTATACACATATATTCCATTTAATTGTCTCTTTTCCAAGGCAGAGCTTTCCTCATAAAGAAACCATTCCAGATCTTTTATTATCTTTGTCTTGGCTAACATTTTCTAGTTCAGTTCTTTGCTTTCTGAAATGGGGAAACAGCACTGAATATTCAAGGCGCATAACACTGGGAATTTAGGTAAGGACACAATCCTGTTACATGTTTGTTGCTTGTCTAAGAACTCCTAACATGTTATTTACTCTTATGACTTACTGCTATGCCAGCTTTTCCATATAAGTATTTATTACTATCCCAGGTCTCATTCATCAGTTAACAATCACCTTTGTACTTTTGACTGTCTACACAAAATTAGGATTATTCTTCCTTCTGCTCATCACTTCCTAGTTCTCTACACTGGATTACATCAGGTCAGTCACTCATAGCACAGTGGGAGAGGTGTCCCACTCCTCTGTGGACATAGCAAGACAGTCAGAGGTGGTGAGGCAAGGTGAGCACTCACATCCCACTTACATTATGATGTTGCTCCTCTGAGAGTGCAGAAAAGCTCCCTGGTTCCAGGGTGCCAGCCTAAAGCTCTGCCATTGGCCATGGGCTCCTCATACATGTCCCCTTATGCCTCCTCACATCCCTACCACAGGGACTCCTAAAACCAGCTTCAGGTCCAGGGGTTCAGTTCCACACTAAGAACAGCCACACTAGTGCAGCAGACAGGAAAGTGAAACAGCATGTGTGACTTGGAAGCCATTTGTCACAGAGTTTTTTAGTTTATCATAGTGAAGAAAACAGCAGAACATAGAATTCAAATTTTTAAATTCTATATACTGACAAACTAGCAAGTGCATTTAACTACCAAAATACATTTCACAGCCAGTAATGGATACTGTAAAGTGTAAGCTAGTACTTGGATTATCAAAGGCAGAGTCTATCAATTTTTGGTTTTGTATTAAAGTTGCTTTTTCCATCTGTTGAAAGTGGGTCTTTGTGATTTCACAGGGCATTACACTTTATGTGTCTCATTTGCTGCACCCAAAGGAATTTCATTCTGCTACATTAAGAAATACCTTGGTACGATGGCTAAGCTTTTAACTTTCCAGAACACACTGTTTCATGTCTGTCTCCATCCTAGCAGTTACTTCCTTTAAGTGTCTCATTTATACACCCACATATAGTGTAATTCACATGTCATATTGGCTTTGTCACAATAAGGATTCTGTCTCTGTCCCTTTGTGACCTCTGTGATCACCATCCCAGCTTCTGCCACATGTGTCCAGAAGGGACATGCCTGATCTCTGAAACATGCTTGGATCTGCAGCCTTTGTTTTGCTCTGCACCACACACAGGGGGATAAATGGGAAACTACACTGAAACTCCTTTTGCTGAGGATGTCCCACAAATGCACACTGCAAACACAGACAGTTATGCCTTCATTCTTGTGAAAATCTCATTTTTTCATTTTTACAGCAACATACGTTCCAGCAGGGTGTTCCCATGCCAAAGCACGGCTACCTTTTAGCAGAGGATCACCCCAGTCGTACCACTAATACTACAAGTGCCATCACAAAACCCACTTTCAGATGCATATTCTAATCTTTCTTAAAAGCCATGGCAACAAAACATCTGTAATTATGCCTCAGTAGCAAGTCCCAGTCTCCAGTTCATCCAAAGTTCACAATGCCCCTTCTCCCTGCACTCTTGTCCTTCCTTTTATTCTCACAATACTGCATCAGCTCAGATGTTGCTGTCATTAGATACGTATTCTGAAGGATCATGCTACAAATTAAATTTAGGGAAGGTTCAGTATACTGCTGAATCTAAGCTTCCTACGGAGTTTTTCCCACCTGCACTGTTACTTCACAGAGCTGTTAATGGGAAGTGATGGTAGCTATGCAGGTGACTTGAACCTGCTCCGCAACACACACTGGCAAAAATACCTGCTCTAGGTGGGCCTGCTTTAGGTGGGTTGGACTAGATGATCTGCAGAGGCCCCTTCCAAGCCCAGCCATTCTGGGATTCTGTGAAAAGCAGAGACAGTGTAAGTTCTGCACTGCCTTTTTGGAGCAATAGTGTTGTCCATGGTTCTCAAATGCAAGCTGTGTGTAAAGCATGGCTGGGTGATTCGTTGGAAAATATAAGTCTGTTTCCACAGTGATGTGTATTAAATTCCTTTAAAAATCATGATGGAGAGAGTCTCCAGGGCAGAGGAAGCTGCACAGCATTTTCATAGACTATTATAACATGAAGGGATACTTCTTCCCTTATCCTCACTGCAGTGATCCAGAAAATTCTCTTCCCCAAAAACTCCAGCCTGTCTGAACTGGTGTTACTCACAAATAAATGGAGGCTATTCCTTCTCAGAATGTGCATGAAAATACAGCCATTTCTATTAATTCTCCTTACCATGCTTTCCAGAGCACACTGGGAGCATGGCCTGACCTTACAGGAAACCAAGACCTCCCATTCTGGCCACACTCTCTGTATGCTTTGTGAAACCTTTGCTATCACAAGTATCAGGCAAGGTGGGTACACAGCTGCTCAAGAAAAATCAACCCCAAAATTCCACACAATATCTTGGAATGAGTCAGGAGGAGGCAGCAGAGCAGCATATCTACCATCTGTCCACATGGGAAAAATCAAAACCTGTCTCCAGTCCAAGGAGAGCACAGCCAAGAGCCCCTGATTGCTGCTGGGCAAACATGGAGCCACAACAGAGTGAAGCTTCTTATTTTCTGACACAATTCAAGCAGGGACATCAAGCTACACAGAACAGACAGATGCTGGACATTGCAGACAAAACTGAGACATATGAACCTGATGGGTTTCTTTCCTGCATTTTCTTACAGCCTCCAATATTGCTATAGTGACGCACAACACCAGAGAATATAATTGCTGTAGTGATTACTTACAGCCATTACATTAAGCTTTAAAATGCTCCTTCCAAATTGAACAATGTGTTTTTCAAAGTCAACAGCTGGTTCACAGCTTGAAAGCACCAGTTAAGATAAATTAAATTAAAAGTGTAATAAAATCACAGACTAAATTTAATTTTTGAAGCACATGCAAACTTCAACAAAGACTTTAAAATATTTTTCAAAAGCATCCACAGAAACAAAATACAACCAACAACCACAGTGCAACCACTGTGCTCATTAATAAGAATGTGATTTAGGAACACAGATAAATGTGTATACTTAGAGCAAAAAACAAATTCATGCAGCATTTATAGCTCTAGTTCAGGGGATGAATCAAACAGTTTCAAGTGAGATTTTTAAATCCTGGGAGGAAGGCAAAAATGTTTATATATATGTATAAATATTCTTCCTCTTAATGTACATAAATGTATATAAAGTGTGGCTGATGAAAATTACATGTCCCAGCCCTTAGCAGAAAAAGGGAATCTTGTGTGAGCGCAAGATCAGTACAATGGCAGGAGCCTGCATTAGCTCTTGAAATGCACTATTGGAATGACAGGTAAGCCTTACATTTCCAGAGTGTACATCACCACCTAAATGCCAAGAGACTTTCCTCTGGCCTGGCCCTCTGTTTGCCATTGGGAGAACAGTGTTCACAATTCCAATGGCCTCTGCCTCACTAGCAATGAAGTGCCAAAGCTACACATCCGTTTGGATAAAACAGAAAAACATAAAGGACCCATGCCCTCACTTCCTTCCACATTCCTCTCAGGAAGTCTAGTACCTGCAGCAGTGCTCCAAACAGGCTGACTACAAGCCAGCTGCCTCTGTGCCTCAGACCTTCAGGCTGCCAATCAGCTGTTCAGCAGTTGACATCCTATGGCACTTGAACAAGAAAATGATAGAAGAATCAGGAATACATATTCTACCTTCTTCATCACAACAGGGTTTTCTGCCTCATGAGAAAGGCTGTTTCTCATTAATGCTCATTAGCAATAAGAAATATCCCAATTCAGTTTTCTTTGCACCTCCAGCTATAAAGATTGTTTTAAAGGTTTGTTCTTGTGGTAGTGCATCTGCTCCATTCCTTCTTGGGCCACAGTATGATCCAAGAAATGCTGGCTAGGCTTCGGCTTTGACAAACAGCACCTGCGCCAAGCTTCTCTTGAGCTTCTCAGAAACAGTGTCTGTTCCCAGGAAGTGGTGCTGTCTAATGAGCTCCTGTTTTTAACAAACAGTCTTGGAAACTTATTTTTCTTGCCTGAATAACAACCTGAGTGGAACAACATTTTTGTTATCAAAATTTCAAAGGAAGTTACCAAAGCAAATTGCATCCAGGATGAAAAATTACTGTGACTGAAGCCCACTCTCTTGAGACCCTATAAACAATGGTCCTGAATGAGACCCTTTGAACTCTCCTGGACTGCAGAAGGCTGCGACCAGTGACCTCCTTTTGACTGGGGCCCCTCAGAGCCGTGAATTCTCGTTCGCTGTACTCAGACAACCACTGCTGAATGACAAGATAGATCCTGGGTTGACGCCTCCACTCCTTGAGGCTCAACCCTTTGCCTGTTGAGAAGACGCAAAGGCATCCAGTGTGAATCCTTCATTGAAGTTGAGGGGAATTTTTCACAAGTATATACCTTGTAAATAGTGTTTAGGTCTCTGTGCGTGCAAATGTGAATACACTATATGAAATGTACTATAAATGCTGCTGTCTTAAATTCTTAAGTTTAGATTTTTAAGTAAATTAGGCCTGGTAGTTACTGTTGCCCTATAGTAAATGCTAAATTAATAATTTGTTAAATTGTTCAACTTGAGCTGTCAATTAAGTGTTGTTAAATTTAAGAGCTGTTAAACCTTTGGGCCTAAACTGTTGGTCAAGTTTGGGGCTCATTTTAGCAAGGAGGTCTACTCTGAACCTTGTGACTCAATGTCCTTATCCCTTTTTATCCTTACCATTTTCTACCCTTACCCTTTTTTCCCCTCCATCCCCCAGCCTTCACACAGATAATATTGGAGTTGATTCTGGGTTTAGACTGATTTTAGACTTTAGTTTGCTTTTTCTAGTTCTTAAACCAAGTAGCAGAGTTAACCTTGCAAACAAACTTTTTTATGCTTCCACTTTTATATCAACCATACTTTTGCTGATACCTTCACTGATGATTCTTTAAGCAACCTTAAAACATTCATTCACGACAGTTGTAAAGATTTTATGTTTTCTTTAATGTTAAAGGAGCTGTCTGAACGTATTTGCATATATGAAGGGGATTCAAGTTGATATAAGGAAAAAGAACTTTAAAATAGTCTAACTTACATAATTTCCATCCAGCAAAGGTAACTAAGGCTACATGTGTAAGCAATACTGTCTCAGTTGCATCTCAGCACTGACACATGTCCCAGATGGATGTTATGTAATGTTTTTGTAAAATAAGTATTTCCCAGTGATTTCTGAAAGTAGAACTGGGTGTGCTGATATAGCTTGCCCCAGAAAGAACACTGTGTGTCCTATACCCAAAGCAATGAGACACATTTCAAAGTGCCATGCAAAATGTCACCTTATCTCACTTAAAGTTATTTCATGTAGTAATATCAGGGAAATTACAACAATATGTTGTTCTACTGAAAGTACATGACAGCACTATTTGTGAGACCTGGCAGCTGCCACTCTCGGCCAAGCAGATGGCAGTGATAAAAACAGTTCAGGGAACAGGTTGATAAAGATATATCCGTCATTACACTGTCACTGCACAACTACACTCAGCTCCAAGATACCATGAAAATACATGGCTGTGTTACTCTCAATCACGAAGACCTTGCTCATCTGAGAAAAATTATGTTTAATAATTAATTCTGTACATATTTTAATCAGAATCATTCATCTCCTGTTCAGAGGAACAGAAAAAGCAATCTGGAACGACACCCAAAATCTTTAAAGTCTTATGTGTTCACACTTTTGTTCTTGAAGAAGAAGAGACAATCATTTCCTGTAAAGGAAAATAAGAGCCAACTATGGCTTTCATGGCAGTTATCAATTTATATTCCCATTTAAGTGCCAGAGGGCATCTTAGGTTCCATTTTCACTTATTTTTACCTTTTTTTTTGCATGCGTGGGAGGCATAGGGGCAATGTTAAGTGAGTATATTGTGTATACTGCTCATGGAAGCTACCAGTCAACCACTCCTGGAAGCAAAAACAGCCTAAGCACTGGTGGTAGGGCAGCAGCAGCCTGTTCCCACTTCATCCCTGCTCCTGGACGTCACCAAGACTGGCAGGCACTCACCTGCTGCGATGGCCGGTGGAGGCATATGCCCAGGCATTCCAAAAGCCCTGGAAACGAGGGAACAGATCACCTTCCCTGATACAGAATTACAGAATGGTTCAGGTTGGAAGGGACAACAGGTAGGTCATCTGGCCCAACCTCCCTGCTCAAGCAGGGTCATCCCAGAGCACTTGACACAGGATCATGTCCAATACATTCTCGAATATCTCCCGTGAGGGACTTTCCACACCCTCTCCGGGCAATCTGTTCAGTGCATCTCACCCACACAGTGAAGTTCTTCCTCAGGGTCAGGTGAAACTTCCTATGCACCAGTGCCTTGCCTCTTTTCCTATTGCTGGGCATCACTGAGAAGAGCCTGGCTCCATCTTCTTGCCATCCTCCCTTTAAGGAGAGTATAAATTCCAAAGTACCAGGCTGCCAAAAGGGACATGGCATTCCGGCGGAGCTCAGCAGCAGCCCCAAATCCTGAGAAAGAAAACCTTCAGTGTTATTTGTTGCGCTCTGCATTGCTAGACATGATGTTGCGCTGAAGAAGGTTTCATCTTTAACAAGAACTCTCAACGAAGTAACTCATCTGAGATGACTTCACCAGTCAGCACTGCAAGCAATTTACACGTCTTGACTTGTGTTAGATATTTGGGGCACCTATTTAGTTTTTATTACTCCTGGCCTCAGCTTTCACACTCCTTCACAGAACAAATAACTGCTTTCTCTATCTGCTAATTCCAACAGCTGGCTATTCCTCACCAGACTTCTGCTACATTCACCTAGGGAAGAATCATAAATAAATATGTACAGGCCAGCAGATGCTGTCATTTTAAAAACTGATCCACTTAATACAAACGTCCTATTTTGGGCTTAAGTGGTGAACCACTGAGCATGTGTCTTGATGTAACTTTAATAAAATCCAAAAACAATCACAGGACTTTGTTCCTTAACTCAAATTAGCAAATGAGGAAAGAGAGCTGTAAAGGAGAATATTCCTATAAATAATTAAAAAAAAAAATTAAATTCTGGACAGGCCAAATACTCTTTGGCCAATGCTCTTTTCAATAAAGACAAATGCAAGATAAGATACAGAGTGTATTTTTTTATACTCAGTGTAACTAATTACTTTTTCACGAGTGGCAGACAAGGTAATATCAATTGTGGGTCGTGGAATATATGACTGTAAACAGAAGAGCAAAATACAGATGGTTTTATCTGTATACAGATGGCATTATCTCCCTTAATTGTGTGCCTGTTCGTTTGGGTCTTTTTAAATAGATAATTTCTTTCTGAAAGTCCATGCTAGGAGAAAAAGAGGTGGCTGGAGCATATTTAAAATACAAAGAATACAAAGAGAACAAAAAGCACAGACTATAACCTAGGAAGCAGCAGGGGAAGTCTTGGTACCAAGTTTTCTTCTATGCTTTAAGGGACATCTTTCTACAAGGCTAGGCAGTCTGCTTTCCACAATCTTTAAAAAATTTACTTCTAACAAAATCACGTTTCAGTGATGGTGGCATAATCCATGGAACTCTTTTTCCCATCAGTTTCTGCAGGTTAGACACATGGCAGTAGTCTTTGTTCTTTGGAATTAAATTCTCTCTTCTTGACTAAAATGGAAATGTCTAGCACTGAAGTTGTCCACTTCCTTGGTCAGCCAGTTCATACAAAACATCTGCAGTAGCTTACAGGCATTTCAAAGCTAGCATGCATTATTGCAAGGTTAACTGCTCTGAGAGCTAAACTTCCCAATTCAGCATTTGAAAATCTGTTAGGTTTTTTCCCCCAGTGAAGATAATTTCAATCAAGTTGTTAAGATGCAGCATGATATGAGCTTTTAGTGGATTTTCCTCTAAGGTTAGAGGTCAAACACACAAGACTCAGTACACACCCTAAGACCTGAGCTTTATTAGCTCAGCAGATATACAGCCCCTTTAACTGCAACGACAACTTCCTGAAAGGAGTTTGTAGCCAGGTGGGGTCGGTCTCTTCTTCCAGGCAACCACTGACAGGACAAGAGGACACAGTCTTAAGATGCACTAGGCAAGTTTTAGACTGGATATTAGGAAGAAGTTCCTCACAGAAGGAGTGACTGGGCATTCGAATGGGCTGCCTGCGGAGGTGACCATCCCTGGAGGTGTTTAAGATAAGTCTGGAAATGGTACTCAGTGCCATGGTCTGGGTGACAAGGTGGTGTTATGTCTTAGCTTCAACTTGATGATCTCAAAATGTCTTTTCCAACCTAATTGATTCTGTGATGCAAGACTATTGATGCCATATCAGAATTCAAACTATTGCACCAAAACTGACTAGAAATAATTGTCTTCCAGGGTATACTCACAGAGGAACACTGAGCCTCCTTGAATACTCAAAAACTAAAATCACTTGAAGTGAAACTGACAAAGCTCATCCTGGCCTCAATGCCGTACTGCTGTGCTGGAGATTACTTGTTTGGACGTTGGTGTTGTTTGAAATTCCAGAAAGGAAATCCTAATCTTCAAAGTGAAACTCATGAAAATATTACTCATATTTAAACTACAAAAACTATTATTTAATGAGAATTGTATTAACCAACCTAAATGCAAGTGCACAGTCCATAAACACAAGACTAACAACAGTTGCTATCATCCTAAATTGCAAATAATGAACAAAGGGTCTATCAAGAAAACCTCCTTGACACTTAAATACTTTCTCCTACAGCAGCATATATTAACATTTAGCAGTTAAGGAGAAAATAGTGAATGAATGCTAAAATCACACTGTCACAGAAGGAATTTAAGGTGCTAAGAGAAAGGCAGTCAGAAGACAGGCAATAGACAGGCCAGCATGATAAGCAATGCACAACTTTGAAGTGTGAGAAGTGTGAATGCAGAAGTGATCATTTCGAGGAGACAGCTGGGGGGCAGGGGAGAGCCACCACCAGCAACAACAGAAGGATTCATCTCAATTTTTTTTTCCTTTTTGGAAAGCACTAGTGACTGAGCACGGAACAAAGAAGAGTGAGTGTCTGAGTACAGAAAATGA
Organism: Geospiza fortis; assembly: GCF_000277835.1. NCBI lineage: Eukaryota > Metazoa > Chordata > Aves > Passeriformes > Thraupidae > Geospiza > Geospiza fortis. Next base: position 2,705,653 of record NW_005054399.1, read on the forward strand.
TGATTTTAACTTTTTCTGTAAATTAGGATTTGTCTCAAATCTGAAGATTTCAACCCTAACTAGGAGCTAAAAAAGCCTCATTTCTTCTTATGGTGGTTTAGTTTGGTTCACCCTGTTAAAACATTCCTCAGCTGCTGAATTTTAAGTAAAATACTATTTTGCCTTTGCAGTCAAGTATTAAGTCCTGAGAACTTAATATTTAGTATTAAGTTCAAGGCACATTATCAAAGCAAGTTGGGGCTCAGTGATGCCGTGCCCAGAGCGTTAGAAAGAAGACTTTCGTGCGTATCCCATGCAGAAAGCACGTCCCATGTGCAGATTAACACCGAGCAGCTGAGCCTGCAGGAGGACACGGGCTCAGAGCCGCGCTGGGCTCCGCTCGAGCTCCTCGAGGGCACGCGGGGCCGAGCAGAGACGTTTCTTTGCAGCACAAAAGGTCAGCTGGGAAGAGCGCATCTCCCTTTCCCCCAGCACTCACCGCCTGCGCTCCGCTGTCCCACGACCGGGCCTGGGAGGCTTCCACAGCGCAGGCAGCCCCTCCTCACGCCGGCCCTCGTTGAACGGCCGGAGAAGAGACCGTGACATTCACCGCGTCTATGGGCTCCCCTTTACTGCGAAAGCAGTGCCGATGACAGTCACGAAATTCCAGCTGACTGGCTGGTCAAGTGCACAGGTAACGAACGACGAGACCGA
>NW_005054399.1:2706969-2721780 GCF_000277835.1 Geospiza fortis
TCCGTTCCAGAGCGTCCGGCCGGAGCCGCCGCCGCCCTCCGCCGTGCAGCCGGAGGAGGTGATTCCGCACCTTCGCTGTCCTTCGCTGGAGTACTTCAGAGACAACTACCTCGTTCCCCAGCGGCCCGTGGTCCTGGAGGGCGTCATGGATCACTGGCCGTGTATGAAGAAGTGGAGGTGAGAAGCAAGTTCCTTCCCTGTCCAAGTGAAGGCCCGATCGTTCCTTGTGTTGCCTGTCTTGATGCTCGATAGAGCCGCAGGCCTTCCCAGGCAATGGATACCGTGGGCAGTGCATTTTGCTAGCAGCACTGTCCTGCTGCTCTGTGGAAGTTGCTTCATAGATGAGAGAAGCTCTTCATAGCATTCAAGGCAGATGCTGGGCTGTTTCGGGGCCAAAGGTGACTCTTTGACCAGCCTCTGGCTCTTCATGGGTGAAGGCCACCCTCTGCCCAGCCTTCAGCCGTCCCAGGAGCCCAATGGCAACACCTGGGATCTCATGAGAAGTGCACATTGCGAAGTGCCAGTGAGCTGTTCACAGCTCAGTGGATCTGTGTCAAGCACATATATCAATGGTTTTTACCTCTTGGAGCTTGACGATAATTACTGCAATGGAAAGTGAATTTCAGAGCCAAGAGTAAGCATGGTTGACTTTTTCATTCTTAAGTCCAAGCACTGATGTTTGTTCAGTGTTGTGTTTGAGTGTTGAGTTTCAGACGCTACTGTGCAGGACTGAGTAACAGCATTGTGCTGCCTGGTTACTGCACGCAATGGTGCCCACATTTCCAATACTGACCATCAAGTATTTGTGAGGTGAAGGTCATGATTCCCCAGAAAAGGGACAAAATCGCTCACAAGATTAGCTTCTCAGTTTAATTAGTACTGTTGTCCATGGAGAGATGTATTTCACCCATCAAACTAATCCCTCTGGCTACAATTGGAATGGGTATTATTGGCACCTGTATAGACACTGACAGAGAGTTGATCTAATATTACTGAGTAAAAGATACAACATGTTATCAAATGTGGCAGCAGGCAGCAAAAAGATTGGCCATCCATGAAAGCCATCCCTTGCCAAGAGACAGTAACAGCTTAAATCTTCTTAGTTTGGAATGAAACAACTGAGGCAAACAGGCTTTTAAACCAAAACAAAAGAGACAGTTGTGGGGTCATGTACACACAAACCTGTCTGCTGATTTCCTTGTTGCTTGCATTCTTTTATTCTGCCTTTTTCTTCTGGTTGGTTTGGTTTGGTTTAGACAGGAGAAAAGCAGGGTAGTAGAATTTTATTACCCAACAAGATTGATTTGGATTGATTGCCTTACATTCAAAATCAGTAAGACCAGTATAGAAGGTAATGGAACTTTCTTTATTTCAGTGTGGACTATTTCTGTCAAGTCGCAGGCTGCCGCACAGTCCCTGTGGAGTTGGGTGCTCGGTATACAGATGAGGAATGGTCTCAGCAGCTCATGACTGTCAGTGACTTCATCAGCCAGTATGTCGTGGATGAGGTCTGTTACACTCATTTGTTTAATCTCCAAACACAGCAGCATGGTACTGGTACAGACAGCAGTTCTGTTTACAACAAACCTACTCAGAGGTGGTATCAAGGGAAGGGGGTGTGCTGTAAGCACAGCTCGGAATGAAAAAGTTTGACATATTTTTAAGACCTGAAGCTAGGAATAATTATTGCAACAATAGATTCGATTTTTACCTATAATCAAATGTACAGTAGCTGGAATTTGATTAATAGATACACACATACATACGCAGCAAAAACCTGACTGGTGGAATCTAAGAATAAGGGATCCTCAGCCAGCAGTGTTGTTCTTCTGTCTCATTGAACTCCTTAGTGAGATTTAGGATCAGATCCAAGTTTACAAGCCACGAGGCAGAAATATACCAAGTTGATTAGCATCTGGAATGCGCTTTTGCTTTCAGAGATGAGGATCCCAAGCCCCCATTTCTGTTTCCTGGCCCTCTGGCAGGAAGGACTATGTGCCATAGGAAATTGGTCTGTGGTGCACCCTGGAATAGAGTATGGAAGTAGTTCCAGGGCGTGAAGGAGAACTGGTCTGTGTGCCAGCAGGGTCTGGCTAGAAAGATGCAGTGCATTGTCAGCTGTCAAGACTCCATAGGAAATCCCAGCTTCCTTCAGTAACTCAAGCTGGATAATTTATTCATTGTGGAGACACACCTACACTCTCACTATTTCAATGGAGCTGTAAGTTGCTATTTCTGAAGACACCTTATACTGTTGAAATAGTTATATATAGTACTCTGAACAGGACACTGGAATTTACTATAAGTAAATTCTATTCACCTGTAAGTAAATTAACTCACAGTCTTACCTGTATGTTACTGTGTTTTTTCTTTCTCTGCTGTTATTTCAGAACAATGTAGGATACCTTGCCCAGCACCAGCTTTTTGATCAGGTAAAACTGAGTGAATGTTTTTTAATTCCTACAGTCATGTCTTCCTTTTGTTGCAGCACAAGTTGTATCTCAAGATGTTGACCATACTAGATTGAAGGGCATATGGAGAATTCACAGTAATTCTTAAGTTTCTGTTTCCATGATTTGAAGGATCAGAGGGAGAAGTTTGTTCCATTTGGCTACAAGACATTGAAACAAATGCTGTTTGGGATGAAGACATTCAATCCTAGTGCTGTTTCAGTACAATGTAGCATATACTTAGGGGGATATCACCTGGAAAGCCCCTTTCATAAGTCAGGGAAGAGATTTGGACAGGAAAGTTTTCAACATTAATATGTTTACCATAATCTGAAATGTCATTCCAGTTTACCAGAGCTTATGTTGGTGGGAGACATAAAAAATGGAAGCAAGCATAGTGTAGAAGAGATAGCTGCTCCTTTTCCATGAGGAGCAAATGTACTTATTCTTGTGGATGTCTCTAATTTCTGCAAAAGCCAAGGGTCTCTTGAAGAATGAGGATACCCCTTTTTTTCTCCTGCTTCTCTTTCCAACAGAGTCTGCTCACTAGAACAGAAAGTTTGAGAATATTTCCTGCAAATTCCTAGCAGGTCAGCTACTTTTCTCCTACCCTTGCTGGACCAGCCAGTCATTTGTTTTCTTTGCATCCAGCCTGACTCATCTGTTTGATGAATTACGTATTTTGGCAAGTCAGTACATACCATATTTAATGTTTCTTTCTTTGTGGAAATAGATCCCAGAACTGAAAGAAGATATCAGTATCCCTGACTACTGCTGCCTGGGGGAAGGGGAAGAAGATGACATCACCATTAATGCCTGGTTTGGTCCAGGAGGCACAATCTCACCTCTTCATCAGGATCCCCAGCAAAATTTTTTAGCCCAGGTATGTACTCTAGTTACTCTGCACATGCCATTAATGCAATGCTTAGAGAAAATGTTTGTGGTATGTGTGAGAGACAAGGGGAGCAGACAACTTGAACAATCGAAGGTTAGAGAACATGCAGATACTATTTTGCTACTTTATTGCTTTTGTCACTACTGCAACTTACTACTGAATGTAATCTTACAGACCACAAGTGTTGCTCATTGAGAGACCATTATTTACCCTTGTTTTACAGATGATAGATAGAAATCACAAGAAGCAGCTTTTCCAAGGTCACATGGAATTTGTAACAGAGTTGGGAAGAATCTGGATCCTGTCATGTTGTACTTAGGAGTTAATTTTTCTGGTGTTGTGGTTTGAGCCCAGCCAATCCCCAAGCCTCATGCAGCTGCTTTCTCATTCCCCAACTAGCAGGATGAGGGAGAGAATGGGGAGAGTAAAAGCTAGAAAACTTGTGGATTGGGGTTTAATAAGCAAAAACTGTGCATGTAGGCAAAGCAAAACAAAGAATTACTTGACTGCTTCTCATGGGCAGGCAGGTGTTCAGTCATTCCCAGGAGAGCAGAGCCCATCATGCTTAACAACTACAAACACTGTCACTCCAAACATCCCCCCTTTCTTTTTCTTCTTCTTCTCCCATATACTAAGCATGATGTCATGTAGTCTGGAATACCTTTGGTCAGTCAGTTTGGGTCACCTGTCCTGGCTGTGTCTCCTCCCAGTCTCCCAGGAACCTCCAACTTCCTTGCCAACATGGCAGTATGATAGACAGAAAAGGTTTCAGGTCTGTGTAAACCCCGCTCAGCAATCACAAAAATATTTCTATATTATCACCCCTGTGTTCAGTACAAATCCAAAACATAGTCCTATACCAGCCACTGGGAAGAAAAGTAGTTCTACCCCAGCCAAAGCCAGCACATCTGGAAAGCAAGGTTTTGAGGTGGACTTAGATGCATACTTTAGTCTGTTTCAGGTTACCCAGTAAAATATTAATGCATGCTGTGAGATAGGAATTAAAACTTGTACTTTGACATAATTTCCGTTGAGTTTCTCTTGGTAGGCTTTTTGATGATGACTTCTAGTGCAGAATAACCTGATAAAATATTGGGGCCTTTTGTGGTAAGCACTGAACAGGTCAAAGGGATGTTGTCTGGATCCAAGCAGTTGACTACTGTGAATCTTTGAACACTGAGAGGTGTTTTGTTTACTGAAGGAGATTGCTGTCCCATCAGACTTAAAAAAATCCAGGCTTACACTTGTCAACATCATATTTTCTGAAAAATCCCTTTGCCAGGATTTCTTCTTCTGGAAAACAAAGAAGCCGCAGAGAAAAATGAAAACAATAATTATCTGATTCACTTCTCCTGTGTTTTGCTGCTTTGGAATGTGGTTTGGAGATTGTTTATCCAACATGTGAATTGTTTTGACTTAATGACCAATCACAGTCCAGCTGTGTTGGGACTCGAGAGGGTCACAAGTTTTTAATTAGTACCTTATTAAGCCTTCTGTAAGTATCTTTTCTCTATTCTTTAATATAGTTTAGTATTCTTTAGTATAGCATTCTTTAATATAATATAGTAACATAATAAATTAGCCTTCTAAGAACATGGAGTCAGATTCTCAATTCCTCCTTCGTCCTGGGGACCCAGCAAATACTACATACACTTTCACACTTTTCTAGCAGGATTGTGACATTACTTTCTACTGATGGTTATTTATGGGTTGAGCCTTAGTTTCTCTGTCCCAGTTGCATCTTGCTAACATATGTTTTCACTTGAAACTGAAGCTTAATTCAGGCCTTCCTAGAATGGTTTTTTACAACTGCTGTGCAGCTTTTTATGGATTGTATTTCTTTTGCATGCTACCTGCTCAGCGCACTCATACAGCTGCATTCTGAAGGTGAAGTACTGTACTATTCATGTTATGTAAAGCTTGAGGGGAATTTTTCTTGGTGGAAGAAAAATTTATAGGGGCTGTTGGACTGGGAAAAGATACTTCCCTTACAAACCTCAGAACTTGTTTTCTTCTGCCTGAAAAAAATAGGAGATTATCTGCCAGTGCTGTGAAAGAGTCTTTATAATCTGGCAGCTTTCAATTAAAATTGCCCTGTGTTGTGATGCCATTTAAACTGTAGCTGTGGAGTACAGGAAGGCACAAGCACAAGTAACAAAATGAAATTATCCTGGCTGGTGCTGAGATCATAGTTTTTCCATTAATGAGAAAAGCAGTCTCTGGAGATGCAGGCTATTGCCCATTAACTGGTGCCTGCCATCTTATAATATACAAGGTCTTAATCCAGTGAGTCAAGTGAAAGAAGGAGGTGTTAACAGCTGATGTCAGTCCCAAAAAACTTTCAAGTATTCAGAGAACATGCTATTGGAGCAATAACTAGCATTTTTGTCACTTCCATATGTCACCAAAAATACCCTGTAATACTTAGTTCTTTAGTGAGCTAATTAATATCCTTGATCTCTTTGGGGTATGGAATACATCCTAAAAACACATGGACAGCTAGAGTTATATAGATCAAGTAGTTTAATCAGTGATAGTGAAGAGGAGGACAGGGCAGGAGTACTTGGTACTTGCCCCGTCTGTAGAATACCTTTATGTGATGTCCTTGAAAGCAACAAACTCTAAATAGCCAGTATGACAGCTTTGGTGTTGGTAAGATATCAGGAAATCCTGTTCTATTATGTGGGAACGGATGTTAAGATCGAGGAAAAGCAAGTTCGTTAGGAATGGTTGGGTAGCCACTCAAGGCTGCTGGGATTAGTCAGAGTACTCACAATAGGACAGCTCCCAAGTATGATCATGCCTAGTTCTTGTGGTGGTCTGGAATGGTGGCACCAGCAGTATGAATCTTCACCCTAAACCTTCTCTTCCACTGGTAACAGTGGAGGACTCAGCTTTGACGTGTTCATGCTGCCATATCTTGACACCAAAAACTTGCAGTTCATGTAGCATTCAGGGAAGCCAGGCCACTTGCCTTACAAATTCTCATCTCATTTCAGCACTCCAATGAAAGAACTGGTTTAATGATGAGACAGAAATGAGTTTGAGGGGTATATGGAAGGTTAGTAGGCACTGTGCAAGTACCTCTGCCTATTGATGTGAATTGCAATGAAGGTTCAGCCCCTTATTCTCAGTTCTTATTTCTAGCTGTGTAGAGCCCAAATAATGATATATAAATTGGGTTCCTTGGACTTTGAATTGAAAGCAATCTGGTTAATGCATTTCCTTTCCAATGGTATTTCAAATTCTTATCTGCTCCAAGTGAAGAGGTACTTGAATTCCAATAGCCTGATTTAACTTTTTATTATAGCAGTGTCTATTACTAACAATAATTATTTTCCTTGTAATCAGGTATATTTTACTGTTAAATGCCAGCTATGGCCCACAGCTTCCAGTAATGTGCCAGCTAATGACCAATGGAAAACATTTATTTTATTACATACAGGTATTTGGAAGAAAGTATATCCGTCTCTATTCACCACAAGATTCAGAAAACCTGTACCCCCATGAAAGCCAAATTCTTCACAACACTAGTCAGGTAAATAGTTGCTTGAAATTTTAATATCAGTAATGTTATCAAATCATATTTGAGTAAAGGCATTCTTCTGATGATTGTTTGGTTTTTTATAGGTTGATGTGGAAGATCCAGACTTGGTCAAGTTTCCAAATTTCACAAAGGCTGCATTTCAGTCCTGCATTCTGATGCCTGGACAGATTCTGTTTATTCCAGTTAAATATTGGCACTATGTGCGATCGCTTGAACTCAGCTTCTCTGTTAGTTTCTGGTGGTCATAGTTCTGACATGTAGCCAGCAGCACTGAAATTAAATTAAAAATCAGGCAAGTAGCATCTCTCTCTCAGGAGAGGTTAGAGGTGGAGCAAAACCAAAAACCAAAAAACTCTTGCTAAAGCATGGAAAAGTAGTCACAATGGGTAAGTGGAAAGATGATGCTGTAATTACTTCATTTTTGTAGATGTTTCTAATAACTCCTAAAGAGCATATTGTTAGGTCATTGTCCTGTTTATGCATCCATCAGAAACAGCCTCTGTACGGGCACTGCCAGGGCTCTGCCTGAGCCTCTGTCTGAATAACCAGGTCAGGGTTATCTTCTACTTGGATTTAGTAACACTAAACCCTGGAGTTAGCTAGAGAGATGTTGCTACCTGAAGGTTCAATCCATTAAAAAATTAAGCTAACACCAAGCAAGGTACTAGTCACTTGCATGGAAAAAGTTAGTAATGCCCTGGTTCTGGCCAGGATAGGGTTCATTTTTGCAGTAGCCAGGAGGGGCATGGCCCAGACCCAGAGGTTATTTTGTACCACCTCAGCCTGCCACTGCTGCAGGCCAGGGGCAGGAAGGGGCTCCTTGGTCTTTTAGTGATTGAATCTGTGTGAATCTCTTTGTGTGAATCTTTGTCTCTCTTGTACACTGTTATGGATAGTGTTGCTATTACTGCTCATTTTCTTATTCCATTGCTGTTTCCAGTAAATTGTTCTTATTGCAACTCATGATCTTGATCTTTTGGACCTCCCAGTTCTCCTCTCCATGAGGGGAGAGGTAGGGGGAGGAGGGAATGAGCAAGCATTTTGTGGTTTGGAGCGTTTTGGTGGGAACTCTAATTTGGGGAGTACCATTTCTAAACCACAACATCATGTTAAAGCCTAGAACATAACTGAAGTTAATCCATAGTTTAATTGCAGTTAGATAACCTGAGGTTTAATTATACTTTGATTAACCATCATATGAACTGCTGCCACAACCCTTCTGCGGTGTCACACATCTCTACCAAGGACAAGAATGCTGCCATTTTAGTCTGGTGTCTGGCAATAGCCAGTCCTTGGCTCCTTTCCAAGTCACTCTTAAAGGAAAAAGCATCCTTACTTAAAACCGGAGACAAGTGCCAAGACAAAAAACCTAAAGAATCTCAGAATGGTAATGTTTTCAGGAGTTCACAGACATAAGCTAACATTGCCCCACGTCCTGTCCTACTGCTTCCCAATCCTTCTGTGGCAATATTCCCTCCTTACAGAGCACAGCTGCTCATTGCATGGCCTTACGTCAAGACAAATTCTTCTGCATCTAAAGAAGGGACAAAACACAACCACAGTGCCAACTAGAAGTGCTCCAACTCTAGCCCTGGGTCAGAGACTGAGCCAGGTGCCTTGCACACACTGCACTGATTTTTCACCTGCTTGACATGCTACAGCAGGTGTCATTTCCATTGTGCAACTGAATTTGTACTGTTCCTGTACAACCAGGGAGCACTTGCTGAGAAAGGCTTCTTTCAAGAGTTCAGCTGCATATATCAAATTGCACGACTGACTAAAACATTTGCATCTTTCATCCCCAAACATGCACTGACGGTTGCAACCTAAGATTATGGAGAATTACAGACACAAAACAGCCTCCAAGAAAGCTGTACAAGCATTACTATGAACAGGAACATCAATTATATTTTTATTTTAAGATTCTTAGAACTTTAGAAAATGAGTACACTGAGCACTGTTACTAATGAATACAATACAGTCTGGCTGTTCTGCCAGAGTGGCGGCAAACAGATGTCACTGACATCAAGTTTTACTGGCATCATCTAAGGCCAAGAGTGGAGCTCTGTGTTAAGTCTGGGAGCCCATCCGATTCACACCTGTAAAGAAAACTAAAGGAAGGTTAATAAACTTCACACAAAAAAAAAAGATAATATTGTAAAATCACCTTTTCTAAAATGCTTTGTATATTCCTCTGTTGCTGTTCACAATGTCAAATTTCCCTGGACAAATGGAGTAATTCCAAAGAGATTCTTAGAAGCTCAGTATTTCCAGAAGTTTTAGTGTCATGGGTTGTGTGTGCCTCTATTCCTTCCCCACTCCCCCCTACCTCCTAAAGATAGATATAAAAAAATATGCACAGGGTCTGCTAATGCCCCTGTGGCACTCTTTGGGCACTGTGGGGGCTCAATGCTGCCTGTGTGTGGTTTAGTGTCTGAAATGTACCACTGAAGTCAGAAATACCTGATACTCAGAGTTATAAATAATACAGGCAGTACCACTGAACATCACAGCCCATTTCCTAGTATTATTACATTCAACTTTTTAAAAATACATTGCTTAGTACCTGGAGTGTCACAAGACCAGAATTCATTACACTTTGGACAGCGGGGTTCAGTCTGGCCTCTGAAGTACTTTCTGGCACAAGGTAAGTGCATTCCAATTCCACAGGATTCACATACTTGGCTCTGAAATCAGGAGTGTTGATTCATAAAATCATTCTAAACTGTCCTTCAATTTAAGAGAAAGTTGTTACAAAGAGCAGCAGATATACAACGCTTTGTTCCAAAGAATGGCTCCCACAATACAGGTGGTGGACACACCCAACAGTCAAAGCTGGTAACTGGTAAAAGGAGATCTTTTTCTGTAAAAGAGGAAATACTTTTTCCCTATATGGACAAAATTTAGCTTAAAGGTGACAATTTCAGTGCAATAAAGGAGACTAATTGGGATGGAAAAAGTAACATGGAAGCATGTTAGTTGGGCAGATCAGAAGATGCAGGCTCACAGAGCAAGAAAATGTAGCAGTTTTGGAATATGAATCCAGGCTGTAAGTACTTAAGCAAGATGGAATGGGTAACATCCCAGCTATCAAAACACAGTGCTTTAGCATGCTCTACATAGCACACGTGTTCCTTCTGAGGTCCAAACACAAAGAATTGCTGAATTAAAATCCCAGAACCAAGAATGAATGTGTCACGATGACATCTATTGGCAAGGCCCAAAGAGGACGCTGCTAACACCTCACTGCTAAACCTCTTTCAGCATCAGGAGCTCATGTCTAACATGCTGGTTTAGAAAGCTAGACAGCAAAACCATGTTCCTCATTGTGGGAGCACACTTTTCCAATTTTATACTTAGAGACAATGCTCCAAGACAATTTTATTTCTAAAGACAGAAGATAAAATGTCTAAAATGGAAAAAAATTTTTTTTTTACAAAATGCATGAGCACCATGACCAGATTACAAGACCAAGATTATACCCAAAGGGAAGCATCACAAACCTCAGCTATGACCATGCAAGTCCATTGGCTGAGGTGATAAAACATGTTACCTGGATGGCGAGGCTGTGACAGAGGTTACATTTCTTTGCCAGATCCTGGTAGTAGCTGAGAATGTACTGTTCCATCTCAATTATGCAACGAGTATGCAGAGTATATTCTCCATTTTTCTAGGGAAACAAGTGTTGAGATTAGGAATTTCTTTTCATTCCTTTTACCTTTTTTGACTTTGCTAACCATCTGTTAATAAGCCACTTCTTTCTACCATCATGAAACCAACATGCTGTACAACGCAGTGCCAGAAACACTTTTGAAATAGCAGAACTCCTTTGTTTAGAGGAGCAGAATAAAAATCCCACACCTTTAACAGAGATCTAGTCCTTGGAAAGCATAGATGAGTGAGCATGCGCTCCTTAACAGAGGTATGCTGTTTTGGGATCCTCCCAAAAAGAACGTTAGAGGAAATTCTTCCAGCTTTCAACAAAATCTAGGCATTTCCAGCTTGATATATCTTTGGAAATATCTGCCAAATCAACTTAACACATAAGTAACTGTGTGGCAGCAGGTTGAGGATCTATGATGCAATGACTCCAGCAGAAAAGGGATTAAGGTCTCACTTAGCAAGCAATTGCAGTATCCACATGGTCAGTCCACCATGGTTCACATGGTGAGTTAATTTCCACTGCTTCCTCATAAAATAAAACAGATGTAACCACATACACAGTGGCCCATGCATTTCTGGTACAGGAGTTTTCAACATGTCTGGCCTTACTCCTTTTCAGGAAATTCTAAATGCAACTAACAGCACTGATCACTCCAAAGAGCTTTCCCCAGCTCTTGTTCCAGGTTGAAGGATGCTGTGCTGTTGTGTACAAAGCTGTGTACAAAGGATGCTGTGCTGTTGTGTCTGTGCATCACTGGGCAGGACTGGACACACAAACCCACCTGGCACCAGTACAAGAAACTGAAACCACATGGTCCTGTACAGACCTACCCAAGGACTTTTTCCATTTAAGTCTACTTCCTTTTCTGCAAAAATCACTGGAGCAGCAATAAGCATGGGTGCCATAAGACCATTTTTGCCATCATTCATTCAAGAAGAGCTGCAGTCTCAACTACCACATCCATAAGAACATTGTAGCTGGACCCATTGAACTAAGAACACCTGAATGCAGTTACCTCAGAGAGCCACTTATCCTCCACAAAAACTTTCAGCACTTGTTCTGCTTCCTTTTTCTTCATTTTTTTTGTCTTAAGTTGGTCAGCCAAATTTAAAATATCTGTAGATGAGGCAAAGCCGTTTTCTGATAAAATTATTAGGTCCATCTACAGGAAGAAACATTACCAAGTATTAGAAACACTGCAGTTAGGCAGACACACCTTACAGTAATGTGTTGATGTGCATTTTTTTTGCATCCATGTATGTGAGAAATACTACAGTATATAGCTTGAACCAGAATTGTAAAACAAAGGCCAAAAGCTGAAACAATCATTGTCCCCTTAGCAGTTTTGATCTTTGCCAAGAAAACGTTTCCACAAATAGAAGTATATGTGCTGCCTAAATGAAGATGCATTCAGGGACCCCTGGCCACACTCAGTGGTGACAGATCCATTTCTTTTTATCTGCTCTTTGTCAAAGATCTTTTGAGGAGAAACCTCAATAACCATAGACAAATGTTTAAATGCAAATCAGCAAATTAATTTTGTATGTTACCAGCATTAAAAACTACTTTATATTACTAAACTACTGAAGCCAGTGAAAAACTCAGCAGTCCTGACTGAAAATCCTGAAGAAAGTTGCTTGTGTAACTAAAAGTAGGCATGTCTTGTCCCTAACCCAGGGAGCCATTCCCTGGTGCTGATTTTGTCTTACCCACAACTGACTTACAACAACAAATCATTACTTGCACATACCTTCATCCCTGCCCACTCCACCCATTTGATCTCAGATAAACTTAGGTAAAATGGCAACTACTTCTTCAACCACATCTCCATTTCCATTTTCATTCATTTTAAGATGAGAACGTCACAAATACTATGATTTACTAAGCGATAACTGACATACTTACTGTTTTTCTGAACAATTCCAATTCCATTTCTGTATAGTCAGATGCCATTTTAGTTACTTCAGTTTCCGCCAAATTCACCTACAAAAAAATAAACTGACAAAGTACCAATGTAGTTTCATACCGGAAACTGTAAAAAAACCCTTGAGGTTAAGAATACATCATCTTACAATTACCATAAATGTTAGTTCTTTGAGGAGCACTTGATAGTATTCAAGTTCTTTCTTTGCAACCCCTCATCTTCCAGCCACAAATTCTCCACAGCTTCCTTGGCCCAGGCAAAGCCATTCCACAATACAAGCTCCCAGAACTGACACAGAGTGCTGCAGCAGAGCTGACACATCACAGGTGCTAGACTGGTCTGGTGCTAGACCGCAGCAGGAACTATGTTATCAGTCCCCTGTTTTTACACTGTGAAAACCAGTTGCCCATGTTTTCTACTCTTATTGCATATGCTACTACTATTAATTAGTAGCTCAACTTAACTGGAAAAAGGAAAGGTTAAAGGCAACAGCTAATGTTAGGATACCTTCTGTATGGTCTTCTGAAATTACTAGATAACCTTCTCTGACATGCACATTGCAGATCATCTGGGGAAACAACTTTTAGGCTACTTCTCAGCAATCCTTTTGTGCTAGGTTGATTTTTGAGTGGGAGAAAAAGAAAATTGATGTTGGACTGCTCTCTTGTGTTTTCTAGTTTAGAAATCTGTCTCAGGAAAGAAAGTCTCCTGTGGAAAAGAAATCTCACTTCAGCACTTAAGCAATGTTTATGCTAAGTAACACCAACACTGCTGTCATCCTTGCTGCCACGTCCTATTCCCATACATCTAGGCTGTGACAGTTTATCTTCCCAGCAGCTCCTGCAGCCACTGCCAGCCCCATGCAAGCACAGCACAGCAGGTACCTACTACAGCATAATGTGCTCTCCCATCGTCTTCTGATATTCCCTTCCGGATCTGCATAAACAAAGGCTGCAGGTGGCTATTAATAGTGCTGATGAAATCGTCCAGTTTATCGTGTGCATAGTAAACTGAAAATGAATGAGAAAAGTCATACAGAGAAAAGTCAAACAACTACACATCAGGCAGATCTTTTTATGTGAAACATTTTTTCCCAGGTAAGAGTGCTAAAACTGAGGCAGAATTCAAACATGAATTCAAACTGTTCTATTTAGCAGACATATCATTTCCTTGTGCTGCTGTTTCATGGCCTTCAGAGATGCTCAGCTCCTTTAAAATCAGTTGACAGAGTCCAGACAGTCTGCCTTGTTGCACAGAACCCACAGCACTAATCCAGTAATTACAGTGACCTGAACTAAGCTGAATTGAAAAGATAATATGACTGGGGAAAAAATGTTATGCACAATAGAAAAATACAATTACTTGAATTCCTTTATACACAAGGGACTTCTTGTTTCTGTATGCTCTGTTTCATAAATTAATGGCACATAAGTGCTCAAGTTCCACATTAGAAAACATAAATTCTAGTGTTGTGGAAACACAAGAAATATCTTGAGTCACTTTCTACAAACCAAGCAAATAATAGCAGCAGTTTTATCATAGACATAATTAGGATGGACTTTGCAGTCATTCTGTGGAAGAGTATACAATGGTTCTTGCCTGCACAGCAGCAGCACAACCCTCACATCCATCCAAAACAAGACTTTCTCAATGGCAACACTCCTGCTTGTCTTCATCAGGGTATGGTTTAAAAAACAGAGCTAAGTACTGTTACAGTAGGCCCCCAGCCAGGTAATAAGTTACACAGACCCCATACATTTACATAATGTTGATGATTTCTTTATTAAGAAACCTATTGCTTATTTTATACCCTAGTTCTCTACAGGTAGACCTAATTGGTCCTCTAATTAAAACACCATCACCAATGGCTAATTAAGAAACCACCCTTTGGTAAACAAATCTCCATAACACATTCCACATGTTCACAATAACAGGTGCAGCAAGTGAAGATAAGAATTGTTTCTCATTCTTTTCTGTGCTGTTCTCACAGCCTTCCCCAAGTATTGTTCTGGGAAAGCTGTCTGTCCCTCTCTGTGACCAGAGAGCTGCTGCCACAAAGTAACAACTCATAATTTTAGATAAATTATTACTGTCTCAAAAATACAACCAGTTATCATGAAATTAATTAATGAGGAGTTCCTCACTCACATAAGAGCATTGGGCCAAGGTCCCGCTCCCAAACCGCACTATCCAGCCCAGTGCCAAACAGCACCCACAGGACACTCCTGCCCAGGAGTTCCTGATTCTGATATACAAGACTCCTTCCGTGAACAAAGTCAACAAACAACAAAAACGATAGTAAAGTAAGTACAAAATTAAGTATAGCTTTGC
>NW_005054399.1:2721825-2723667 GCF_000277835.1 Geospiza fortis
AGTGACAGATCCCAGAGAGGGTAAAAGATGAAAGGTAACAGAATACTCTTTTGTACAACAACCTTAACACTTTAATGTTACATTCTAATGTTAAGTGGCTGCTTGGGTAGATCTTATGTGGAAAAAAAGGGATAAAAATTCTCCATAAAAAATGAACAGGAGTTAGAGAACACCAAAAGTTGCACTTCACAATTTTAGCATCTAAAAAGTAGGCCAAGTTACAGTTCCTGACTCAAGAGACATACAAATAGATTGCTTTGTGGGAATCTGACCTTACATTTATGCCTAAGGAAAACCAGAAGAGTCCCTGCAGAGTGAGTAGCATGGTGGCATGGCAAGGGACACACCTAAGCCTGGTAGGAGCACAGCTTCCAGCACTTGGAATGGACAATATAGTGCAGGTGAGGTGGGAAGAAAGCACAGCAATTCACCAAGAAACCTCATCTCATCCTCACAGAAATATTTTTGTAGAGTCACTTCTCCCACAACACCTGGGAGAAATAACTGAAGTGCATTTACTTAAAAGCATTAACTATAGTGAAGTACTTCCAGTGTCAAAAATTATTTTTTAAAATAATTTATATGTATAACCTATAAACAACAACCTTGATAAAATAAAAAGTACTATATACGAATCTGGCCTGATTAGAAGTTAGTTTACTCATTGCTGTATTATTTTATCTTTCAGGAAAGAGAGGGAACACTCATATCATTAGAGTTTTAAAACTTTTTTAAGCTGGTATATGCCCTTCAGAAATCCAATTATTTGCAAGCTGCACCAGGAAAAAAAAAACAGTTCTTTCATCACCAAGACAGACACACCTTTATCAGTTTCACAGCAGTGCTGGTGTAATTTTCTGGCCTCTGATCCTTCTGTTATCCTATTAGACATAAGAACCTGCAAGAACCGTCGATGAGCATTGGTCATGTGAGCTGCCATCAGATTGTTTCACCAGGCTTCAAGTGCTGCAGGAGGTTTAAGCTGGAATTAATGCACCTGTTAATGCAAATTAAGAATACAACAGTCCAAGTACATACAAGATTTCAATTAAAGTCTATTACATTGAATGAGGGCAAAAAAGCAGATCCCAAGGCTGTCCTCAGAATGCAGAGGGTGACCAGCTCTGAGGTTCTGGAAGGGTGCAAGAGATAAAATCTAACTAGTCTGAGCTACAGAAAAGAACAACGTAGGCATTGTGTCGTTGTCACCCAAAATCGGGACTAAAACTCCTTCTTAACACCAATTAAGAAGCAAGCAATGCCTTATTGCAGCACTGGATACACAGGGGAATGACTCCTGCCTAACGCGCATAATTGGCTCAAGGTTATACAGATAGTAGTCGCTTGAGTCTGCACAGTTAGTCTCAGACGATGCTCTTGGAGGGTCTTTAGGTACCCCTGGGGGTCACTGAGCCTCTTAACTTTCACAGTGATCTTCTCTTGCTCTATCGCTGTAGCTTTCATCGAAGCTGCAGAGCATGTTGCTGAGCAAACTGGATTGGGCCGGTTTGACTTGCTAGGAACTGGAGCTGGAGAGCGCTCCACGCCCCACTAACCGCTACAAAACTCTCCCCTGCGGTATTTGCAAACCTGAAAATAACACCGTGGGGTGACAAACACAACACCGTCCATCATTCTATGTTAGATAAAGCTCCGGCTCCACACACAGCCCGACTGGAGCACAGGCGATCAGAGAGGGTGAATTTGGACAGAAAATAACCCTCTACAGGTTTCGAAGAACGCCTAAAGTAATTAAAGGCAGCTCAGGAAATTCCCTGACCACTGCACCAACCGACTGCCCTCTACTGGCTGAGCTCCGGCCTCGCCGCCCGCGCGGCCCCG
>NW_005054399.1:2724096-2726019 GCF_000277835.1 Geospiza fortis
ATCTCCCTGGGCCCGTCCCGTGCGGCGGCTCCGGCTGGAACCCGCGGCCAGAATCGCTTCTCTTTCCTGGAGGCTGTTAAATGTGAGTGCTCCTTTTACAATATTTTACACAGAAAGGTGTAATTCTCCGAAGTGTTGTTCCTGCTGGACGTGCTGCGCGGTAGGCGCAGCAGCCGCGCCTATCCCCGGCCCGCATTCCCGATCGGCGCCGTTCCCGGCCGTGCCCAGCCCAGGGCTCAGGCTGCGCCTCCCATGTGCCCGGAGGCCTACGAGCTTCGGACCGGTTCGTGCTGAGCGCCCGGAAAGGAGAAGTTTCTCGTCAGAAGGCATTGCACTCTGCACGGGTTTTCTTTTAAAGGTTTGATGTAGAATCTGTTGGTGAACATTTTGCTTTGCTCTGTACCGCTTATCTCATTTTATTCAGCGTTTATAGTTAGTGCTTTAAACTAGAGAGTAAGACAAGATGTGCATCAGTTTTAAAAAGAGGCAGTTTTAAACAGGGAATGATGCTTTAGCTGTACAATTGCCGCAACGGTGCGTTAAGCTGTTTTGTTTAATCTGACCTCTTGGTTTGGGCAGGAGTTACTCTTTCCACGTAACAGTTCTGCAGATTGTACCTGTTAATGAAATGTGACCCTAATTTCCTTACAAGACCAGACCAAAAGTTAGTACCGTTTTTCTTTATAGTGAATGAAATAATTCTAATCACATCACATTATTTTCAAGAAACAGAAAGTTAAGTGATCAAAGGATTTAGCTTATGCCAGTAACCATGTAGATCTGGTTCTAACCCCGACAGAGATTTCTTTCCTAGTTTTGGGGAAGTGACTTATGTCTTTGCAATTTACTTTCCTCAAATATATCAGAGTTAATTACTAGGTTTGCTGCAATTGTAGCATTGTCTATGTGTTACCTACTTTTTTAAGATTGGTATTTCATTATCTGTTATAATGAAAAACTTAAGAGGTAACAGGCAGAAGAGCTGTGGATGTTTTAAAATTTTCTCCTTTTGCAGTTTCATTAAGGCACTGGCTTAACTCCATTTTCATCCACATGTGCAGATCCATTCTTCCATGAGAAGATGCTTTTGGTCTGCCATCTGCTCATTTGGACATGCTTACGTGGTTCAGGATTCTTTGCCAAAGTTTTAAGACTTCCAAGAGTTTCTTGGAACTCCAGTCATGTGGCAGTATTACCTAACAGTGGAAAGCAAATGCTTCCTCTCTTGAGAATTCCAGGAAAAAAGGAAATTAAGGATTTTTATTTTTTTTATGCCAGAGCAGTTGGCTCTTTTTTTCTGAGCAGCAGCCAAGGTGCTTGTGTTCTTTTTAAAAAAAAATGTATTACTGTGCTTAGTCACATTTCATCTATTCTCAGAATATGAAAAAAACTCAGCTCCTGAGTAATAGTTTTCTCAAGCTCTTATGAGAAATTTGTCTTTCAAGTTTGTTCTTAATAAAGAACTACTCTATGAGCAGTAACTGCCCCAGAGAAAGTCACAGAAGAGTCTCCATTCTGATCTTCTATTTTGACTAATAATGTCCTTATCCCTTAACTTCTAAGATGGGTATTTTCAGACAGACAGACTCACCTCTGTCAGACACATGTATAGTGGTTCTGCTGCATGGTTGGTTTGGGGAAGAGAGTATTGAGCCACCATCCACAAATGGTGACCTTACAGTGGTCTTTTCTACTTCAGAATTTGAGCAACCTTATGCAGAGCACCCAATACCATTCACCAAGAGAAGGAGACTCCTCTCCCCTCCCCTCCCCTCCCTTCCCTTTGAAATAAAAACTAGCATACTACCAGGAGCCCTACAGATATAAACAGAACAGCTGAAGCTTCAGGCAGCAAGAACACCCTGTCCAGATATGAAAGTTAGAAAATTCCAAATGCATGAGAGGAAGGGAGCAGAGGGTTGT
>NW_005054399.1:2726041-2768613 GCF_000277835.1 Geospiza fortis
TGCTGAACCAATATTATCCCTCTTTATACTGAAAGCAAAGACAAAAGCATATTAGTTAGCATGACTTCACTTACAAATTTACAAGAATTTTAAATGCATGATATCCGTTTGTAGTTATATGAAAGCTGGCAGCCTTATCTTAGACATTAAGTAGCTCCATTGGTAAAATATCTTGGGGACATTTGCTATTTTGAAGTCTGAAATTAATTATTTCATCTGTTTTCAATTTACCTAGACAGTTTTGCTATGCTTAGGGACATAAAAGCTGCATTATTTTCCTTCTCCAAAGTTGTTCTGGTTATATAATGATTAGGTATGTGTTTTACAACTTTTTAATAATTAATGTTTTAATGAATCTGCATTCTTTTGGAGCAATGCTCAGAGTTCTTTGCTAAAATTCTTTTTTTAAAGAGGTGATACTCAGATTATCAAGGTACTGGTGATAGGACTTGGAGAAAACATTTTAGTCAGTAGATTGGACACTTCATTCTTAAATTCTTTTACTTATCTGAATGGAATCATAGGGCTTTGGTGACAATGTCACTCATTTTGGTCTAGTGCTTGCCCTTTTTTACCCTTTACATACTAGCAGCCATTCTTTTCTAGTAGCTAAAGAGAGTAGCTCCACTGCCAATGTCAGTCCCTTATCCTCCCTAATGAAAATTTTGCAGAAAAGTCTTCTAGCTCATTTATGTTCTCCTTATTCTTTTACATGTCTCAGTCCTAATTTTAGGGGCCAGAGGTGGGAAATAGGTACAGCAGGGAGTCTGAATTCTAACATCTAGCACAGTGATAGGAAAAGCTACACCTTTACCTTAACTGAGACAGAGATGTAAGCTTATTATGTTTTCTGTTGGCAGAATTGCAGCAGTTTTTCCAACTAAACCTGACCATTATCAATAATGGCAAGACTCCCAAGTGCTGCACCATATATCCTGTGGATCCTTTTCTTTTCATATACAACAAATGAAGGTATGTTTGTCAATATTTTAAATTATTATAGTGAAGTTTTTCTCGATAGCATTTTTCTATGACCACTAGGTAACGCTGTTACCACTAATTAACTGCTATAAAATTTGTAGCTTCAAATGTCAGAAGTATCCCTGTACTAGAAAAAAATCTTAGATTTTTTTTTTTACTCTTTATATTGACCTTTTCTATGTGGAGAAGAAAAACTAGAAATTTGCAGAAAGGAGAAACAGGTTTGGAAAGCCATGTCCTCCTTCCCCAGCATCTGGTGTGCCCTGGACACCCCAGCATGGGCCAGGTCTCCGCGTAGCCCTGGCAGCTCTGCAGGAAGCCGCGGTGTCCCCTGGCTGCTGTGGTTTGCTGGAGGGAGCCGCTCCCGGAGCCGGCCTGCAGAGCTGCTGCCACTTTGTGCTCCCCACAGTCTGCAGCGTGGCTGGCTGGGAAGCACGCTTGCCTGGATTAGAGCAGATCTGTCTGTGGGATGTGGCAGCTCTGACTTGCCCTGCCAGGGGCAGACAGGGAACAGGATTTCTGGTGTGTCCCTTGCCACCCTTCTGTCAGCCTGCAGGTGCGTCGAGTCCAAGTGCTGCTGGTTCCTTAAGCTCAGTTGGCAGAAGCTGACTTCCCATACCCATAAACATGAGTTGTTTTCATTTCATCTTTTATGATGTTTGATTAAAAATACTAATTTTTTATATATATATAAAAAATTATATATATATATATATAGTAATGGTTTTCAATAATGCATTTTTATTTTCTGGAAAATGAATCTCACACTTTGCTTCCTGTATTTTTTTAACTAGTTCCACAGTAGTCTATAGTTTCTTAGATCTCATTTTGTTTTATAAAGCAAACCAAAATAGTTAAAGGACAATTTAAAGTACCCTGTCTCTAAAAAAGAAAGTTTTTTAGCTACTGTCTTACATGCTATGAAATAGTGCAATTTGAATTAATGAGAAGGATCAAGGTTTGCAAGAACACATTGGCAGGATTGTCTGGTGTAGGTTGTGACGGTGGTCACAAGGGTTTTTGGGTGAAGGAAGAGACGAGATCTTTGACTCATGCTCAGAAGGCTTGATTTATTATGTTATATACATATAGTATACTATACTAAAAAAGAAAAAGAAAGGAGAGTTTCTAGAAGCTGCTAAGCTAAGAAAAGTAAAGAACGATAACACACAAGCTCTCTCGGACTGTGTCAGAGATCTCAGTTCTAGATTAGCTATTAATTATAAACATGCAAGTTGCACTAATCTAGACAGACCTGTTGCATTCTACAGCAGCAGATAATCTGTTGTTTATGTCTTGTTGCTGAACTTCTCAGCTCCAGCAGGAAAATCTTAAGAGAAGATTTTTCATAAAAGAAATGTCTGTGACAGTAGGTAATCCCACCTTTTCATTTCCCTAAATTATCTTTGTCAAAGTTTAATTTTATTGTGTTTTGTTTGGGTTTGTTTGCCTAGTTAACTATGCATTTTAAGTTTCTTCAGCATTGTGTACTCTTTGAGGATCAAAAAAGAAATTCAGTATTTAAGTTTCCGCTTTTAACTATGCAAAGTCAAAACAAACCCTGTACTGTATATGGTTTCAAAAGGAAATTCTCAAATATCTGAGCTTTTTGAAAAAAATATGGTATACCAGAGACGAAAAAGTGAGAAGGTGAGAGGAAAAGAGCAGAGAATATAATTTAGAGTTCTGAAAAGACATGACAGCACTGAATGGCAAGATAAAGTAAAACTATTAGTCATCATAGCTTAACACAGCAGGAAGAGCTTAAATTAATTGAAGTATTCTTGAAAGTGCAAGATGATTAACAGATTGAAAAATAATGTCATTCATCTTTAAGGGCCTTAACTTGATAGTACTTCTGTTAAAAGTACATTTTAAAGTGAGAAAAGGAAGCTAGCAATAAAATTACAAATGGCAACCAAATATAAACAACATAAACAGAGTAATGATTATTGTAAAATAAAAAGCAGTATGACTGTTAAAGTGTTGCAGAAGTTTGACTTGCTGCTTTTTTGATGAGTGTTAAAGAATTGGATACCATGCAGGAAAAAAAAAAGGAAACCTAACATGCTACTGTCATCCAGAAAGGACATAACAGCAATAGTTCTTATCTACAGGATAAATATTTAGCCTTAGTAACTGAACCAAAACATTTTCTAAGTATTTGAACACTACTGAAACCATGAATCACAGTAAGTTCTAGGTTTATAAGCAGTCAATATACCAGACAACTTAGAATCCAAATTTTATAGATCCCATTGTGCTATATATCATATCCACTAAAAGGTATCTGACCATCACATTTTACATTTGCAGATCCTGTACTGTATTAGAGTATGCAGAAGTTGGATCATAGTAAATAACACAAGTGGACTACAGAAAAGTAGAAATCTAGGGAAGATAAAATGAAATTTGGTACTTTCAGCAAAAAAAGGCATGGGATGAATAATTGAAATTTAGGTACCTGTTGGAAGGAATAAGACTGTGAAGCAGACATGGCTGAAGGACAAAGACCTTGCAGGATGTGAATAGTTGGCAAATGTGTCTTGAATTTGCAATCTAAATGACCAGCATGGAGAGTTGGTAATTTACTGGGTCGTGTACACAAAATTTGGTCTTGTGTAATTGCCGCAGAAAACCTTCTAGCAGAATCCCTTTGGAAATTCTCAGATAATTTTAATTAATAGCATTCAAAAAACAGGTATTTTAATTTTTTTACAGGAGATTGACATGTAAAGCGGAAAAAGATTTATATTTGTACAGGTTGTGCAAGAAAAATGAGATACTGTTTTTATTTACCTGTGAAAGAGAAGTCAAACATCAGAAAAGGCAAATAATTGTCTTGGATGATAAAAGTATTAGCTATTTCTAGCTATTTTCTTATAATTGCATTCCAGGGTCCGGTATCAGGGTTGGCACACTGTAAGTCCAAATAACAACGTGGCCTTACTGTCACCTAGCTTCTCTTCTGTTCTGTGTATCACTCTTGTGGAGCACATTGAAATAAAGGAAAGTGAAGCTGGAAGGGATACTGAGGATTGTGGATTCTCTTTGCACTTCCAGTTCTAACAAAAATATTTTGACCACTATATTCTATTTGTTGGTTAAATACTGCCAGTGAAAATAGTTATAAACTTGAACAGTGGAGTGCAGAGACTCTGGGCTTTTGTGTAGCTCCTCAGTGCCTGGCTCAGTGTGACTTTATCTCTCCTCAGTCTTGAATGCTCTCATAACAATGATGAGTAGAAGGCAGAGCAGGAAGTACTGAGTGAAATGAAGCATGGGAAGCTTAGAACCTTTTACCTTCGTTGTAGGTAAATGCATTTGGGAAGCTTAGAACCTTTTACCTTAGTTGTAGGTAAAGCAGGAGTCATGACTGTAAGCAGTGATCCTGGTCTGACTCTGTTAATTATCTGCATTTTGGGTTTTGAACCTTTTGTATTTAATGCTGTTTTA
The DNA here is from genome assembly GCF_000277835.1 of Geospiza fortis. Lineage (NCBI taxonomy): Eukaryota > Metazoa > Chordata > Aves > Passeriformes > Thraupidae > Geospiza > Geospiza fortis. The sequence continues at coordinate 2,730,479 of NW_005054399.1, forward strand.
ATGTAATGTCATTTAATGCTGATGTGTTTTAAATAGAGCTATTGCAGTCAGATTTTCTGTTCTTGGAAGTCTGTGTTGGCTGAAATGTGCCTTTCTATCTCATTATTACTACTGCAGACTTCTCCTGTCCAAGACCATAGACATTGTCTCCAGAAAGGTGGAGACGGTCTGAGTGTCTGTTTCTCTTTCCATTTACCCAGACACAAAAAATAGCAATGTTTTCACTTAATTTGTAGAGATGTGGCAGCTCTGTTTAGATGGAAAAGTTCGTATTTCTGCTTAGTCCAATATAGTCTTCTGATTCTCTTGCTTCTCATTTTATGCTGCTTTCCCCTAGTTTTGACTGCAGGACACATACAAGAATTTGCATGCTTCACTGACTATGACAAAGAGCTGGTTTGTCACTGGAAGGTGCCTGCACAAACCAATTGCTCCAAAGAATTCGTGCTCTACTACAGCAAGGAAACTTCTGTGTCGTAAGTGTTTAAGATGTTACACTGCCATTGTTAAGTTTTATATATCCTATAGCCACTACTGGCTTTAATTTCCTCCCTCTACTGTGGGTGTCTGGGACAAAATGTACTTTACATTATTGCTCTTAAAGAAAAAGGGATTATTTCCTTTTAAGTAAAATGGGTTTCTGCAATTAACAGCACCCTCAGTTCAGTGGTCTACTCTTCTGTAGAACTTTCTGCTTTCTTAGGACAGAGGATGGATCAAGTCCTACTGGTGGGAGTGGTAGGGCTCTTAGAAGTTTACAGAACTTCATGTAAAATTTTACCTTCTTCATGAGAAGTCTTTCTTGATTCACTGGTCTGCAGCCTGTGTGAAAGATCCTTTCCACTGAAGGCCCGGTGATTGTCTCTGCATACAGTGTAGCTCCTTGTTCAGGCGCAGACTGTTGTCCCTGTTCTGAGCAGGGCCAGTCATCATCTCTTACTCAAGAAGATGCATCTGGGTTCTCCTTTCCCTTGCTGCATGATTTCACCACACCAACATTCAAATAACCTTGCTGATACACTGCAATAAACCTGTTCCTATACTAACAAGCTGTTAGTATCTTCCTTTAGAAACTGAAGTGTGACAAAGGGTTGTATTTGGAATCAATACTTGGCCTTTCTGTCAAGTTTTTAATTTTCATGATACAGATATCCAGTAGGTGGCTAGGGAGGGTGGGTTGTTTGAGGATCTCGATTTTGTTTTGGAAACATTTCTGAGAACTGACTTGTCTCAGTTCTGATTTGTTATACATGTTGGGAGACTTGATTTCACCTTTTCAAGGAATAGTGTGTAGCATTGTCTTAAACATCACATAATTTTGTGCCTGTTTTTCAGAAACAAGTGTGTTCCTGAGAATGAAAAAGACAGTTTAAGATGCACTTGTACAATATATTCGGAATATTTTGTATTAGGCCTCACGTATATTCTAGCCCTACAATTCAATGGCACTGATTCGTGGAATTACAATGTTACACCAGCCCTTGTTGGTAAGATCTTGTTTACTTTGTCACTGGTGCATCTGGTTCAAGGCTTTGCAATCCTAGCTAACTTCTCATTCACGTCTCCAGAACAGTTTTTGCTTGTCAGAGGTGCAAAATGTCATGGTAGCTTAAATGCAAAATCCATTTGTTTTAGAAACCTGATTCTGGATTAGATTCTTAAGGAATTAATGTAAGTAATGGGGAAGGCAGAGAGTGATTGTTCCTCTAGCTGTACCCTCTCAGCTGTGAGCCAAAAGGAGTTTGGGGACTTAGATTATCTTTAGTGCCTTTTACTTGTGGCTTACAAGAGGAAGAGGAATCATACTACTTTCAGTTTCTGGAAATAAACTAGGTTATCCCTGCTAAAATTCTTCCCATTCCTGTCTCTGTCATGCTCTGATTTTTCATGCTAGTTGAATCATGCCAAATGAGCAGGAGATTTTTACAGTAATTCCTGTTGGATTTTAACAGTCAATGATAAAAAAGTTAGAGACTACTCCTAAACAGGACAGAGTTCATGTCTCTGCCTAGACCCCCAGTTTGGTCAGAACAGTGTGCTTGTTGGTAGCGCCTGTCACCTTAAACACTCAGAGAAACCATTTTCATACTTTAGGCAGGCCAAGGAGCTGGTTCTCTTCAGAATACTTGATTGATGCTGCTGCTTATCTGCCAAATAAGCAGAAGTCCACATTGATTTTCAAGAGACAGGGAGCCAGGACAGCTTGGCTGTGATGTTGGAGCTCTGTTCCCACCTGGCCTCACAGCAGCTGCTGTCAGGGTACAGGTTGTTCCTGTTTCTCCGGGGTGAAAGCTGCATCCAGTGCACCAAAAGACCGTGCTTGCAATTGGTTTAGCCAGCTTGAGGAATCAGTGCTTAATAAATACCCTCAAGTTGCTCAGGTTCAGCCTCTCTATTCTTGTGGTACACCATAGTGAAAAGGGCTAAGTGCATTGACTGCAATGATATTCTGGTCTCTGGTGAATGCTTCTCTCTCTGCTTCTCTCTATCAGTGCTCTCCCATTACCCTGTTCTGTATTTTTTACCATACAGTTAAGCCGAGAGCCCCCAAAAATCTTGCCATTAAAAAAGCTGAAAATGGTAACTTCAATCTGAGTTGGGAGGAGAGCTACTCTCATCCATCCTTTCTCTCTGGACAGCCAGTCATCTATGAAGTGAAATACTGGAGGAAGCAGCACCCAACAGAGGTAAGAGACAACCAAGCTCTTCATTTTCTATCTCCAGGGCTTAAAGGTTTAAAAAGTCCTCTAGAAAATAGTTTCATTAATAATAATGTAAGGGCCAGCCAGAGCACAGTGATCCTGATTACACACTTGCCACAGTTCACTTTGCCCCCAAGATGATTCAGCTGGGTGTCAGAGAATTGAAACTCTTGTGACTGACACCCCAAAATGGTCTGCTGCTTGCAGTAGACAGGGCAGAGATTGAAAATACAGTGCTTCTATTCCCTGAACTTCATTTGCTCCTTAGACATCAGGAAGCTGGAGGTTGATGGCTCTGTGGGGCAGGTGAGTTCTGAATAATTCAGCATTTCTGGGCTGGGCTGCTTCTGGTAGCAGAAGAACATGCATGGTGCCAGGTAATAAATGCCACCTGCCAATGACATGAACTGCAGTATCATACACAAGGCATTCATTTGTTCATTTGTGAACGGTCACTGAAACACATAACACTATTGATATGCAGTTGTTGTCACTAACCCTTCACCCTATAAAGAAATCAAAGTGAACTTTCTCACTTTCTTTTCAGGTTTCTGTAAAAGCAATTAACTACCAGGCAAAAAGTTTTGAGATTACTGCAAGCTCCTTGAAGAGAGGCTGTGATTATGTTGCAAGTCTCAGGTGTAACTATGTGGACTACCCAGCCTACTGGAGTGAATGGAGTGAAGAAGTTGAATTTCGCTATGGTAATAGTGTCAGAAATAACAGCTTGGTAAAAGGATGGTATACAGTCTTACATACTCTGCTGCTCTCTTGGAGGAGAGTTATGGACTCACCATCTTCATCATTTTGAATGTAACGTGAATACATCTGTAAAGGCTTCCAAAGATGCTAAACATAGATAGGCAGCTCCTTGGGAAACTAAGGAAGAGAAGACCAAGGGAGGTTGGATTGCTTAGCCTTGTGAAAAACAGGCTGAAAGGAATCTGTTTATTCTCTATAAATGTGTGTGTATATATACATATATATATAGATATAAATAAATATATATATATATATATATATGCTGCAAATAAAGCAGTATTTTAATAGAGGTAGGAGGGTTTATAAAAGGCCCTGAAGAGCAACAGAGAGAACAAGAAACATAGCTGCACTACAGTGACAATGATAATGCATGATAATGCCATTTTAGGCGCTGTGGGATAGCCCTTGTCCCTGAGGGCTGACAGTGGCCTCACAGTGCACACTGGCTCTCCCAGCTCCTACCACACCCAGTAGCTGAGCACAGTACCTGTGCCAGGTCTCTGACACACCACACACCATTGCTGCTGGCAGCTGTGGGGGTCTGTTGTTAACGTGCTGGAAGCTTAATTTTACATCCTCTAAAAGGGCATTTTTTTGAGTTGCAGAAGAGCAGCAAATAATTTGGTATTGTCAGTGCTTGCATTTAGATGCGCATTCACATGTAGACATTTGCATGTTTAACAGATTACCCAGTGAAGGCTGAAGACATTCTGCAGATGGCTGTGCCCACATCCTGCATACTGATCATGGCAGGATCCATAATTTGTTATTTCTGTTTCACCAAGTAGGTATCCTGCTTGTCACAGAGTTTATAGAGTAATTGTTTATACGGATATCAGTATTCCTATTGGTTAGACAAATGTCTGGTAGCACGGAAATCTAATGTTTTGGGTTTTCTCAGCACCTTTATCTAGCTGTCTGTGAGCAGAGATTTTATAAACACAAGTCAGTTTTATAAATTGTCATTTTCTGAATAATCTTATTAACTTACTAGAATAGGTTTATTATAGTAGGGGTTGTCAATTTTGGACCTTGGTCTTTGCTGGAGTTCAAGTAAGGATGGCTAAATACCTTTATTTCTTTCAAAAATTTTTAAATGGTAATATGAAATTTTTAAATGGTAATGAGAGCCTGTCTATTTCACACATCCTTTTAAACATGATTAGAAGAACAGGTGACTGTTGCTGTGCAGAGCAGTCACATACCAAACATACAAACATCTTTGCACTGGTTTAATGAAAATCAGGAGATGCTCAAAATGAATATTTTCTGTTGCTGCAGTGCAGATGCCTAAGTGGGAAAGGAGAACAGAAGAGAGAAATGTACATTGATTAAGCCCAAGTGAAGTCAAAACAAGTTATTTTCATTCTTTCCTTGCAGAGTGAAGAAAGAATGGTGGGATCAAATCCCAAATCCAGCAAAGAGCCAATCGGTTGTAAAAAATGTCAAGGTAATTTAAAAGCTTTGCAAAAAATACCTTTTCCTGATCATCAGAAGTAGAATATGTAGTAAATTCTATTGTCTGTCTAGTGTAAGGGATACTAAATACAGTTCATATGTGTCCTAAATCCCATTTGTATCTTTATTAGTTTTCAGTTTTGTGCTACTTTGATGAAATTAAGTTCCCGTTCCAGGACTTAAAGCAGAGTCACATGGAACAACAAATGTAAGTAAGATTTTTAAAAAAATCCTCTGCTTTACAGCATAAAATTGTTTCCTGTACTATAAACATTAACTGTCCTTTCCTTTTGACTTCCAAAAACAGAAGTGGCAAGAGCTGTCTGGCTCAAAGTTTGTCAAGCCAAAACTTCAAGGGAAAAGATAACATCAGAAATGTTGAGAAATCTTGCAGTTGCCCCAGCAAGTCTGAAGAGTGGTTGCCAAAAGGCAGCAGTGCAGTTTTAACCCCTGATACAATACCAGTTGAAGACTGTATAGAGATCTGTGTATGTTTAACAGACAGTGAAACTGAGAGCCAAGAAGAAACTGGCAACCAGATCACTATGTTTGAGCCTTGTGAGAGCAGCATTGGTGCTTTCAGAGAGCACCCTGAACACAATGAGTTACTAGCTAACATGTTTGATGCACTCCTGGCAGATGAAAATAACATGGAAGACAATAAAGGCCCAAATATCCCCACAGCTGAGAGGAAGACCTTAGAGAACATTGGGTCTGAAAATCCATCACAGCAAAATCCCAAAGAAAGTGTAGCCCAGAGTCCGCAACCGTGTGATATTTCTCATAGAGCTCCTCTTTTCACCGAAGCCTCTCAAGATGACTACAATTGTAGTACAGCCAGCAAAGAGTCAGAACTATCAGAAGAATCCTTTGAATCTGGATATCGGAGCTCCAGCATAAATTCTGCTTCTCTGGATGCAAGAGATCTTCAACAAATGGTTCATCAAAGCCGTTTTCTATGTCATTCTGAAAGTGAGCTTGGCTCTTGTGTCCTGACCCAGGAGTCTATAAATAAGTCATTGTTTGGAACTGAAACAGACAAAAAAAACAGGCCTGCGGACAAGAGTTTTGATACCCTTGTGTCTGCGTCCATGGGGTTGTGTGGTTCTGCCTACAAGAGCTGTGACACCCTTTTGTCTCCATCCCTGGAGCCCTGTGGCTCTGCCTACAGGAGCTTTAATATGCTTGTGTCTGCGTGCAAGGAACCAAGCAGCTCTGCATACAAGAGCTTCAGTGCCCTCGTGTCTCAGTCAATGGCTAACAGTAGCCTGACTCTGGGCTTTGAAAGCGTGCCTTCCTTACCGCCTTTGAGACAGTTGTCAGAGATGCCCGAATGCAGCTGCAGAGACCAAAGGGCTCAGCCTGCTAGCAATCAGATGTGTTACAACACCTACAGATCTCCCAGCACTGAGTTTGATTTTCCAAACACCTGTTCAGAACATACTGATTTTCCGTCTTTCTCCACACATGTAAATGAAGGTGCTTCAGCTTTTCTTTCAGAGGAAGAAATGCATAAGCAAGTAATATATCAAAATGTTCGAAGGAAAGCTGATATAATTTCTTGCCCCATTGCACCTCAGCCATCTGGCTATCAGCCTTTTGGTAGTGCAGGTAAATGTAATGGTCTATACTGGGACAGTGACAATGAGGTTATGTCTACATCACTATATGAATCCTTCATTAATCTGTGCGACAACCTGAATGAAGCACCACCAGATACTGCAGTCTATGAATCTGACCCAAGGATAAAGGATGGTGTGTGTTTGACTGTTCAGGGTTCTGACTGCACCGCTGTCCCAGGTTTAGCATCTAGTGAGAATGACACGCAGATGAGTGATGGTAGCCCTTGGATCAACAGCACTAATGAGCTGTATGGTGATAGCAATGATGAAAATACCAGCAGAGATGAACAGCTGTTGCATTTGTTAGAGATGAAATGTCAAGATTTAAACAGCAGAGAAAGAGCTACAAAGGCAACAAAATGGAAAAGCTTTAACCCTACTGGGAAAGTAACGCAAGAGAGTGGTGATAACAGACTAAATTACTAACTTCCACTGCCACTCACACAACCACTTGAGGGAACTTGGAGATGCAGGGGGAAGTGAAGAGGTGCTGAAGCATGCAGACGGGGGCAGGGGGTGTGCCTCAGCACTCAGCTTACCAGCATCACTGGACAGTATTGGGCTAAGCTTAGAAAGAAAAACTGTAGAGCCCCTGGAGCTCCATGGCTCAGACAAGGTGCTACCTAATAATTTTGTGAGTAACTCCTATCCTTCTGTCTCTCACACCATTCACAGTGAGGACTCCAGACTGGCACTTGCAGTTAAAAAAAAGACCAATAGAACTATTAGTGGAAAACAGCAGGAAAAATGAGAGAAAAGGAAACTTTTGTGCGAACCCTTGCCCAAGAGAACAACTGCTATATGGAGGTAGCCTAGCCACATTTGCCAAGACTGAACTAGTCTTTGGAAATAAACCGTATGGCAAGTTGAATTGTTGTTTGTTATTTCAATTGAAATGTATACATTTATTCTCATTTAGAAAACTCTGCTTGTATTGCTATTCATAAGGAAGGAAACCATAATGCTAAGCACAGCAATTGGTACTGCAAATCTCTCTTCCAAGATGGTAAAGTAGTAGAGGTGTCTATGTAGGGATACCGGTGGTGCTTTCTTTCCCTTCTACACCTGTGCTCGATCTTGCATTCTTTGTGAGAAGAAAGATTTTGCATCCATGAAGGCTTGTGCCTGGCTGGAGAGGTCTGCTCAGGCCAACTTTGCTGCAGCACTTGCTTCTCTGCTGAGCCCCAGCTCCATTTTGCCTTTCCCTGGCTTTTTTGTTCAACACAGCTATGCCTTCCAGTCTGCACATTTCCATACAATGGTTTTCTGTGTGGAGTTATTCTTCCTTTTCTCTCCCTTCAGTCCTTTGGTGAAATGGAACCTGACTCTCAGAGAAGGGGGATCCCTGTTCCTATGTCATTGTATAACCCAGAACTGGACACAGCCAGTGGGGTTGAGGGGGCAGGTGTCTGGCTCGCCCTCTCCCTGCAACAGACACTCTTGTTCAGAAGTATTAGAAATTCTTCCCACTTCTGGTCAAGCTGCCTTTGCTGTTCTTGCCACTTAAAAACTTAAACAACTTGTAAGAACTGCTGTTCGTGCAATTCTGGCTCTGCTCCTATTTTGGGTTTGTGTAGCAAGATTTTATAGTGGAGGGGAGCTACAAAGGTGGCTTTTCTGAGAAGCCACTCCCTTCCTGCCTTTTCTCCTAAAGGCACATCACATTGCTGCCTATTTTTTACAAAAAATAGGTAATTTTTATTAATTGTTGCCCATGCATGCACACAAGATCATTTCTCACCTCTGCAGATTGCTGAAATCAAGATCTGCCCCAGGCTCACCCATGATGATGTATCTTGATCTCACATTACCTGGAATTTTCGTTTCTTTCAGCATGCTTCTTTGACTGAGACCTTGCAGTCATGGCAACAGCCCTCAAGGCCTCTCCTACTGCACCAAAGTCAAAAGGTCAGAAGGAACTTTCTGGTAAAAAAAGCAAGGAGATCAGTGAACTGGTTGGTTTTCAACTGCAGGACTGTTGTCTTTCTAAGCAGATTGCTCCCAAGCAAAGGAAAAACACAGTCAAGTGAGGAAGAGAGCATTTTCCAGTTGCTTCACTAACACAACCAAAGCCTAATGAATTGCCATACATTGGCCTGTTTTCCCAGAGTGCCTAACAGCTATCAGCAGCACAGCTGGATTGCTAAATCCTGAGTATTTTCATTCCTTGTGACAATCTTGTTGAGAGGAACTTTACATCTCTGCAGAACTCTGGCCAAAGGTGCTTTGCTCTATTTGTTCTTTTTGCTGCCCTGCTTCCAATCTGCCCATCCTGTAGTTTTCTATAACGTTGAAATCTCCGTACTGTCCCTTCAGTAAGACTGCAAGATGAAAGAGAAGAAAAACTGGCAACAGCCCTAGTTGAACAGAATGGGGAACTGGCTGCTGTGGCATGTTTAGCTGCATGAGGGGAGGAACAGCTGTTTAGGTCTTTTTTGCTCTTAGTCAGAATGCTGTCTATAAAACTGATCATCTTTGCATGAGGCCTAAGATTCTGTATTCTGAATGCAGAGAGGCAGTTGTTGTGGCAAGAGCTGTTACAGTACAGCCTGTGAGCCACAGTCTGTCTTTGGTAGAAGGATTTCTGTGCTAGACCTGCCCCATTCCAAGAAGCATGGCAGGCATCCTAAGGAGCTCCTGTCCCAGTTTAGTGATGGATCAGCCACTTCCTTCATCCTGTCTCTACCCAATTGTAAAGAGCAGGGCATTCACAACAGTGTGGTATTTGTCCTCTGATTGAAGGCTACCAAGTTGTTGACTAATACGTAGCACCGGGATTTTCCTACTTGGTGCTGTTTCCCCAGCTCTTAGAAATGGGGAAATTCACTATAAGCTGAAAGGTTTGAGGTTGACTGCTTCTCCCCAGCTCAGCTTCTGCTGGTTTCACTTGCAATGAGCCACCCACACAGCAGCAAAAATTACAATGAAGTGAGAAAGCACTGGACGGCATTCTGGGGGTAGAATTTCCACGCCTGGGTCAGCCTTATAACCAGTCCCCAGTTCTTGTTTTGACACCCTAGGGAGTTTCTGTGAGAACCAGATGTGTGTTGGCCGTGGAGCCAGTGCCTGTGGTAAACAGCCAGCTGAGGTCTGGAGGAGGTGGCTTGTACTGTGCTGCAAGTGCTGACCAGTGCTCATGTCTGGCAGGCCCTGGGCTTGAAGATTGTGCAGGGCAGTTCACTGCTGCCGGGTCTTCCCCCTCCACTGCCTGGCTGAGGTGCTTCAGAAGCACATAGCATGCTCCTCCACAACATGACCGGGGGCAATGAAGCCATGAAATGCCTTGTTTCCTCTACTATAGCAAGAATTAGGATACACAGTTTGGCCTGTGCTGACTATTTCATGGCCTCATTCTGAGTTATGCTGGGCCCCTGCAACAGACACTCTTGTTCAGAAGTGTTAGGAATTCTTCCCACTTCTGGTCAAGCTGCCTTTGCTGTTCTTACAACTTAAAAACCTCTGGCTCTGCTCCTGTATTGGGTTTGTGTAGCAAGATTTTATAGTGGAAGGGGGGCTTTTCTGAGAAGCCACTCCCTTCCTGCCTTTTCTCCTAAAGGCACGTCACTTGCTGCCAGTGACGTGAGAAGTCACCAAATGTGTTAGGACTGCATGTTCTGTGGTTTACAGATGCAGCTGGCTACCCCCCTGCAGCTTGCTGTGTCAGGCCTTTGCTTTGCACATGCTGCCACAGCCGAGGTTGAAGACAGCTGGTGTGTTTTTCACCCTGTGACAGGTGCCAGAAAGTGCTTAAGGCACACTCCATTGCTGCACCAGCCCCAAGTGTGGAAGAGCTGCAGCCAGGCAGGATAGGTGGGACATGCTGATTTTTGACAGCTGTGGTAAAACAGAACTCTATGAGATACAGATGAGGATCTTGCCATAAACAACTGTGTGCCAGGAGTAGAGTTCTGGTCTTGGTGCATCCCCAATTGCAGAGATCTGGGACAAGCTGATCAATGTTGCCTTAAGAGGGTCAGTTTCTGCCAACCTGCGTGGAAGGAGCAGGGAGTTCTGCCAGCACTGCCAGCTCAGGTGAGCACTGTGGGAATGCGTGAGTCTTGCTGACCTTGTGCAGAGATGCTCTGGGCATGCTTTGCATGGTGCAGCTGCGGATGTTGGGTTCAAGCCTGAGCAGAGCTGTAGGTTTCTCTTCCAGATGGTCAGGGTGAGTTCACAAGCACAGTCATTCCTGTTTCTCTTTACCAGCATGTGTTGGGTGATTTCCTAAGAGAAGATACAAGCCTCTGTGCAATCTCCTCCATGCAAGCAAGACATACATGGCCACAGCTCTGGGAAGGTAAGCTCTTTTGCTCTGGCTAGAGCCAAAGTGATGTCCTTTTACAGCAGCATTCATGGAGTATGGGTTCAGACTCAATGGATATTGGGGAAAACAAGAGGCTGACCCCAGTGTTGATGGCTACAGATAACTAGCAAAGGCAGAAGGAGGGCAGGATGCTGGGGTCTCTGCAGGTGATATTCAGTATTCCCCAGACTGAAAGAAATGCACTCCTCCCTCCCCTGCAGCATCCTGTGTCAGCTCACAGCCACCACCTGTAGAGCTTCGGTGTTTTTCAACCTGCTGCTTTGCTGACTAACACCTCCGCTTTCTGCCTGGCTCATTCATATTTTAGCTTGTTTCCTGAGCTTTGAGGTGGTTTCTTCTATTGCTTTCCCTTCCAGTAGAACACTGTTACTCATGTCTCAGCTGTTGTCCTGCCATTTTTCGCTTATTGTAATGTATGATTATCTTCCTCCTAAATGTCACCAGCCAGTAATGGTGCCTTTGACTCTGAAGTTGTGCCAGGTCTGTATCTTTGATGCTGCTGGGGATATTGGTTTAATTCTGTTATGACAGGAAGAAAGTACAGAGGTAGTACTGTTTCTGTGGAGTTTTTTCTCTTTTTTGTCAAATCATGAACCTGATAACTCCAAGCATGACTGGTTTTATATCCTAGAGAAAGAATTGTCAGCTCTGAATGTTGTTTTTTTGATGATTTATCTTGCTGATAAATACATAATGATGTTGCCCTTCTTCCAGTGATGGCAAAATGGTTTTGGGTCATGAATAACAGCATCTACCAAGCTTTCCCTTGTGTGCCCTTCATGCTTGCTTCTTGGTGAATATTACTGCTGCAGGCTAGGCTGAAATTACACTTTTTATGAGTTAAATTTGAGAAAAACAGGCCTTTTGGTGCAATGTGTTTAAATTTATAAAGCCATTAGTCTTAGAGTGCTACCAGTGTTCCTGTTTTTAAAGTTAGCTCTGTAATATCAAATACATATTAATGCATGGTTTAAAAGTAGTATGGCGTATGTCTGTCAGACTATCACTCTTTGGACTGATCAGACATGCTGCTTTTTCCCCTCTCTCCTCTGCACAAATAACAATATTGGCACACCTTGGAGAGTCCTGTGTAAGCAGGGGGCAAAAGCCACACCACTGTCCTGGTGTGCTGTCCTCACAACAGAAAGATATTACTTCTGGGAAATTTCTGACTTAGCCACTCAGCCTCATTAACCCTGTACTGTCCCACACTGCACCCAAGAGGGGTGGCAATCTCCACAGCCCACAGGCACCATCAGCTGAGACGAGTCTTTTCTAGAAGCTTGGGCCTGACATTGTGCCTGTAAGTGATCCACAAAGCATGCAGAAGGGAGAGCTGGTCTTTCACAGAGGCTGCTCCAAATACAATGAGGAGTAGCTTCTGGATTAAGTCATGTGACCTTCTCCATGCGTGCCCTAACCGTGTACAACCAGCTCAGTTACCAGCAACTACCTGGCAAGCATGGTCAAGAGCTGCCTGCCCTGGCTTGAACATTCCAAAACATCTTTTTTTCAAAGGGTGAGTCAGAGGTATGGAGGGCTTAACATGGAGCTCCCTCATCCTGCACCCTGCTGCTTTGTGCCAACTTCACTGCTGCAGTCTTCTTGGGTTATTACAGTTCCTTGTTCTTGCTCCTAGCTCCTCCTACCTCCACACTGTGTTGTGTGTGCCAAATCCCTCCATAGTGCTGCTCATTTCCCTCTTGTCCAAGGATACAGTGAGTGTGCATGTGTTCCTTGAAGCCCCTTTAAAGATATGATTAGGTGAGCTGATGGATCCTCCATCAGTGCCAACCTTGCGATCTAAAGAGACCTGGCCCAGACACAAGTCACAGGCACGAGATACAACAGGGGTGAGCCCCTCACCTATGTAGGAGCCAGATGACCTCCCTGCCTGTGGTCTAAGGACTGGTGCTGTTGCCCTGATCCTGGGCCGTTTTGGGAAAGGATGGAAGCTGAACACAGTGGTGTTTGACTGTCTCCAATGTGGCACATGCTGTACTATGCAGTTTGGCTTAGCCCTTTAATACCTTGATACTGGTGCCTCCTCACTGCACAAGTCTAAGCCTCACTATGACCTTTTAGATAGGAGGCTTGTGAGTTTTTATCAGTTCTCCCACCCTTTTCTCATGTAAAAAAGCAGAACAGTACAGTAATAAACGTTGTGTGGGTGTTTGGACCTGAATTCATCACCTCCTCTCACCACATCCTTCTGTTGGCACAGTAATACTGATACAGTGGTGACGTCAATCTCCACTTATCACTGTGTATTCCAATACACCACAGCCCTTGGTTGTGCACAAGTCGGCTTTGCTCTTACTCAGTGCTAAGGAGCCCCACCTGCTCCTCAGCTCCCCAGGTGGGGTCTGCAATTGCAGTAATGATTTAACCAGGCTGGTCATGGAAGTGTTGGAGGGCTGAAATGCACAGAACAGGGCAGGTAATATCCATGTTTCACCAACTCTCCCTGCTGCTAGTTTGTTCCTGCTTGATGTTGCAACTTCACTGTAAATCTTTCTTATAGCTGATGTGGCCTTTGTGGCCCAGCGTCATTGCTCTTAGCCTCTGGACAGTCAGGGCACCCCTTTGTCTCCCTGTTGCTTCAGCTTTCTGATTAAATGGCAGTGTGCATTGATAATGATTTTTTTTTCAAGAGGAAGGCTTATTTGGGCATATAACTGGTGGACTGTGTCTTCCACTCTTTTTTTGCTTGGGTGCAAAAAATTTTCTCATGTTTGGAAATATTTTTTTCCTTGTTTTTTTTTTTTTTACTTAAACTGAGTTCTTAATTAGTTTTGATTTGGGGTTTGGTGGTTTGGTGGTTTTTTTGTTTGTTTGGTTTTGGGGGATTTTTCTGGTGGGTTTTTTTTTGTTTGCTTGGGGTTTTTTCCCTTTTTTTTTTTTGTATGTGTTTTGTTGTTGTTTTGGGGGGTTTTTTTGTTTTGTTTTTTAAGTACGTACATTTCCTGAAAACAGTTCAAACTGTCAGCTTAGACTGCATCAATGTTTGGCAGCTTATAGCATCATATTTCCAGATTCTTAACAAAAATAATCTTCATAAATGTCTGTCTGTATTGGTCCTATTTCCTGTTCTCTGTTATATTAAAAACTTGTAGCATCATTTACACGTGTATATTATGAATGGCTACTCAGCTTTATTGCTGTGATCTCATAAGGATATTATAGAGTTTGCAGATGTGGTACTTGGCAGCTGTAAAATGTTTGACATTTTATAACAAGTGTCTGTGTTGCAAGGATGCATGAAGCTGATTCTGAGTCCCCATTTCACAGACTGAGCAAATGAAATGAGGCGGTAGAAAGGACTTTTCTAATGCCAGTCTGGGAATAAGTTCCTGCCTTTGCTCATTGCCCACTACCCTTCTTTCCTCCAGGTTAACAATCACATGCTGACAGATAAAAGCAAATGGGAAAGGTGTAACAAATTCAGGGATGTAGGAAAGGTGGGGGTCCCAATAATAGACTGGGATTGAAGCTTGCAGGGGGCCTGACACTGGAGCATGCTTTAGAATTAGGGCTGCTATACATCTCCATTGAAGTCATGAGGTCTTTGGCATCAAACACCACAAAGATGCTGCTGCAGAGCTGCAGCTTTCCCAGCTCTTCTGCACATGTCTTGTCTGTCCATGTCCTGTCATAACAATTTGGAGCACAGCCAGGAGGTCAGACAGTTTCAGCAGTACTGAAACTGTCTGTGGTGCTCTTAGAGGTCAGAGTCCTTTCCTACCACAGTGAGGTAGGGAAATAGAAGAAGATAAATCTTGGACTAATCTGTGGGCATTGGCAAGGGTGAGAGATGGGACAGTGACATCCCAACTGAGGAAGTATTGTCTCTTTGTTTCAGCTATTTTAGCAGATCCTACTGGTTTTATTTTTGCTACTGTGCTCATCTTCATGAATCTTCCTTCTAGATTACAAGGCTGTATGCTAACCTCTCCCCATTGTGTAATGGCAGTCTCTGGTAATTCTGTAAGACATCTACCCAGTGATGGGTAGATGACTTGGGCTCCTTGCTTTGACTTTTTCCAGTTAAGTCCTGCCTGTCCCTTCAGGTCAATGGTACCATTCTCTGAGTGGAGAAAGAAAAGTAGGGGAGGTCCTTGAAAGAAACCACAGTCCAATAGGTAAAAGCAGCAAAGACTTTCCTTGCATTGGTCTATTCATTTAGGCAGGAATAAGCATAAAAACAGGGAGCTACTGCAATGTCATGAATACAAAGCGTGAGAGGCCCTGCCAGTTGGATTCTGAAAAAAGTGGTGGATCTGCAGACCTCTCTGAGGGCCCAGCCTTTCCCTTTCCTTTTCCTTTCTCTTTTCTTTTTCTTTCACAAGTTGCCTTTCTTTGTTTTCTATGGTGGCCAAGAGTGTGGAGCACGACAGTTACAATACTAAGTGATGCTGAGATGGGCTCATGGTGCAGTCTCAGTCAAATGAGCAGGTTTCAGATAGCAGGATAACAGCAAACCTTCCTCAAAGGAATGAGGATTTGGAGAAGAGCTATGGAGATGGGTGAGATCACAAGATGGAGTTAGATAGTGGACTGTATCTCAGTGCCTAGGGACTGCACCACCAAAAGTAGTGGTAGTGATGAGAGTTATTATACAGAGAAAACTTGGAGAGCTTGGACCAGAGGGGTCAAGAAAAGGTGTTTACTCAAGGCAATGTGTGATGCAGAAAGAAGAGCTGGAGTACAAAGGTAGAGAGTCTGCCCTGCCACTGGCAGCAGGTGAGGGAGGATGGTAGGGTGCCTGGGGCTCCTTGCTGAGCTGGAACAGTGCTTCATGGGCAGGGTTTGTTTGGCAGGAAAGAAGGGGCAGCAGCTGCATCACTGCTCCCACAGCAGAGTGTGACACATGTGTCTGTGGCACCTCCAGAATGAGTCTTGCTAGTCTCACCTGGGCACTGACACCCTGAGAGCACATCTGTGAGCTCACATGAGGCTGCAGGGGCTTTCTGGTGGCTGCTAAATTTGTTTTGCTTTCATTATTTGAGTAAACCTGGGAAATTTTTAAACTCCACAAATGTTCCCCAAGTCTTAAAGGCTTCATGGGTTTCTCTCTGCTGGGTGATTGCCTGGGTGTTTGTTGCTTGTGGTGGATGCTGCATAGGCACCCCAGGACCTGAATACCTTGAACCCCCCATATGAATACAGGCTGAGGGACAAACAGATTGAGACCAGCTCTGCTGACAAGGACCTGGAGGCAGTGGTGGAATGAAAGCTGTCCATAAGCAGGCCATATGTGCTGGTAGCCCAGAAACTCCTGGGGTTCTTCCTCAGTAGTGTGGGCAGCTGATGGAGGGAATTCTTCCCCTCTACCCTGCTCTCTTGGGACCCTGCCTGATGTTCTGCCTTCAAGTCTGGGCCCCCCAATGTGACAAGCATGTGGAACTGCTGTATTGAGTCCAGAAGAGGCCACAGAAATGCTTCAAGGGCTGAAGCACCTCTGCTATGTCCGGCAGGCTGAGAGAGTTGGGCTTGTTCAGCCTGGAGAAGAGCAGGCTTTGAGGAGACCTTACTGCAACCTTTCATTATTTAAAGGGAGCCAGTAAGAAAGATAAGGACAGACTTTTTAGCAGAGTCTGTTGCAACAGGACAAGTGGTGATGGTTTTTTAAATCAAAAGGGTAGATCAGACTATGTGGCATGGCATATGGGCCCTTCCTGTTGTCTGTGCATTCTTGCAACTTGCTTTCAATGAAATTATGTCGCCAAAATAATACACATTGCTTCTCCGAAGTCTTGCCCCATTTAAGAATAGCTTGAGAAAACAGTGCTGAAGTCTGTACCAGGTATCAAAGCCAATACTCTGCAGAGAGCATATTTTAAGTCTTTCTGTGCACACCCATGTGTTTCTATAAATATTTAAATGCTGTGAAAACACAGCCTTAAATACATCTTATGACTTGAAGGCTTTGTCTTGGAGCAGGAACTGTGTGTTGAACAGTCATTTGTATGTGATGCCATTTCCTCTGTTTTAAACGTCCTGCTGTCATCTTCTCTGAAGACTTTCTTGTAGGTTCTCTTCACTATACCATCAGGGCAGCCTTTCCCTGCAGTCAGTACTGTATTGTTCTCTCATATGCTACATGGGAAGCTAGTTTTTTTTTTTAATTTTTTTTCTCTGGTCTGTCTTTCTGGAGTCCCTTAACTAGATATTTCATGCTTATGTAACTACAGGTAGGCCAAATCAATGAGTTTTCACTAGCTTTCCTCACACAGACCCACAATGATATTCAGACTCCATTTGGCCAATTCACTGTGTAGCTATTTAATCTGCAGCAACGTCACTTCTAGTGGCAAGCCATTCCTAGCTGCAAGATACTAATGAAGAAAAAATGGGTTAGCAATTAGCACAAGAGTCTTTCTTGTTGCCTGGATTATCTGAGCTGCAGTCACTTTGCTGCTTTCTCTGTGCATGTGGTAGCAAAGAGCAAAGATTTCACAGACCTTGCTTATGGCAAGTTGGCAGGCTGTTGGTCATACCCCTCTTAGCCCATGGGAAAGATACACACAGAAGAGCTGAAGTTAATTGTCTTAAAAAGGCACTCTACTTTTAGACGTTTAAATGAAAGCAAGATTAATTCCACGTCAACCTTAATCAAGTAAATGTCTGAGCAGAGCTCTAAACTGGTTGTGAGAGTATTGTTTGTGGTTGTTTTGTTTTGTTTTGTTTTTTTCTTCCCCAGGACATCCAGTGAGAACCACCATGAAGAACAAACTGTGGCTCCAGAATATTTTCATCTGCCTTTTATTCCAGCACAGTAAGTCCTCAGATATTTCTTTCAGATTGTACAACCACAGGATTTATCTTAGTGACCATATGTGCCAGCTCTGATGAGATGTGCATGGCACAAGGTTGCCATGGGACAGCAAGCAGAGGATAAGGTCCTAGGGGAGAGAGTTCCATGCAGTAATGAGTGGAGGACAGGCACAGGAAGGTGCACAGCTGGGCAGAGTTCAGCCAGGCTGTATACGGCTCTGGGGGGCAGCACCTGTGGAGAGCCTGCAGAGGCAGTGCCTGCCTTGCACTGAAATGTCTCCTAGTGGCATTAGAGTAGGATTTCCCCCATCAAAAATACCCTTTGCTGTAGAAAAGGTTCTGGTGGCCAAGACCAGGATATCCCCAGGGTTGCTGTTGTCTGGTCAGCCAGGATCAGTGTAGTGAACCTCTCCTAGTCTGAGTCCCTTTGCTTACGACTGAACTGTGCATATAGGCTGACTCAGACTTGATTTTCTGAACAGATCAGCTGGACAGAACAAGGCAGTGACAACCATGTCTGCAGGGAACCATGCAAGTTTAGTATCTTACCTGCTGCTTGTAGGCAAAGCATTGGACCTTCCCCAGACCTAAATAAGGAGAAAAGATGCATTCAGAATTATATCTTTCTATCACAGGGGACCACTGTGATGTCTGGTCCAAGTTTTGTGTGATACAAGCCAGGGAATTACCATGTACTAATTTCAGTTTTGATAAATCTAGATCTTACTGTTAAAAGTATTTGAGTATTGTTTCTGAAGCTGCCAAGGAGAGACATTTCTCCTAGATCTAGATCCTAGATCTAACTAATTGGTTTTAGGATACTTAATTATTCCTTTTCCAGTAAAAAGCTGTCCTCTTAATTTTGTTAACAGAGTCTTGCCCAATGATACCCTTGCAACTTACCAGCTACCTAGGAATAGTAGTCTGTCCACCTAGGAATAGTAATCTGTTTGACTAATCAACATAATAATGTAGAGGAACACTAATTACTGATGCTTAATAGCCTATTAATACTTGCTGCCCTTTCTAAAGGAATGCAAGAGTTTCCTAACCCCATTTTTTCTAGGAAAATAAAGTTAGTCTAAAAGAGAAAAAGTATGTTGCTCAGGATTCTGAACTAAACAGCGCTTGGTCCAGGACCCTCAGAAGAGTCTATTGAGGGTTCAAAATAAAATGTGAGAACTTAGTTAAAATTTAAAAAATAATTCTGAACTCAGTATGAAATTAAAAAGTCAAAATAAAGGTTTAAAAAAAATCAAATGTACATCCTTGGGACCAATCTGTTGCAAATATCCCCAAATTTCTTCTGCCACCATCCTAAACCTTTGGGTTAAGAAGGATTGTGTATGCAAATTTGAGTGCTGCCCAGAGCTTGTGTAGGGAGAATAGCATATGCTCTGATACGTGAGGACTAGGAAGTAAATGTTGTGATGGGTGACTTCAGCAGGGAAAAGTTGGACTTTGTTTTCCTCTGGACTTACCCCGCCCTAGAAGGAGGCTGCACCCTCTGCTGGACATGCCTGCTGTTCGTTGTGACTGTCAATGCAGACAGCTTGTTTGTGTGGACAGCCATTTAATGGGGAGGGTGGAACCGATGTTTCTGGTCCTTCATTGCATACACTGTCTGCATTCTGTGGTGGTTCCCTGTGTACAGCTTCAGCTGTAAGATTGGGCATTGGGGTTGTTGAGCATATCACGTTAACAAACAACACTCTGGACATAAGCATGTTGCAACAGGGAAGGAGGAAGCAGGGAGTGCAGCTTCTCTAACCAAGAAAGCAGCAGAACAACAAAGGGAAGTGAGCTTGCAGCATGGTTAGCATCAAAGGGTTTGGTTGCCTGATGGCTGCAAAGTAGTGTGTTCTCAGGAGGCTGGGAGCAGCCTTTGCAGTAGGGGAGGACACATGCTTGATTTAAGTATGGATGTGACAATCATGAGTCTTTTCCTAGATGATGAGCATTTTATTCCCATTGAAAATGGGTACTACTTTACATGTCACTGCAGTAGGCATGGTTTGAACCAGCATGGCATGCTGCATCACCTGCAGGCCTTTCCTCATTCAGCCATTTCCTAGTGTAATGGTGTGGTTCTTGTCAGCCCAGGGAGCTGTCAGGAGGGGACTTGTCAATGCAGACATTACTCACTGTGCTACTGTCTTACCAGCCTTGAAATCCAGGGAGGTAAGTGTGTTATGTACAGGACAATTGTACTTTTACAAAGCACACACTCTCTGAGCAGAGCTCCCGCAGAGCAAGTAGAAGAGTATAAATGCTGTTTTGTGACCACTTTCAAAAAATGACTTGATTTTCCTGGTGACCAGTATAAGTTCTACAATTGCATTTCAAGTTCTCTTGAGAAGTCTGTAATTAATAAATTGTGCTTATCGGAATGTTTTATAGAAATTATAGTACCTACAAATTTGCAGTATTTTTATTCCCAAATTTCATTAAAAATGTACTTCAAGATTCTAGAGCTGGACATAAAAAGTATTGATACTGCAGATATCAAGCTTTAGAAAACAGAAAAGAGAATGGCAAAGAAAAAATTACTAAAATAGCACTTGAAAAAATGTGTAAAGTGCTATGTAGACGTACAATGAAAACTATCTTAGCAATGAACAGTACTCAATTTTGAAAGTGGTATCATTAAAATGTTTGAATATGCTACTGTTTCTTACTGGGTTTCAGGCCTCTTCTATGTGCCATATAAGCTAAGATTCCTGCAGAAATATGTGACTCTGCTGTAGTGATTCTACAGGAGTCGCAATTTGGGCATTTCCTGATTTTGGTTGCCTCAGCGTTTTTAATAGGTTTTTTTTTGACACTTATCTTGCCGTCAATGACTTGTCACCCTGTAGAGTTGGAACACGTCTTATGCCCCAAAACTGGAGACTTTCAGTGGGTGGGAGGGCGGTTGTCAGAGACTGGTCTATTTCCTTCAGATGTAGTGGGAACCCTGAGGAGTGCATATGTTGATTTGTCACAGAAGTTGATATTGCATTTTCTCTTTCCAAACCTACAGCTATGTGTTGTGAAAGCCTCACTTGTTTTGTGGACTATGTACAGACCCTGTCCTGTATCCTGCGAGATGAGTTGGGTGCTGGTTCATACAATCTCACTGCTACATGGTATGTCTTGGTGGGATGAGCAAAGTTCAGTTAGCAAGAGCTTCTATATGGCCATAGCACAGTGGTGACCTTCTGTCCTCTTTGTTAGGTAGAAATCCTGGTTTTGCTGCCATGCTGGTTTTTTACTTGGTTTTTTGCACTGCAGTTACAAACTGACTTCTTCCCTAGCAAAGGACCCCTGGTTCCTATCTGCACTGACTGTGCTTCTTGCTGCTGGCTGCTATGCTGACTCCAGCTTCCTTAGCATTGCCTTCTCTGCTACCATGGGAATACCTTGCCCTTTGCTGCTGTTAAAAGTGAAATTTCACCTCTGTGCATTGGCAGGGCTCATGTAGATTGTCCAGTCTGCTGCTGTTCTGTCCCAGCAAGGAAGTGGATGCAGTCTTGGGCTGTGTAGCCCTGAGGAGCACCTTTCCTTTCCAGAAACACTTTCCTATTTCTCTCAAAGATGCTAAGCTGAACAAGTAGAAGGGGAAAAAATATGTTTTGAAGTTCAAAGATATTTTTTTATTTGAACATGTTGATTTTTCATTTTAATAATTTCCTGTGCCTGGTGGTTCAGTAACAAATTAATCCAACTACAGCATGTAATACATGCAGACTTCTTTGTTTTGGCTTTTTTAGGGTTCCTGAGGAAGATCCAGAAAATACTGTGGCTGCTTGCAGTCTCGTGCAATTGTCAAGAAACACCAGTCACACGCAGTACATGTGCACTGTGGACATGACTGAACTCCTAGCAGATACCAAAGTCCAGGTGGATGTTACAGAGATAGCTGATAGGCAGCACATGCTTTCCAAAGAATTTTATTTGTCAGACAACAGTAAGTACAAAAATGGTGAATTCCATAAATACTCTTTGACTTTATGTGCTAGGATAGTCTGGACAAGGAGTGAGAGTGGCAGCAAGCAGTGTGGGGCTATGTTTGCTGTACAGTCATCTACAGAAAGCACTGTACTCTTATTATTGTGATTATGCTTGAAGCTGAGCTTCAAGCTGGCTTGTTCCATGCTTTTTGTGTGGAAATTCCTTTTCCCCATGAAGCAGTAGGTGATAAATATCACCTTAGACCAGTCTCATACCTAGGCTATGCAAGAGCTTGTTCTTGGCTGGATTCTAAAGGGCAGGAGGAATTACTTTATAACAAATGTCACAAATCACAGAGTCCTTAAGATGGTTTGGGTTGGAAGGGACCTTAAAGATCATTCAGCTCAACTCCCTACCATGGGCAGGGACACTTTCCACTAGACCAGGTTGCTCCAAGCCCCATCCAACCTAATCTTGGACACTTCCAGGGATGGAGCAGCCACAGCTTCTCTGAGCAACTTTTGCTAGTTCCTCACCACCCTCACAGAGAAGAATTTCTCCCTGATATTCCATCTAACCCTGTCCTCTGTCAGTATGAAACCATTCCCCCTTGTCCTATCACTACATGCCCTTGTCAAAAGCCTTTCTACAGCTCTCTTGTAATATCCAAGGAGCTGGAGGCTCCCAAAAGGCTTTTGCAGTGGACACCTGAACAAACATGACATTATTTTGGGTGGCACAATGTTTCCCAGATGTACTGGATGTGGCAGCTCCCCTTTCTGGGGCAATTCCTCATCATTTCTCCTGCATGACACGAAGACTGAATGCAATCATACACCTGGCTTGGTGGAATGCTGGTAAGTTCTGGGCTGTGTATGGAACTGTGAAAAAAAAAAAAGGAGTGGTGAACCAGGCAGATGGGTACCAGGCAGATGTAGGAAAAGGATTTTTCTATTTGACTTCTTCTGAAACTTTACTTGAGAAGCGTCATCTTTTTGACAAATGCCTTAACATTTCAGGAAGCCTCCTTGCTCCCACTGACAGACTAGAGATTGGGTAGTGGTGCTTTGCATATCTCCTAGAGGCCCTCATCCAAAGGCATCATAGCTCAGCGGTGGGCCCTGCAGACTGCTGGAGTTTTGCATGACTGCTTTTCAATATATGAACACTCCCTGCAGGGATACAAAAGCTTGCTTTTTGAGCAGATGGGGCATGGAATTGCAGTGGGTTTATGCAGTGTCTCCTAGCCTCAGCTTTTCCTCATGACTCTGTTACCTTGAGGGGTATTTCTCCAGTCTTGTGAGTGATCATGACTACACAGAGTTCTTTTATGTCATGAGAAGAACAAGGTGCTCTACATTTTACATAATCTCCCAGGAGTTTATTAGCTCTGTGTACTATCTTTCCTTCTCCATAGTCAATGAGGAGCTTCAGAGACAAGCTGAAGATATATTCAGAGAAATGTGGTCCTGACTTCATTATATTCCTCACATGTGGGGTTCCATGCATGGCTGAGGACAGGAATGATGTGGATGTTCTCTAGTGTAGGAAGGCCCACCACTGCTAGGGCAGCTTTGGTCCCTACTCACTCTGCATTGCTCTTACCGTGTTGGGCCATCTCTTAACTGTAGTAACACCATCCTGTCTTTCAGTAAAACCACAGCCTCCATTCAACCTGACCGCTTTGTTCTCAGAGGGTTACAATATTTCTTGGGAAACCATCTACCAGAACTCTTCCTTCTACTTTTTGAATGGGGAACTGGAATATCAGCTGCGTTACAAAAGAAGAACTGACACCTGGGAGGTAAGTGAGATGTCAGTTTACCATCAAGTAGGGTGTGCCAGAAAAGAGAAGGCCAGCACAACTAAGACAGTAGCACTGGTGGGAAAGAAGGGTTTTCATGGTTTAGAAAAAATGTCTCTCTGCTTGACTGGGCTGAAAACAGGCAAATCCAAAGATTAATTGAGATGCAGGAGCTGTGTGAGAAGTATTAGATCCTGTGCGGAAGACTGATAATTCATTTGATTCTCATGCTGTCCTGCCTGGAAGGCTCCCCCAGGATTGCATGTAGCTGCTGACCAGTCAGAGCATGGCCTTGCAGAAGTAAGATGAAAGCAGAAGAGGTTACTTTGCAGGCATCCTCACTGTGCAGCAGTGTGAGCAAAGTAAGAGCAGTCACTCTAGTGTTTGGTGTTTAATCATTCACAGACTCAGAAGACTAAAGCTGTTCATGAAGATAAACGGACATTGGTGATCCTGCCATGGGAACTACAGGCAGACACTGAGTACGAGTTCCAAGTGAGAGCTAGACCCCGGGAAGACAGTGGCTATGGTGGCTTTTGGAGTGAATGGAGTTCTCTGCTGTCATTGAAAACCAGCCCTGCCGGTACATGCTGCCAGATCTCCTTGCCCTTTCAATTAGTCCAGTGTCAGAGAATGCTTTCAGAAATTTAATAAAATCTAATTAATTGGAACAAATTTTAAACAGTCCAGTGAAGACAGGTATGGTTAGCTTCCTTACTGGTTATGGGAACCCCAAGCCTGGGCTGTCAGTATTGACATTCTAAGTGTGTCACAAAAGAAGAGTGTTTTGTGGAGTTGCTGTACATTTGGATACCACTTGCAGGAATGCAGCCTCTGGCTTCCTTTTCAATGTCAAATGTCCCAGGTCCTATTTGCAGCTTTCAGAAATGGGAGACATCTCCTCTACTGGGTCTTAGTGTTGTCTTCAGCTGAGGGAAGGGGGATCCTGCTCTCAAACCTGAGTTCTGTGTCTGGACTGTGATGTTGGGTCATGCTGGGTATGGATGTTTTGTTTGGTAGCCCCCACTCTGCAGTACTCTGCAAGGAGTTCACAGTATATGGAAGTACACTGATGCTTGTCATGGTGGAACAGAGGCTATGAAAATAAGGAGCCTTTGCTCCAATAGAGCAGGTACAAAATTACTGTGATCACTGCCAGCAGTATGTGCTAAGCTTCTCTGCTCTCACTGCTCTGCAGCTCAAACTGATGTATTACAGGGTTTACATGGCGCAATGGCAGCATGGCCTGGCTCCTTTTGCTAAGGGATATCTGAGTACTGGATCTCAAAGATGCTGCTTTTCATCACAGGTGGAGAGCAGCTACCAAACCGTCATCTAGTCAACACCTGTCTCTAATCAGCTGCACTCTTTCACTTCAGAGATCATCTGTGGAGGTGTCCCTAACCAGGAGTCAGAACACCAGGGGTCTTTGTGGGAAGGAGCTGTCCTGCCCTAACTGTTGGCTGTCTGTTGTGCAGCCAAGTCTTAGGGCAGCTGATGTGCTGCTCCTTTCATTGATGCAGTCATCACTGAGCACCCTCAATCAAACCTATCTGGAGTACAGATGCCCAGGTGACAGCCTCAGTATCCCAATGAGAGAATCTGGGATAGAAATTAATCATTTAGGTTGGAAAAGACGTCAAGATCATCAGGTCCAACCTTTGACTGATGGCCACTTAATCAACTAGACCATAGTAGTAAGAGCGATATCCAGTCTCTTGATCTCCAAAGATAGTGACTCCACCCTCTCCTTGGGCAGTCCATTCCAATGCTTGACAACACTTTGCATTGCAAAAACCCTTTTCCCCCTCACCATCTCCTGATTCTTGATCAGGATATAAATGCAAGGTGAGCCTCAGTGACCTTGTCTCTTTCTCCAGCAGTGACACAGAGAGCAGGCATGGAATGGCTGTTGTTGTTTGGTATTGTCGTGGCAATCATGGCTTCAATCACAACATTTCTGGCCAAACAGCAGAGGTAAGAATGCTTCAAGAGGCAGAAGTTAATGCTTTTATTCTGTCTTGTTAAAGATGGGGTGTTCACATGCAGCCTTCCTTGAGTCTTGTATATCTATGAGTGGGCAGCTATGAACCTGTGAGGGACAGCCAAGAATGGTCACTGGCTGATGTACTGCCCCGAGTGACCTGCTTTTCTCTGTGACTCTGTTGCCGTTCAGCTGGCTGGGCCAAGATGGTGGCACATGGGAATGAAGCAAGGGCAACACAGCCTTCTGAGCGGTTCTCCTGGTCTTGTCTGTGCTCTGCAGTTGCCAGATAGAGCACAGTAGCCAGAGCTAGCTGCCCCCTTCCAAAGCTGACATAGGTCCCTCAATGCTGGCTGGAGGCCTCTGTCCCTCTCAGAGGCTTCTTACGCCCTTGAAGAGATACGGGATGCTGACATGGAGGAGGGCTGGGCTGGTGCAGCAATAGGGCTGGCACAGCCTAGGTCCACAGAAGAATTGCATAGGTTTGTGGTCTGGCCTGCAGACCACAAACCAGCTCAGCCTCAGTAAAAATGCATTTCTAGCATTTAGTGCTTTTCCAGGAAGGAAAAAAACTGAAACCTCTTACCCCAGTGTGAATGTGTGTGTGCAAGTGCTGAGGTCTCGCCTCTAGTGAGGTTCACAAGAAAGGCTATTAGATGACTCTGGCAGCATAAGACATCCTTGGAACCTTGGCTGCTTGCTAACTCACAGGGCTGGGCAAGTGATTCCAGTTGCTTGAAATGGATCTAGAGATGCCTTGATTTGCATTTGTAATGTGTGATTAACTCTTCTCTTTTCTCTTCCAGCTTGTGGAAGAAGATGGCTTGCATCCCAGACCCTGCTCCCTTTTTCAAACCTCTTTACATGGCTCATAATGGAGATTTTAAGGTATAAATGGGCTACTCAAGTGAGTGGAGTACATGACAAACTAAAAGGCCATCATGCTATCCTGAGCAAGGGATTTTCATTAGGGTAGTAGAAGGAGAAATCTATTTCAAAGGAATGCCAAACGTCTCCAGATATAAGAACCAGAGCTTTCCAGTATCTGTTCAGTGCCATGAAAATCTTTATGTTACATCTATACTCTTTATTCTCTGTAAGTGCTGTCTCAATGTGTGAGTTGAGTTCATGGGATTTCTGAAGCCTGGGATCCTGTCGGGAGTGTCAGAGAAAACTGCAAAGCTCTCAGAGCTAATTATTTTCAATTACTTCAATTAATTCCCCTGCAGTTGCCCATGTCTCATAATAATAGCATCCTCCTGTTATATTGGTGGAGTCAGTGAATTTCATTTTTGCCTCCAAAAGTGTAAGAAAGTTGGTTATTTCTGTGGAACCTCAAATCTTGTGATGCTAACCTAACCTCTCTCTCCCTGTGTTTCTTTTTCTGCAGAAGTGGGTTGGTGCATCCCATATGAAAATGACCTTTGATTTCTTTGAATGGGGAATAGTCCTTCCAGAAGTCCTAGAAGTTTACACCATGCATCCTTCCAACAGCACCCCACAGGAAGAGCTGCATGAGCTAAGAAAGAATCTGCCTTGCAAGCCCTGTGTGTCTTGCCTGACTACCCCAGGTCATGGTAGCCAGTCACTGTGGTGCAGTGTAAACAGTAGTGGTGGGACTGAGGATCAGTCATATGGGCACTTGTCAATTGATACAGTGACTGTGGCTGATGAATTTACATCTTGTAACTGCCAGTGCAGCTGTAATCATGTGTACAGGGAACATGACCATACCAACAAGGAAGATGATAGTGCTGGAGAACCCGGTTACCCCAAGGTTAACCTTGATGAGGAAGACAGAAAGATATCCAGTGATTTGCATTTGGCTGATCTGAGTACACAGGACAAAATACTTGCTTCAGGCTCTGTGTCCACAGACCACTTGAGGAGCACAAGTGTCCCAGTCAACCAGCAAGGAGAAAGGGGAGTGGAAGGAGGGGTGGGGAGCATCCTAGAAGCCCTTTGCTTGCAGCCATATCAGTGGGATTTGGAAAATCCAGGTTCTCTACCTTCTCCTGATGGTGAAAGTGTTTCCTACAGTGAAGGCTCCTATGACTTCTTCCCTCACAATACAAAGCCTGGTGACAGTTATCCTTTGATCTGTATAGATTTGGACACTATTGACAGTGGTTTTGTGGACTCAGACTGTGGAAGTCCAGTTGACTCTGAATTTGGGCAAAACAGTCAGACCATTTGTGGGTCCATCCCTCTTGAGCAAGACGGGCAAGACCTCACACGGAGCTACGTCAAGCAGTGGGTCTCGTGCCGCTCTGAGAGCCCCATCAGTGGGACACAGACAAACTAAGGACTGGATGAGTGTGGGACCTTTTTCATAGTGTGCCAGGAGCAAACTGCTAGCAAAATTCAGAAGAGAAACAAAGTTTACTTTGTGTAAGCTCTATTGCATAAATTGACACCTGTTAGGTCCACAGAAATATACCTGTTTCTATTCCCACTTATCCTATTAATGTCTCAAATTTGTTGTGATTGATTGTTCCTGAGTTTTGTTGGGTTTTGGTTTTTTTTAGAATCATAGATCAAGCCTCCCTTGATGTCAAAAAAAAAGTTAGAAAAAAGCAACTGTACCTTGAAAATGATCCTTTGGCTTATATAAATATGAAAAATTTTTTGCAGTAATCTTATAAAGAGTACAGAACTTTATTTTCCCTGGTATTCTCACATGACTTAAGAGTTTGGCTGCACGTGGAACCTTAGAATCATAACCCATGGCAAGCATGTTTGCTACGTTAAAGTTCCCCTACCTTTCCAAACAACATGTGATGTTACTTTTCCTTCTACTATCTTTGGCTCTTTAAACTCAGCTCTAATAGTCTGTTAATGACAGACTGGCTCCAGACCAGTCCATGGGGATCAAAACTAATTCTTACGAAATCATTGCAGAAATGCGTGTACTAGAGACTAAGCACAACTCAGGTTTCAGAAAGGTTTTCCAGGCAGAGTCTGCAAATGAAAAGACTTCAAAATATATATAATTCTAAACAACCTCTCGCTACTTGGCTTTTCTATTGAGTCAGACTCTCTCCCTGCACTTTTCAAGCATTTTAATTGAGCAGCTTTTAGAATTTTGCCAAAATTATCGAAACATCATCCTACCTGGATATGCCTGCCACTTCTGCCTTGGACTTGCTCTGCTGCAGTTAACCGGTCAGTAGCACAAATTTTGAGCAATTTCTGCTAGCTAATAAAGCCAAATATGAAACTGCACTGTAACCTTGAATCCATTTTTCTCTCTGGCATCTCCATATCTCTGATTTGTCCAGGATACATGTCTTAAAAAGTCGCTGAAGAGTAATACTGAAATTGAATGTGAAGACCTTCATCTTACATAGACATAGTGCTACTAACCCATAGACTGCTTGGTTCCAGAAGGTCGTATCTTGAGAGAACCTTTGTGGTGAATGATGCATGTTTGCAGTGTAGTAATAATCTGTTGTTGCTGTGATACCAATAAACTTCCTTCCCTCACCCTCTTCTCTTACCTGAGATTATAGGCAACCCCACAGCTCCCTAAACTGGAGAGAGCACTGTAGTAAAGAGAAGCTGGTTTTTTCATAGGTGAACGCTGGGAGAGTACTGCATTGCATCCACATCCTCTGGTTTGATTGTTCAGATCTGCCATGGTATTTGTTATGTTGATTTTGGACCTACATGACTTAGTATTGTCCATGTAGTTATTACTCCCCCATTTCATCCCTAGCTCAGTGGCTTCCTGGGTACTGCTCTAAGATATATTAGCTTCTTTGGTTTCTTCCCTCCTTATTTTCCATTTTTCTTGTCAT
This sequence comes from Geospiza fortis, assembly GCF_000277835.1. Classification (NCBI taxonomy): domain Eukaryota; kingdom Metazoa; phylum Chordata; class Aves; order Passeriformes; family Thraupidae; genus Geospiza; species Geospiza fortis. Next base: position 2,759,645 of record NW_005054399.1, read on the forward strand.
GTGCTGTGATAAGTCATGGGAGTAGTTGTCTTCATGTGCTGATGCATGCTCCCTGCTGCTACTGGTCCCTCACATGCCCTCCACAAGGCAGCAGAGAATCCAGGAGAGAATCACCCCAGCTCCACTGCCCTGAAGAGCTGACTGCCCCACGCTATCCTATGAGGGCAGCTTGCATTGTGATCATGTTGATACGAATGTGTACTGGACAGAAGCATTTCTGATGGTCTCAGCGCAGTCTTCTGCAGCTTCATCTCGCAGCTCTTTTCACTTCAGAAACTACACTGTGGTAACTCAGCCCGGGCTGCTTAAAGGAGAAACTCGCTTGTTTTTCTGGGGCCCTTTATATCTCAGTCCTGTGTGCTCTGTTTCCATTTGTATTGATAGCCCCAGAACTGCTGAAAGAACTGTTACTGGAACACTGTCTGGCTGTACATCTGATAGATGGTGGTGATTTGGTGTTATGTTGGGCTGGAAATTATCTCTGCTCACCCTAGGAGGCAGACTTCATGAACAAGTGTGTGACACAAGGGTATTCAAATAAGGGAAGTTGTTCCCTTTGAAGCAATGTATAACAATTAAGCTTTTGGTCAGGGAGTCGTCACTGTGGATGTGGAGGGGTTTGAGGTGGGGGGTTTTCAGTGCCTCTTAGGAGCAAACTGCAAATGTCCCTGATCTAGCAGTTCTGATTTGGAATTTTTTTTCCCCCAGGAAAAATAGGGTCAAAAAGCAGCTACTGGGAGAGGCACCACAATCCATTCTGATGTACCAATTTGGAAATGTCCATCTCCATTTCTGCATGGCCCCTGCCTCTCTGTCTCTTGGCCCCAGAAGCTGATACTGACAGATCGTTACTCAGTCTGTTCTTTGACTGCTTCTCTCTCTCTGTTCTCTCACTAGACCTGTGTACAGGACTGACTTGATGGATTCCTGGCTGTAACACTGCCATTGCATCATTGCTGCTGGGCATGGGAAGATCCGTTCCTTATACACTCTAGGATCAGGACAAGGAAGCGCTGCAATGGTTGTTTGCCTTTGCTTCCAGACCTGCCCTTTGAGCACAGTGCAGCAATCAGCTGTGGAAGAAGTACAGGGCAGGGAAGCTCAGGGATGCTGCAGGGATCTGAGCACAGTTGGGCACAGGCCTTGGCTGGAAGCAGTTTAGCCCCATATCCACACAGGGCTAGGAAATGGCTTTAGGTCACTTAGAAAGTTATTTTGTTGACCTATTTATATAAAAGTTGCAAGCAGATACTTTTCTATTCAGCAAATTACTTGCCCTTTTAAATGTTAACCCTTTAGCAGAAATTCCTGTTTCTCCATGACTAATGAGAAATTACATATATAGCTACTTCAACTCAATCTGATAATCAGAGCAGTTTTTCATTGGTTCTTGAGATTATCTTTAAAATCAGGCACAGTAAGCTCTGTTTTATTATGCCACTGCTGCTACTGCCTGATCATCAAACCACACAGCTTAAACTATCAAGGGAGAGAAGCAGGGTGAAAAGTGACATTTCTTTTTTGCTGGTAAGACAGTTTACCATATTTCTGTTCTATGCATTCCAGTATGTAATGTTAGGGGACGTCTACTGAGCAAAATACTAAAAAATATTTCTTTATCTTAATGTGGAATTCTATATTGTTTCTTGAACTAGGAGCCTGAAGACCAGAAGTGTCTTTGCACTTTTGTTCTGATAGTTTACTGAGCACAAAACACCACTGTTGCAATAATTCTGATGGATTGTGCTTGAAAGAAGGGCCATCTTGAACAAGGTACTCCTCTCTGACTGCAAGAGATGAATGTAAAGGAATCCAGCCAAAATAGTCCTTAGTGTTTGGGACTTTGCAGACATGAGCATACTTTTTAAATGTATGTGTATATATATATGTGTGTGTGTGTATGAATGTTGCTTTATTGCAATCATCATTTGAAGCAGCTTTCTTTCTGGGATCCAAGTATATCACATCTAAAAGTACATGGCTGTTTGTGGGCATCAAATTTTTGGGAAAATGGCTCTCTAAAGATGAAGAGAGAAAAAGGCTTGTTATATGGGGTTCTCTTGGATAATCTGTGCAGATAAGAAAATTCAACTACTTTTTCCTTATTCCCCAGGATAAGTCTTATGTGACCCTGTTGTGCACTTTTGATGTGTTTCTGTCAAACGTGTGCTTAGAGGCCTAGATATTCAGAAGGTAGATAAGGTATCACTAATTTTTCTTTAAGGACCTACAAAAGGATTTTCTTATAGGCAGGGATGATTGTTTGCAATGGGTACCCCTCCTATTACACATACTAGCATGACAGATTTCTCTGGAGACTCTGCGCTTTGGGTAATCTTAGTGGATGAAGGAGTGTACCTGTTGGTACAGACATGCTATTGCCTGTCATGGTTTTACTTTGTAAGTGCTAGTCAGTGTCCTATCTTTAGTGCCTGTTAGTGCTGCCTCTGGAAGAGATGTAAGCAAAGGAAGGGATTATGGCCGAGGGAGAGCAAGTGATTTATGACTAATTGCTAAAAAGTGAGGAATGGAAACCGAGCATTCAAGGTTGCAGATCTGCTGTGTCTGCTCCCACTGTGCACCACTCATTGTATCATAGAATTCTGGAATAGCTTCAGCTGGAAGGGATCTTCAAACCCTCTGCCATGGGCAGCAACACCTTCTACTAGACCAGGTTGCTCCAAGCCCCACACAACCTGACCTGGAACACCTCCAGGGATGGGGTAGGAATGTCTTTTCTGGACAACTTGTGCCAGTGTCTCATTGCCCTCACAGGGAAAAAATTCGGCAAAATACCCATGTAACTCTGGCCTCTGCTTGTTGGAAGCCATTCTCCCTTGCCCCATCACTACATGCCCATCTCCAGCTTTCTTATAGCTCTTATATGTATTGGAAGGGACTCTAAGTTCTCCCTGGATCCTTCTCTTCTCCAAGATGAACAAGCCCAGCTCTCATCCTGTCTCCATAGCAGAGGGACTCCAGTTCTCTGATCATCTCTTGGCCTCCTCCAGATTTGCTCTAGCAACTCCATGCCCTTCTTATGTTGAGGACCCCAGAAATGAACACAGTACTGCGAGTGGGGGTCTCACAAAAGCAGAGTAGAGAGGCAGAATCCTCTCCCTTAATCTGCTGGTCATGCTGCTTTTGAGGCAGCCCAGGATACAACAGGCTTTCTGGGCTGCAAACATGCATTGCTAGACCTTGTCAAGTGTCTTATCAATATCAGAATCTTGCTCTGGGAGTGAGAACGAGCAAAACACATTTTGAAAGAGTCCAGAGCCACTGCCAAATCAGAGCCTGAAGTTTCTGACTTTCTCTGAGATTTAGGTGAGCATACAAGAGCATGTGAATGAGCTGCAAGAAGAATAATTTACATTGATTAAGCAACATACCTTATAAAAATGTTGATGTCATAAGTGGAATAAAGCCTAGAACTCCCAGCTGTCTGCTATGGGCTGGCATATAATATCATATGTATCAAAGGATACCCAAGCATATTGAAGAATCTTATGCATGTATCTCCATGCGAAATCCTTACTTCATGTTTTATCAGGCTTTTGTAAACTGATCTTACTTGCAGCCATCCAAGAGTCAGAGACACAAAATCCTATTTTATGTCCATCCCTTTGAGCCCATTACATTTATCTACACATTTCTTCTATCTCTTTTCTCTATCTCATCAAGCATAAGCTTCTTGTCCCCACTTTTAAAGTCACTGACAGCTTCTTGTCTTCCTGTCATCTCTCACTTCCCTATCTAGAAGTTAACTCTATGATGTTAGAGTTATGTTTAACTAGATCATTAAATCTACTTCTCCTAATCATCCTCCATACTACTGCTTACACATTGCAGGTGCTGCTTACAATTCTCTTGGGCTACATCAACCTTATTCTCCAAGTCTCCCTGTAAAGCTCTGCTTTACAGAGTTTCTGAAACTTAGATGATATCTAGGCTACCCACATGCTGAGACTGTGTTGTCAACTGCTTGCACTACTTCCTCTCTCAGTGGTATCTGTCAAATAATTTATTTTACCTTATAAATTCTTATGAGAAAATGTTATCTTTTTATTGTGTGTTCAACTGGACCCCAAATCTGGCGGTAAATCCCAGAATATTAATTTCTGGTGATAGATTTAGCAATAGCAGTCAGTCATCTGTCTTTCTGTTAATAAGCAGTTGAGAGCATTTGGAAAATCTGTGTTGTACAAATTCTGGTTAAAATTACTTAAAATTGCTTTTCGGAAGTGTAGACAGGAACCACAGGAGGGGGTGGGGGGGAAAGGCACAGATACAAGGCCTCTTTTCCTGGAGCAGATAACAGGCAGAATTCTGCCCTGGAAGCATACAGAAAGGATGGAAACACCATTGCAACCAACTTGAGATCACTTTGGAAATCAAGGTCATTACCACCTCCTGGTGCTGATAGACTGCTGGCAGCATACCTGATGTATCAGTTCAGGGCATCATCTCAAAAATTTTGTCTCTTCCTGCAGAGTGAAGGTGGTTCTCCTTTCTTTCTTTGTAGTTCTCATACAGCTTTTCTGCCTTCACCCACAACTTTGCAGTGCTGCAGAAACTGGACATTAGAACACAAGAAAGCAGCAAGCAGTCTGGTCCCCAAGACATCCGGCTAAGAAGTTGATTTGTCTTCCACTGCTAGAAGCTGCTGTAATTCTACCTGCACTGCTAGTACTGGGCTTCCTTCTGAGCTAATAGGAAGACTACAAGTCTTGCATGCGTTTAGGCGAGAGGTTTCAGCAATAAAGATAGCTCCCCTTCGTAAAAATTCTTCACTTCATTTCTGTCTAATTGTATCTACCTTCAGTATCCAACTACCGGACACTTTCCATATTTCTCTCATAGATTTAAAAAAGAAGAAAAGAAAATACTTTTCTCCTACCTGAAATCATCTTCTCATGCAAGGTACTTATGGCTGGTGTGAAATGACTACTTAGCCTTTTCTTTGGCTAAGTTAAAAAGATTTACTTGGTCTATAACTGTTGATTTCTGAGTAAAGTTATTCAGGACAAAATCATTCACATCTCCCTTTTCAGAAGCATTTTCATATTGACAGCAATTTTTGATTTAAAGCATTGATCCCAACAGAAGAAATTAATTAATAGTGTTTCAAATGCTACATGTAGCTGCAATAACTTTTCTTTTAATTTATATGTATCCACAGTCTGTACGTTAGTTCCTCTAATTGTATTAATGTACTGCAGAATCTCATTCAGCTGGTCATGTGCTACTTCTTGAAATTATTTTCTGGTAAGTCTTTCAGAATTCAGTGCTCCGTGACCTAATTATGACTAACATTTATGGCTTCTAACACAAAAATTTGCATTTAAACATGCTGTATTTACTTCCAGGAGAGCCAGAGAGCCAGAAATATCTAACACATTTCAAACGTTGCAGAACTGAACAAAGAACTTCTTGCGTGGGAATGGGGGGAGTTTATTAAATTAGTAGCAATTACCTGGAAACATTCTGTCCTTGTTTACTTATCTTGACCTAAGTTTGTTTGTTTGTGTGCCTGAACACAACTTCTTGTAAGCACATGAATAATTCTACTTAATGCAGCTCTCTCTATTTCATATTTAGTCAGAATTACTGTATTTATCACAGGGACCATAAGCAAACCTGATTAGAATGATAAGCACAAGAGACTTCATGCCTCCCAGCCTCCCAGCTAAAATCAGCTAATGGTGACACTTCCTCTCAACAACCCCCACCCTGAAGAAAATCTGCAGCAAAACAGGATATTTATGAAAAACCTGTAACAGAAGAGGTGGTGAAATGAAAGCCAGAAATACTCCTTTTCTCTTGATCAGCTTCTGAAACATTGTAATTATTTTACAATTTAATTCAGACAAGGGGAACTATAGACAGGCATAATCACATGCAAGAAGTTATACATGGAAGCTGTTGTCTAGCTTTGTGAAATTCATGACTGGAAGGATATTCTTGGTTATGGATCAGGTCGCTTAATCTCTTCAGTAAAACAATCCTAATGATTACTATATCACAGCCCTTGCTAAGCATAAGGTTTTTCTCGCACACTTCTATTCAAGACTGCTTCAGATCCTTTGTTGGTTAGAAGTCATAATATTACTCTATAGTCAGGCTATATACACTTGGTCCTGTGCTAATGCTGTACTTATTTTTTCTCCTATCCTGACACTCCTTCCCTTTTCCCCAGCTTCTTCTGAAAGAGAGATCATAATCTCTGGCAAGTTTTGTTTGGTATTGTTTTTTCTTTTTTTTTCTTACAATAACTAACCCAAGCTCTTTTGAGACTGAACATTCCACCCTCTTGTTACCCCAGTTGTAAAGCTCAGTTCAGTGTCTGTTCTAGTCAAGTAGTGCAAACATTGTTCCTTCAATATTTTTTTAACTTTCAAGAAACTGGTTTTTTTTATACTGATTAGTGGTCTCTGTCTACAAACTCACTCTAAGTTTTCTGGGTTTCTTTGGAGCAGCCCTCTCCTTGCAGTGGTATTGGGCTCATTTGCTGTGCTCAGGTAACAGCAAATAATGCAAACTGGAAACATCTTTTTAAAACACCACATATTGCTACATAGATCAGGTCCATATTCTTCATTTTACGTGTTGCCAAAAAATCATCAAATCAGAAACTTTTAGTGAAAAAGTGTAATTTTAAATTAAAACTTCATCAGGAGACAATTCAGAGAATTGAATTTTTGGTTAAAAAAAAAGAGAGTGAGCCAACAATAACCTTGTAGAGATGTAGAGTCCCATATTGTGGAAGATGTTCTTCAAACATCCTTGCATAACCCTTCAGTGAATTGGGATAATGACTAAGCCCTAAGTATTCTGTATCTCCCAGAGTGCTTTGACCAGGATCATATCAGTTATTCTCTGTGTCCGTTTTCTGAATATGCAGAAATAACATTGCTCCAGGAGGCCTGTGAGCTGCAAATGTCTGGAGGCTGAGAATGCTCAGAGAGGAGCATGGATGCTCTATTACTATGATTCTCTCTAAGCATCTGGTTTTGACTATGGTCAGAAACAGGATTTGGGGAAACATGAACATTGGTTCCAACCCACTGTGGCTCTCTGCTGCTCTTCAATTGTCACAAACCAGATGAAAAAAATGCAGGAAGAAAGAAAGATAGAACACCCACACCTTCTCCCACCCTTGATAAAATTGCAGGAATTGTAGATTTCCTTTCAGGCAGGTGGTGCTTTAGTGCAAAATACTATTTACTGCTATGAGAAGAACAGTTCCTATAGAAGAAATTATATAGCTGAGTTGGTGCCCTCTCTGACAGATTCAGGATCAGCTTTTGTCAGGCTGGCAGAAGTATGCAGCTAACACTTCAACCCACTGGTAGAAATACCAACAAAACTGGTCTGAATTATTATTCTGTTCTAGATACTATCTGGAATGGGAGGAGTTGTGTGGCATTTGGGGCTCCAGCTGTGCATTGCTGCTGCGCTGCTCTTTGGTGGAGGAAAAGGGAGAGGTAAGAGGAGATCTGGAATAGGTCCACTGCACAAAGACAGGCACATGTCTGTGCTCATTTTTCATTCACAGACCCTTAGGTATGCAATCCAAGGTCTTGTGACTATCCTGTCCCAGGAGCCAGTACAGCTGGCTGACAATGCCAGACCTAGGGGACTGAGCTAGGACAAGCTGGGCACCAGAAATGTGTAGCCACTGCCCAAGGTCCCTGCCCTAAGATCTTACACTCATCTCATGCAGTGAAGTGTGTTACAACAGAGTAAGAATGATGAGGAAGATCTGATGCAGTGTCAGCAAAGGAAGTAGTAGCAAGTAATGCATTTATTTAGTGTGCTGAGCAAGGCATCATCCAGTGATATATGAATCCAGTTCTTGTCTCCTTCCTCTGCAGAGCTCTCTGGCAGCCTGAGCTGCCTGAATAACTACATGACTACCGTGAGCTGCGTGTGGGTAACGGAGAAGCCCGTGGGCAATGGACCTTTCCACCTGCATTTCACCAAGTAAGAGCTGCACACTAAGAGCTGTCTGTGGTAGCCCCAGCTCTGGCTTGGACAGGACAGTACTGAGAAGCAGAGATGGAGCCCAGCTGTGGGCTTTACTCCCTCCACAGCAGGAGACCTGTGGCACAGCTAGCTCTGCCGCCTCATCACCCCAGGCCTCAGAAGCTGCTCTCTACTGTGGTACCACAGCCTCAGGGGCCACAGCAGTCAAGTGCACATGGCTGCATGGTCTCCTGTCAGCTGTGGGCTCTCCATCTGTTCAGTGAACCATTCTGGCAGGCATCTGAGAGCAGAGAACCTTTCCTTCCTGGCCTCTGGGTCCCCATGACCTGGGAACTTCCAGAGCCCATCCTATGTAAAGCTGTCTAATCAACTTCTAATCATTTCTTTCCTTTTTGCCTAGAAATTAAACACCTAATGGTTTAATGTATATTATATATATAAATACAAGTCATAATCTTTAATAAGAGATTTAGAATATTATCTGAATAGTTAAATAGATTTAGAATATTATTTGAATAGTTAAGCAGTTAGAAGCTTTAATAAGAGATTTAGAATATTATCTGAATAATTTTTCCTCTAATAGAAGACATCAGGTGAATAGTTTGGTAACTGATAGGATAACTTGAGTTTAATGTATTTAAGTTATGTAGAAACATTGACTTGATAACCAGAAACTATTATATGATGGTAAGCCACTCTGAGTTAGATGCCTTATATTCTGCTATGGTTAAGTAAAAAATAGCCTAACTCTTATTAATACTAGATTTTAAATCTATGGAAAGATGGGCAAGCTGATAAACTGTGATATCCCAGTTTCCTGTGGGATCACATACAATGTGAAAAAATTGCTAACGAATGGCTAAACCACAAAAAGGCAAAGCAACTTCGAACATACTTTGCTGTCAGTACTGGTTTGTTTGTAGTGAAAGAGGACTTAATGTACAGCTTATTGTTACCTTTGTGCTATGCACTTGTAACCA
>NW_005054399.1:2768650-2775037 GCF_000277835.1 Geospiza fortis
CAGCTCTCTCACTTTCAGAAGGAGCAGGGAACAGCTACCAGGTGCTATGTGCAGCTTCTGTGAGATCTGGTGCTCTCAGCACTAAGGTTATAAAGGTGTCTTCTTCCTATCCAGCCCTGCCATCCATCCAGCCAGCTGGTTTGCTTGCTGTCTGCATTAAAGAGGTTCATGGTCTTCCAGAGTGTGGTGCTGTGCTAAAGTGCCACATATGCATAAACTGAAAAGCACTTAAATTGTATGACTTAAAAGAAACTTTCAGCCTTTTTATTCTTCTAGCCTCTGGTCAAAGGGCCACAACGCCAGCTGCAAACTGACTGCCACAGAGAGCATGCAGAATCAGTACCACTGCACAATTCATTTAGCCAGCCAGATCTTGGAAACAGATGGTTATAGAGTCTCTCTCCAGGGAAACTTCTTTGGATGTAATCAGACATACATGGCCTTTCTAGAGTACAATCCCCGCAAACACAGTAAGTATGAACCAGGACAGCTGAGAGCTGAGGCTCTGCCCAGCAGCTTCAGGATAGGTCTGATATGCTGCCTAACAAAGGATGTCTCAAAGATAGCAAGGGAAAACAATGGAAACAATCAAGTCTGCCCATCCCAGAGATTGCACTGTGTGAACTGCACCAGTAAGGATGCAGTTGCTGAGTGTCTCCATCCTGACTTTTCCCAGACTTCAGAGGGGCTGGCTCTGGAGCACCATTCAACAATACTTCTCATCTGCATCATGTTTTCTTGTGCCCTGGGTAATTTGCAATTGGATTGCTTCAATTATTTGTTTGTTTTATTGTTTTATTTTTCTCTAAGAAATTATGTAATGAGGAGTCATGGATTTTAACGGAGTGTCCCGTGGCCTGGTATCAGGGAGAAATTCTCAAAACCTGTCTGTATTTTTGGTATGTTGTAAGGGCAGAATGTGATATCCAGAGTGGTTCTTTGCTTGCAAGATTAACCCTAGTGACTACTGGAGTTATCCTTAATTTATGTCAGATCTGTAGCTGTTTTGATGCTGTAAGCTAACTTGGTCTACTGCTAGTGCTAGTATCCCTCTTTAGACTCAGCTTCATCTTCCATTATTTCAGTCACCCTAATATCATGCATTTTCTTTTGTGGTGTCCCAAACACTGTGAAAAAACCCCCACCTCCTCTATTTGCAGTAAAACTTGATCCGCCTTTGAACATCCAGAGCAATGCCACTGCCAGCAAGTGCCAGATATGGTGGAGTGCGTGGAATGTGCCTTGGTACCTCGCTGAAATTCTCCAATATGAGTTGCAGTATAAGGAGTACAGCATGTCCTGGGAGGTAACTGGATGAGGCATACAGTGAATCCTACCTTTTTCTTTGGGTACAATGGCCTTGCCACTGAGCTCTGCCAGCTGGCTTAAGATGGCCTTTCTGGTTTCCCATACTAAGGCTGAGAGATTTTACATTAAACATCAATACTGAAGTTCAATAACTCTCCTTCTTATGAAGCCTGCATCATTATTCAGGCCCTCTTCTTGCATCTAAGAAAAGAAAACATGGAAAAGAAAAGAGAAGGGGAAAACCAACAAAAAAAGAGTATTTAAAAGACCATCCTTTTGCCCAATCTCATTAACAGCAATGCTTTGTAATACTTTGCAGGTTGCAATGAACAAGACACTGCCCAGTTCACTGCCACAAGTAGAAATTGAAGCCACAGAGCTTCGCAGTGGCATTGCTTATGCTGCAAGAGTTCGCTGCAAAGTTTCTGAAAATGAGAATTCATACCAGAGTCAATGGAGTGAGTGGAGCCAGACAACAGTGTTTAAAAGAGCAGGTACAAAGAATTTTCATCTCATTTCATTTCTTTTAATGTCCATGTTAAAAAAAAAAAAGTGGTAAAATGAAGCTTTTCCAATCAGAGCTAGCTTTCTTTAGTTATTCATAGCTAAATTATTTTCCTTAAGGCCTTTAGCTGCCTGTTACATTTGCAATCCTTGGTATTTTGGGGTTCTATCTTGAATTTCAGATTTTTTATTAAAAATTTTTGTGCTGATTCTTTTTCTAGATGTCCCCAAAGTCTCTGAAAATATTCTAATTATCAAAACTATGCAGTACTTGTTCATTCCTCTGAGTTTTGGCACTCTACTCTATTTATTATGGAACTGCAAGCTTTCCTCAAGGTATGTGATTTTCAATAAGTTCCCCTGATCTTTATGGCCTGAAAAGGGTAAATCAAGAGTCATTACATTATTTTTCCTTCCTGTTTCTGCTGCACAGATTCAGTCATTTCCAAAAGGTCTTCTGACAATCTTGGAATGTGACATGTTCCTTGGCTGATAATTAATGACACACTATACAGTCCTTAAGGAGACCAAAATACCTTTGAGACTCCCAAATTTGGCTGAAGTCCAAGGATGATGGTATCTTAAAGTTAAAGAAATTTAAGCACATGGAAATATTTGAAGTTTCATGTAGATAAATTAAAAGTGCAAGTACACAGCAACCCATAAAGGTTGTTAAACTAATGTCAATGCTAAGCTACGTGTGACATTCCTGGCAGGAGTCAGTAAGTAAAATGCCAATAAAGGCAAAATAAACTGACTCTGATTCATTTGAGACCAAGTTGCACAGAGAAAAAAGTGGTTTTAGAAACTTGGTTCAAAAATCCTCTGCAATTTTTTATTCTGGCAGAGGATAGATACCTCTTTCTTTTTTACCTTGACATACATTATTATGCTCCATACACACATCTTTTGTAGAGAAATAGAATACCTTATGTCCACATGATAAAATATTTTTATAGGATAGACTCCAATTAAGGGGCAAGGATGTCTGGCAGAATTTCTCTGTTTAAATGTAATGAAACTAGAACTCTTTAAAATACTTTCAGAAACAGTGGCTTAGATCAAGTAAGCTGATAAACAAATGCCTAAATAGCTCAGTGTATATAATGAGTAATAGACAAATATATTAAGTTTGTGACGTATTCCAAATAAACTTATCAGACTGCTTCAGGTAGAAACATTAAATGCATGCACAGGTGGCAGAAAAATAATTGCATGAGAAGTCAGGAATTATGATGAGTGGGCTTCAAGTGCAATCTTACTAACAAAGTGTGGGGTGGGGTTCATCTAGCCAGTATCATGGAGACAGAACACAGAAAAACTCTATTTTTTTAAAGCGGTGTTTTCTCACTTTAGGGCAAAAAGCCTCACCTGCTTTAACATTCCCACACCAGCTGCTTTCTTTCAGCCACTCTATAGTTTGCACAATGGGAATTTTAAGGTAAGAAATAAATTTCATTTCTTTCTTATGACCCTCCGTTTATGAGAGGAGGATTTTTTTCTGGGATTAATAATTCTAGCTCCTGAGCAGAGTTACTGACACATGGTTCTGATCTTCCTGAAAGGTTATAGTTTCTCATTTTGCTGCTTCCACATACTAGTTAACCACCAGAGCTTCTGTCCAGCCTCTTGCTCCTTAGAAGTGGAACTCCTCCAGTGGCTCCCAGCTCAGACTGAATGCAAAAGGTGCACCTTTTCAAAACCAAAGTGATACCAGCAGCTTGCATTATATTCTAGTGGTGTAATCTTGTAAAAATTCTTGTAAAAATTTATTAAATTAGCTGCTAGGTTTTTACCCTATTATTCTAACTTTACCTGTTGGACTTGCACTAAACATCTGGGTTATTGTGCCAAAGCTATATAAAGAAAGAAAAGTTATTTTGGAGTAACTATGCAAAATGACCCCAACTTATTGATGCTTTCATTAGGACTGGGTTGGACTGAATGAGGCTTGTAGCCAGCTTGAAAGAGAAGAGGCCAGCAACTCAAGCAAAGTGAATGCAGATAGAGTTTCTGATCTAAACACCCAAGAACTGATTTCCCAAATCTCATTGAAACCTACCGGAAGCACAGATGTGGTTACTGCAGAAGAAAACTTTGCATTTGCCTCAGGTCCAAGCCAGCAGTATGTCCCCAGCAGGTACATAAGAGCAGAAGAGATAGAGATGCGGCCAGGACTATTGTTTGCACCAAACCATGCTGATGATACCGTTGGCCCAAAATTATCTGAAATCATTAAAGACAACCTTGAGAGCCCTAGTGTTGGAAGGAATTATCCCTCTCACTCACAGCATGGAAAAGGTGACTTTCTTATGCTTCGAGAATCTTTGGGGATAAAAGATGTGTCCTTCAGTGGTAGTGACTATTGTACTTTGTGTGACAATGATACCACAGGAGGTTTGATTTCCGCTGAACTGCTGAAGCTTTCTAATCACAATAGTCATGTTAAACATCAGAAAGATCAGCAACATTTGCTGAAGAATACTGCCCACAAAGTTCCTTGTGCTCTCCTATCACCTCCCAAGCGGCACAAATGGTGACTGTGCAGACAGTTTCAAACATGTATCATTTTAAAACACATCCTCAATTTCTGTACTTCAGAAGAAGATTGTAACTAAGTCCCCTGTCCAGCAAATACTACCCGTACAGGCATTCCCTAAATTAACCTCCTAGCTGCAAGATCCAGTAACCCTCTTGTCTAAGAAGGCAGCAGCAGACCTGCTGTTTTCCTCAGGAAGAACTATTATAGTTGTGTGCCTCTTGGAACCAGCAGTATTTTCAATATGATAAACCCTGATTTAAATTCCATCATTTTGTAAAAAATATGCATGATTTTTCACAAAATTGGGAGAAACTATTTTTGCTTAAGAAAGTAATTCTGATTCTTAATATGATATTGATGAATTAAAGGGATTCCTGATTTGATCAGAATTTGTAATTGCTCTGTTTAAAGATAATCAAACAGTAGGCCTTGTTCTTTATTATCTTGAATGGCTGTAACTTTTCATTTTGCAATAACTAAGCCTCATGTACTGCTTTAACAAAAATTTATTTCAAGGTTAAGTGGCTGGGCTGATTTAATAGAAAAAAAGGTGAAAAATAAGAACAGCACAAATGACCTTTACTCAATCACAGTGCAGGCCAGGCCCACTGCCTCTCCAGAGCTTCTATTATTTCTCCAGAATTCATGAGTCCTTTGCCTATCTGCACAACAGGTACAGCCTTTGTGAGCTGAATCTCTGGAGGTTTACTTTCTGCCCTAGACACAGAAAATCCTATCCATGATTAATAATCTACCAAGCAGATTTCTGGAGTCTTAGTTCCCTCTCTTAGATTTAATGGGCTCAACAGTTTTAGCAAGCATATTGCGATATGTACATATACATCCAAACTAGCTGACACATCTATATACACAGTCACACACATTCATTCCCTCCTCTTTGGAGTGCTTCCCTTGTTTCTCTGGTGAGAGCACAGATTAGTTTAGACAAGGCAAAGAAAAATTTCATGTAGAAGAAACAAAGTGGATTGAGACATCCTTCCCAAAAAATGTGCTAAACTGTTGTGAGCAGTCTTTATCTGTAAGAAAAACAGGAACAGGTAGAGGAGTTAACATCTGATTTGTATGACACCACAGGAGGTGATAGCAGTGATTAGTTTTCAGTGTTGTAAGCAAAGGGCTTTTCTGATACTTGAAAAATATCCCATTTCTGGTTCTTGGTGCTTTTTAACTTACAAAAACTATATTCAAGGGTGCTTCTATTACTCTGCCACAATCTAATGGCAAGAGAAGAACATGATGTTGCTGTCATTAACAGTTACTGTTATTTCCCCAGGATGAGAAAATCAGTAAAACAATGTCACATACCAGGAGGATGTTGGTGATCCCAAACTTTTAGACCCCATAGCGCAGTTTGATGTATTGTCCCAAATTTCAAATATTCAGAATCTTAGGGACGCTTTTTGAAATTGTCAGATCAATTGTATCTTAGATTCATCAGTTCTTGGCAGATGAGAACCTCGCAGACGAGGTGGGTTCCCCACTTCCTTATGAACGTCTGCACAGAATTATAACTAACCATTTTCATAAAATCTTGTTTTGTTAATAAGGTATTCTGTACCAGCTGTATTAGCAAAATGAGTGGAAACAATTATATTCAGATATGAGTAAGGAGAAGCAGGTCAGGCTTCTATGGAAGGGAGAGTGCATCAAGGGAGTTTTCATTAATAGAGAAGCAAAAGAAAACTGAGATTGAATGTAGTCAGAAATTATTTGAGAGAAATGAAAAGTCAAAGACTGTGCTGCTTGTGTCCATCAGGGCAAGATAGGAAGACTATAAGAACTGAGTCTGCAGATGATGACAGGCTGATGGCTGAAGGGCTGAAATGATATTCCAGCATCAGCAGCTCTCCAAGCGAAACCTCCTAAAAACTTTTAGCTGCTTCTGCTTTTATGGAATTACTTAAAATATTAGTTGTTGCAGCTAAAACCAAAATGCCTCTTCTTTACAATTAGGTCTTTGGAAAAACAAAGCCTCATTTTTATTTAGCCACTGAAATACTAAAACTTTTCTT
>NW_005054399.1:2775057-2775750 GCF_000277835.1 Geospiza fortis
ATTTTTTTTGGTGTGTCATTTTTGAGACTGGTATTAGATTCAAGCTATGGTTTTTCACAGCTTCTTCCAGAATCTCTGAACTATTCTAAGCTGATTTTTGCCTCTAAGAGTGGTATATATCCTTCCAGTGGAAGATAGAGAACTACAGTCTAATAAGGAGACATAATATTGGCTGTGGTCAAACCTGTGAAGCCTTTCATATCCTGGGACTATTAAGCGCATGCTATTTGTATCACTTGCAACCAGAACAAAGTAGACAGCATTTTCCCCTTTTTCTTCTGTTGAGTTTTGTCAAAAGAAACTATTTTGGAAGATACTTAAGTAGTGCTTGTAAGCCACTAAGGAGCTGGAAATGTTCTGTGACAAAGATTTTGGTTTAATTGTAGATATGTTTTTTGGTGGTTTGTTTGGGGATTGTTGGTTTGGTTTGGTTTGGTTTGGTTTGGTTTGGTTTGTCTGTCCCACCTGGGACTTCTACTCACATAAACTGCCCAGGGCATGGGGACTCTATTTAGCCTCCATCTAGGTCTGAGGGACACACTTGTGTTCAGTTCTGTTTTTGTGTCACTTCCTGTATGGCCCCTGGGCGCGGGCTTCAGGTAGTTATATTTGGATTTTCCCCCTGGGTGGATGTGGTAGTGTCCCCCCTCCCCGGGGCAGTGTCCCCCTCCCCGGGGCAGTGTCCCCCCTCCC
>NW_005054399.1:2776112-2778997 GCF_000277835.1 Geospiza fortis
CGGCTCAGTGTGCCCCTCCCCGGGGCACTGTCCCCCCTCCCCAGCCCGGCCCGATGCCCCTCGGCGCGTGGCCGCCCCCTGCTGGCACATCCCGGACGGTTCCTCCCGCGTGCCCCCCCACAGGCAGCGTTGACTTCCCCCGATTCTCTCCAAATGCCTCACATCTTCCTGAACGCATCATGCCTAGACTTGGATATACTTATTCAACTGCATCCTCATTTGTTACACGAAGAATGAAATAAGTACTAGCTGCCGTTCTCCAATTCTGTATGTCATTACATGCTAAAATAGTATTTATTTGCAGTAACTCACTATTAATTCATTACATAAATTCTGGGACCCTGTAGCTCTCACATCCTATTTCAATATATTGCTAGCAAACTATTATTTCAGAGTTTATATTAATACATTTGCTTTCTTTTTTGAAATGCTTTACTTTGCACTCTATGTAATTCCATATTAGAGTGTATTTCACATATGTCAAAATATTTTTCCTCTTCATTTTTGTCTTCCCAAGTGACTAAAATCTTTCCCAGAATAATATCACAAATCTTGTACATGAAAACATTGAATCACATCAAGTTTGAGCCTGGAATGCTCCTTGAAATGCCATTCCACTTTAACAAGGAACTGCTAATGATTAGACTCAAACACATTATCAAAAAATTTAATAATTCATTACAAGACTAGCTGCTCCCATTTAGGTCAACTAGCTTCCTTAGTATTCCTTTAAAATTGAACTGTGTCAAAAATCTTAGCAAAGTCAAATTATATACTACCTACCCTGTTAGCAGCAAGTAAACTTTTCTGTCAAAGATGGAAGTTATATTGTTTCTCTGTTTATCCACTTGGTGTAGCATTATTTTGGACCTTACTTTTCCTACATTTGAAAATGAGACTCTATCATTCTGAAGTCCTCCAGTTTTCCTGAATGGCTTCTCAGAAATAACTTTTAACATTGCAGAGACTGCTTCAGTTATTTACATGTTGCTTGGGTTTTTTTTCCTTTGGGGTTGTTTATTTGCTTGGTTTTGGTGTTTTTGTTTTCTTTAATTTTCCCCAAAAAAATAGTTTAGGGCAAATTTCATCTGTCCCTGCAGAATTTAATACACGTGCTAAGGACTTCAACTCAGATTTTTTGTGTGCTATTATCTTGTTGAAATGAGTATTATCTTGTTAAAACTAGATTGCTCACTGGAAGAAAAATGGTGTGCTCTCTTCTTCAATCCATTATACATTATCTACCATTCACTCCCTTTCCTGAACAGTAATGGGCCTTTACTCTCCCTTTTTCCCAAGACTGATGACAAACTTGTAGATGTTGTGGTTGTTCCCTTTTCTAACAAATTTTAGTTTCTCAGTTTGTTTTTAACTGAACAAGAGATAAAAATATCTACGGTCCAAGTTTTCCAGCAGGTTTGGTACCCTAAACCCTGCCAGATGAAGCCATTGGACTCCACAGCATTGTTATCTCAAAGGATTACATATGATATATTGTTATTTCATAGCCTTAAATTCTACTGTGTGCTTTATTACATCTATTCTAAAGGCACCATTTGCTTTTCTAGGAAGGAAAAGGTTACAGTTTGCTGATACTAAGCAGCAGAACCTAGGAAATTGCCTATAGTGATGCTGTTGCCTGATTTGTGTTTGCCTTGGCTCATACATGCTGGAATACACATATAGTCTGTACAGATGATCCACAGCCCAGGGGAGCTGAATCAGTATCACATATGCCCAAGTAAGCCCTGCTGGACAGGATATGAGCCTGCACAGAACTGTCTTGACTGACACACAGAGCTTAATTGAGTAGTCATGTAATATTATTGCAAGTCTGATGTTTTTGGTTCCTTCCTTTTCTTTGTGTTCACAACTCTTGGCAATATGATGTTTGAAATAGCTGTAAACTTGCTGTGTACGATCCACAAATTTTACTAGTTTTGTGATGAACCTGACACTTTTTGAACCTTACAAAAGTATCCAAGGACATAAACATAAATCCAACTGCTCAAGCAGCCATGTGGACTATTATACTTGTCTAGGTAGACCCAAAACTGTAAACAGAGGAGAGAAAATTCTTACCAGATCACAAGTTAAAGAATCTGCCTTTTTGCCAGGATAATCTCTTTGAACTCACGTGTGTGAAAATCATCACAGTGTCTGTCATTCAGTAGCTACAAAGAAAGTTACAGCACTACTGCCCCAAGTTACACAAAAGGTTTTTGATACTCAGGAGAGTTTCTCTGAGAGGCCTAAAATATGGATAGTCTGAATAGTGAACGTAGGCTTACAATAAAAAGCCACATACACACACACACATGCACACACTGATCCATGCATCCAACCTATTACAAGATTATGATCAATTGTTCTACTCATCTGCAGAAGGATGAGAAAATTGCCATACAGGAAAGCTGATTTAGGCCGGTTTCTTAAAAAATCTTTCTGAAAAAAGTGGACGAACCCTGGGCCACAGCGATTACCCTTGCCTTCCATGCCACTCCCATTTGAAGCGAAATATCTGTATTTTGTAGATTGTGATGTTCAGTAAACTAGATCGTCTTTTCCTGCCTCATCCTTTGGAGTAATCCCTCACAATATCAGGAATTCCACGACAAACTCAATTTGCTCGCTGCCGTGTCGTGCACCGCTGGCCTGCGCTTCCCGGCCTCTGCGGCCAGCGGGCTCGCACACGGACTGACAGAAAGCCGCTAACGGGCACAGCGGGCTCGACCAGAAAACAGCCTGTCAGAACCGGCGAGGGACCGCGGGTGTTACGCAGACACGGGGGCTTCTCAGGAGCGAACACCCGCACTAGAATTGCATTTATGACACACTTGAGTTCCGAGCTGTGCGGAGGCCGCAGCACTCCCACCCGCCGCGCT
>NW_005054399.1:2779523-2810999 GCF_000277835.1 Geospiza fortis
GTGAGCGGGCGCTGCGGCCCGTGGGGCCGCTCTTGTCTCTGCTGCTCGCGGTCATTCTTCCGCCCCCCGCTCCTGAGTCGCCGCGGGTCTCCGTTCTTTCCCGAGCGTGGCCCGTTCGCTGGAGGAGGTGAGGCCGATGATGAAGGGGCCGCACCGCGGCCTCTCGCGGACCTCCGTTTTCGGTTCCGGTACGGGGCGTTGGCGTGGCTATGCCGGGCCGTCTCCCGGCGGGAGAACAGATGTTGTTGCCTTGTGGGAGCTACCTGTCGCTCTGTAATCGATTTCTTTTGTAGTAGGAACAAACGCGTGAGGAAGATCGCGAGGGTTACAGTAGGACGCCGTTTCAAACGCAGTTGTTTACGTTAGTCTGACAGCGTAAACTCGGTTTGTGTGCAGTGGCATATCTAGAAGATGGAGTTATAAGTGGTATACAGACGTGGTAATGGTAAATCTTCTTTTGTGTTGTAAGTTATACAGTTCAGCTAGCATAGACATTCCCTCTTGAAAAGAAAAATAACCACCAGCTTTCACACTTTGTAGTGTTGACAAAACTACCTGGCAGTGATATGTTGCTTATCCTCGTGTGCATGCTGCTGTGCTTTTGGGTCTTGTGTTCTGTCAGTTGCAAATTGCCAAGCTTCATTCTGAAACACTTAAAACCTTTTCATCAGTTGGAATTGGCTAAGGAGGATTTTCTATGGAAAATAGCACAGCAGCGTTGATTCTTGACATGCTGTTTCAGTGTGCTCTCCTGTTCATGCTCAGTGATTTTTTTTTCATCAGGGTATTACACAAAATCATATTTATTGATGAAGATGAGAAGTACTGTGGGAATAACTCTTCAGAACACATAAATGCTACATTAAGGAGTATGAGATAAACCAGTTTTTGATTATTAAAGGAATTAGTTTTGCTTTATTGCTAGTTGATACTGCTCTATAAAGCTGCTACTTAGCATCAGAGAGGACTTCTGTTTACTTGGACTCTTAAACAGAGAGTATGCTTCCATTTGTGTTTCCGCTCTTGCTTATTGCCCATCTTTTTTTGTTTTTTTTTTCTCAAAAATACTTGCATTTCTGTTTCTTTTATATGTACAATTTAGGTCCTTGCCCATAAGAAAAACATGCAGAGAGGGGAAAAATTAAGAACGCAACTGCTGCCTATTTAGGTAAAAATTAGGATATTTTGTCAGGATAATTCTTTTTAATTCCTTCTCTTCTATTCTATTTAATATTTTCCTGGTCAGGTGAGTGTACTGACAGGCAGTACCAGATACAGGTGGCCCAATTCAACTAACCTTTTTGTAATTAAGATGAGATCAAATATGGGAAATCCAGTATTTCTGAGACTGAGCAAGTTACTGTTAATGTTTATGTGATGGAGTTAGTGACATAATGAGTTCTGTGATGACTGAATTGTAAATGCATAAGAGGGATTAGGGAGTGGAGGTGTGAATAGAGCACAGTTTTGAAAGGAACATTCTAGCAATTCTCTGCCAAAACAGTTTTCTGTATTTTTGTATGCACAGACAATTCCTAAAACGTTCTATTATTTTCTGAAGATGTGACATAAGGAGGGAGTTGTACTTCTAAGAAGGAAAGTATTTTAAGCTTTAGTTGCAGATTCCAATGTGATGTTATTTGCTGTTAATCTTATTGTGAGTATATTGGGTCTCAAACCAAGAAGTGCCCTTCCTCTCATAATGAGAAGTCTGGAAGTATTGTAATTAACATCTTCATCTGCAGCAACATCTTCACTGTACTGTTCAGCTGCACGAGCAGTTATTAGATTCTACCAGTGTTTCTGACCTGATAAAGCCTATAGTGTAGTCATGGATGTGGCTGAACAAAATTGCTACCTTCTTTTTATTCCCCCAGTGGAACTAATGTGAACTACACTTTTCAAAGAACTGGGCCTGCCGAGCTTACGTAGAGTAAGTTTTGCATCTATGTTAAGAATTAGATTACACTATATTAAGAGTTCTGTTTGTAGTTATTTGTACGTGTAAAACTTCCTGATACATACGTAGGGAAAACCCTTCAAGCCTGTCTATTTAATGTTCTCTTCTCTTCTCCTTCTTTTCATGATAAAGCCATAACTAGTCTTTATCAGTCATGTATGGGCTTTTAACTGGGATAGGTTTTCAGTAAAGTTCTAGACATCAAATCCCTTACCAAAGCAGGGTACAAGAATAGAAAATAGTAGAAGACAAGGATGTTAAAAAGGTGCTCAAAGGTGGAAAAATCAGAAGTTTTAAGAGGAGCAGTTTTATATGCATTCATATTTCTAACATTAGAAGTTCTTAGAGCTAGTGGAAAGGACATGATCCGCAGAATAATCTGAGTGTAATAGGGATGTTCTACTAAACAATGATTGTATCACATGGGTAGGCTTCTTTTTTAAACAAATTTTTCTTTAGGTTATTGATCTATTACAGTGCCAGAAGTAAAGTTTAATTTAGCTCTTGAAACTCTGCAGGTAGATTACTGTAGCTGGATGTTGTAAGATACTCTGTAGGCTCAGGCTCCAGTTAGAAGGCAGCATTGCCAGAAAATCTTGGAAAGGGATGCTGACTACTGAGGTACTTGCAGGAATTTTTGTACAGAAGGCATGAAACCAGGGGCACAATCACTTTATTAGGCTGAAAAATGTAGTCAGCTGGCAAAGTAATAAAAATAAATTTGGTCTGAGTATGTGAAATATTTTAGTAATACCTATTTTTTAACAGTAAACGTGTGTTTTTATATATGTATTTGTCAGAAAAGCTATAGGGATTGGTGTAGAACTAGCACATTTATGGCATTCAGAAAATATGCGAGTGGCCTTAATTTAGAAAACACTATGTTTGAAAGATAAAATCATTTTCCAAATTCCTCATATTGGACCTTTCCAAAGAATATGTATGATGCCAAGGAATTATTTCTGGTATTTCAGATGGAAAAAACTTTCTTTGCAAGTGGCCAGGTTAGATTATGTATATGTAATAAAGAAGGAAAAAAGGGGAAGAAGCAGATTTTCCTCCCTTCCCACTTCCCTTTCTGACATCTTATTTGCAGGTAAGCTTGTAGAAACTTACTGTAGTCTAAAGCACCTGAAAGGACTGGAAACAAAATACACAAAGCTAGCTATTTGGTCTAGAACCTTATTTTTCACGCCATATGAATTCTGCTCAAAATTGCTGTAGGAAATAAGTGATTTGCTGTGTGGTTAAAGATTGAACTTGAGAATTGATTTCTGCTTTAAAAGACAAGCTGTAAATACTTCACTTGCAAATATTTTATTATTCTTTATGGTGAAAAATTGCAAGGATTAACTGGCTTAGAGCATTCTTATGAAAAAATACTAAATTCAGTGTTTGGTTCTTTAGTAATCCTGCAGGAATTTACATTTCTTGACTGTGCCATGAATCCTTCGTACATACACTCCATCTATATACTGCCACCTTGGTGTGTCTGCTTCTCTGTTCTTCACCCCAAGCTGTTCTCTTTGCCTCCTGTAGCTGCTAGCAAGGAGCCTGGCATAGGAAACCCTTTTGTGTTTGCTCGGCTGAGCCCCCATCTATGCCATGCAGCACCTGATTATCAGTATGCCTTGTGAGGTAGCTGGTGGTGTATCCTGGGATCCAGACTATTGCAATCACGGACGGCTTTTGTTTTCCTGTGAGCTAGCCTAGATCTGTTTATGTTAAATTAATTCTCAGTGGTTTGTTTACATTATAGCTGTTTGGGCCGTAGGCTGACTTTAGGTTCTTGGAGATTTGAGTGGTTTCCTGTTTCTGATTTGTTTTGAAGTACTAGACAGTGGAAGGAGGCCTTAAATAGTCTGTTTCTGAAGATGATTGGAACTTAATGCTTTGCTTAGCAGTAGAGGAGGTTAGAGGGTAACTGGCTGATATGCAGGTTCTTATAAATCCTTTCATTAGCTTTAATCTCTGCCTGATTTTTGAATTATAATCTTGGAAGTCAGTGGCAAGAAATACCACTGTATGTAAAGCGGTCAAATTTAGAGAAGGACATTTGCATAAACTAAAATTTTGGATCAGCATTGCTTGGTATGTGAAAAATTAATTTCTCTAGAAGCGAAAATGGTCTTGTGGATAAAATACCTTTACTCCCTAAAGGCCAAAACAATCTAAGAATGTAGAGGTGTTCTCTGTGCTTCCAAAGCATTGAGCCTCTTGGCTATATTTTTGCTAATATAATATGAAGCTGATATCCTCATTAATCACTTATGGATGAACTGTGTTATGGATTTACTGCGCAAAGCAAAAAATGACAGTAGATAAACAGTACTTCTGTTTACCACTACTGCAGAGGTACAAGCCATTTTAAGTAAAATAGTATGTTTCAATAGGGCAAAGCTTGAAGCTTTCCTTCCATTAATTTGTACAGTCTTTAATCTGGAAATGTATTACCAGGACATGGTTTTTTAAAGCTCTTTTATTGTCTTTTAAATTATGGTTATTCTATCAAGATATTTTGTTAAGATATTTTTGAGGGAAACAGTTTTGTGCAGTACTTCAATGAGTGCTTACCTTTCAGCATTAGAGAGATTTCAAATGACACTGGGCATGAGGGTGAGCATAGTTGTTTTGGTGGGTTAGAGCCTAGACTTTAATCAGTTAGTATTGCAGTCTGTCTGGACAAGAACAACAGAAACCCACACCTTTTATGCAGCCAAATGCTTTTGAAATTTGCATGGTTAATTCATAAAAATGGTCTTTAAACAACAGTTTTTTCATGAGGCAACTTCTGAGATCAAAAAACTTCACCATAGGTAGATATGACTTCTGATTCTCTTGCAAAATGAATTTGTGTCAAAATAGTTTTTATAATTGAACTATGAGATTTTAATATGTTCATTTAAATATAGTAGTTGGTAACCATTTATGAACCTTGATCAAAGTATAGATTTTGACAAATTGTTTGGCTTCAGACTGTTTTGCTGACTGCCAAAGTCAGTTTCTTCAAGATATGTGGTGTTGAAAGGGCAGTTTGTTGGCTTATGTGCTAAATTTTAAGCTCTCTACAGCAATCTTTGCCATTTGATGATGAGGTTCAAAAGAGTGCTGATGCAGCTCTATGTAACATAAATGCAGACCACTGCTACATGAGATCACAAGATGAATGTTTGATGTTAATGCTTTTTAAATATCTACAAATAACTAATACATGGAGTGGAGTTTGTTTGCTGCAGTTTGACTTACTATTGTCTTCAAAGAACTCTATAGAAAAGTGTGTCCTGTCTTTTTTGTTTTTTTGAGAGGGGTGTTTGCTCTTAGAAGTCATGTTGAACTTCTGTCAAGCTGAAAGTGCGAGCAGAGTACATGTCTTTAAATTACTGTGATGTTTTAATATGTCTGTATGTATTTTGGTGTCAAAGTTAACCTGTTAAGTGGGTGAACAGTTAACGAGCTGTGTGATGCATTCGAAGTACTTCTGAGACTTGGCTTACTGTGAGTTTTGTCTTGTTCATTACATGCTTGATTTTATGTTACAGTAAATAGACTGATAGCATCTAGTGACCTTTTCTAATGAACGTTTTTTTCTCTTTAGGCTAGTATTTTAATTACTTAAAGGCAATAAAAATGTTGGCAGATAGATGTACTGTTGAATTCTTGAGATTATCTGACAAACTTCTAAGCATATTCAAAGTGTATATAAAGAGAAACTGGCATGCAATGGAGTTTCATTAGTCAGTATGTTGTTTCTCTCTATACAGATACATGTACAATTGGTTAATAGAAAGAGGATGCTGTTGGTCACTTAGCAGAAAGTCTGACAATCCATTTTTAGACAGACATCCAGAGCATAAATAGACATGAGCATATAAGGTCTGAGAACTGATGTTCAATGCAATTTATGAAAGCACACTATCCATTATTGCTCTGGGTTTTCTTCATTGAGGGCGCTTCATGCTGGTGCAGCAGCAGAATTTATGAAAGGAAAACTGGTGTTAAATATTGATAGGGATCACACAATAATCATTACACTTCTGCAAATAGCTTCTATATGGGATTGGTATTTATTGGTGCAAACTGTACTGTGCTCTCTGCACTGAAATGTGAGGCCTTTAGTTGGATTTTGTTACTCTGAATCAGTGGGTTTGTATCTTCAGTTTCTTGTACCTGAACTACACTGCTTTTGCCTGCAGTCTCATTTTAGGTACTATGAGGCATAGTTTGAAGGTATATATTCAGGCCCATCTAAGTATCTGACCTGATCAGTTGCTTTTTCTTTTGGAATATGCCGGAGCTCTCAGTGTAACTGTGTTACACAGTAACCTTTGAACTGGAGACTGTCACAACTAGGTACTGGGGAACCTAGAGAAGGTTAACATTTTAATTGTGGGATATGAGGGGAGGAGGCCAGTGGAAAAGCTGTGTGTAATATCTGTTAATTATCCCTTTATCCCTTCTGATGCTTTTTTTGAGATATGAGATGTGTGTCACATGCAGTTGGTGCATCTTTGTCAACCCTCTGAAACACCAGTGTGCCTTGAAAAGAATATATGAAATATAACTGCTTAGCTTTTAGTTTTTTCGCTTTAAAACTCTATGTTGTCAATGTTTAAATTGTAAGCAATACAAAGTAAATTTCACTTTCAGAACTTTTGGCTTATATGACAAGGTCAAAACTGTTTACAAAACGGCTCAGACCAAACCTGTCTAACTTAAACTGCCTTTAGCAGAATCTTGGGTTGTGCCAATCTTCCAGCTTATAGTCTCATTAGCATTATTTATAATCAAAACAAATGTACCAGTTGAGGTTTAAAGGTCATGTTGCTTTGTGTAAAAAAAAATACTTTCTGTTACCAAGGTTTGCTTCAAAAAAATTAGCTTTATAAGTAGTCAGATTAAGAGGTTTTATGATCATGTCTGTCCTATGTCTTAATGCAGCTTGAGATTCTGTAATAGTCAGCAGTCAGACTTAGTGTTATCAGACAGCTGAGAGGTCAGCATCCTGTTCATACTGATTTTCTTTGTAATAGATCTTGCTAGTAGAATTTCAGCAATAGCAAAGATGTTCTCAGTCATCTTCAGTGTTCAACAGTGTTCAACATCCTGTCACTTAGTACAGAAGTAGGGGATATTGGAAGTTTCAGAAGCTCAGTCTCTAAAAGTATTTTTTTGCTGCTGTCAGTGTTGATAGAATGGTCTCAGGAAAATAGTGTTGCAGATTTTGTGGTGGGATAAAGCTAGTGGGTATGCAGTTGTAGTTGTAGTTGCTTTAAAGAAGTGTGATATGTGTTTGATGCATATAAATACATTAATAGTTGTAGTGATAGTGTAGTTGTCAAAATGAATTACAGAGGGAAAAGGTATGAATCCTTTTGGGCGGTGGGGAAGAAAGGATCATGTTTTTCCTATCTAGTGGGTTTTTTGCATGGATAAAACATGATCCTATCTAGTGGGTTTTTTGCATGGATTCCAGTTTACTGAAGTTTACTTCTACTGTTTGCAGGCAAGTGTGGAAAAGAACAGTATTAGTACTTACTTCATGTATAAATAGAAGGAATCCTGTTTCTAGTTATTTAGTGAAAACTACTTGACGTTGATTTTTAAATGACTGTTGATCTATAGTGCCACATATATTCAGCAGATTTGTTATTTTCTTCCTTGAAAGATTTTCAAAATCAAGTATCTTGCACTAAGAATGAAACTACTTCTGTATGAAAGTAAATGAAAAGGAAAACCCTTAAGGGTTTGGGAAAGTGATGTTAGAGACTAGTTTTTAAAGAGATAACCACTTATCTAGTAATTCTATCAGTATGGTCTATGGTGATACATGACATGCAATAGGTCAGTCTGTTGTTACCTTGTGAGGATCTGTGCTTTCACTGACTGCCAGCTGAGAAATGTTGATAATTGCTAGAAGGAGAGCATCCTCAAGCTTCTGAGAATTGCAGATGCAGTTTAGAATATTTTAAATTTCAGTTACTGACTTTGTATCTCACTAAAAAAATGTCTGCATCTGGCAGAAGAAAGATCTTAAGTCTGATTTTTACAAAAGAGTAAGGTACGGGGTTATATCAGATAAGTTGGCCTGTATTCTGTCTTAGGCATATATGAAAACCTATATGTAGAGGCATATATGGTTTCTGCAGACATGTTTTTTGGAGCCTTTCAAAATAAAACTTAGAAGGTAAATAACACAGGAGAAAATACTAAAGAATATGTGGAGTGTGAAAGGGCAAGTGTAGGAATTATCTTTTTCAATAAACGTTGAGGTGCAGACCTAGTTACATAGTTCTGTCATTTCTTAGGTAACTGATCCTTTTAAATCTATTGCATGTTCCTCTGTCCTGCTTGTTCCTAATCTTGACTTTCCTTTGAGAAAGTCAGGGGACTAATTGATGTTATACCCTGGCCGAAAATAACCTTCTTTTCCTACAAAGTCCATTACTCCTGTCTCTTCCCTCAGGATTTTTCTATACTTGATATTCATTGTGACTTAGTTTCAACTACTGTGTAATGAAAGACACTGCATCCAGCACCTTTTCCCCCCTTTCTCACAGTGCTCTGATGCTATTGTAGTGGATGTTTTTCTTGCTAGTTTGCTTTTTCAAGGTGATCTTGCTAGCTGCACAATCTAATCAGACCACCACCCCCCCCCCACAATGCTACTGCTTTATGTACCTGTAAAACCTCATTTGTGACTGGTGCCAGTTTATAATTTAGATCCCGATATTTAGTCTGTGTGTATGTGTGTTTTATTTACTGTATTTCATTTAATGGGATGGTTTTTATACTGGCGTCACTTCAGTTGCTGAGCACTTATGCTTGTGTCAGTCTTGCTGCAGTCTTGATGGGAAAGGGTACAATCTGTTTTTAATTCTAGCTAGTATGTATCTTTAGACACGGCTGCTGTGTGAGTAGCGTCTGAAGGAGAGGTGATTCATCTGGGATATGAAAATTCTGGGGACAATAGTCTGCAGAAGGTGTCAGCTAAAATATATGCATATAAGGCATAAAAGGAACTGTGACCTACAGCACATACACTTTAATGTGTATGTGCATAATAATAATATCAGTTTTAGCAGTAAACAAAGGCAGCTTTTCTCTACTGCACGGAGCACAGCCAAGTGAGGAGTCGCTTATTTGGGAGCTAGGTTCCTTAAGACCATGTGCATAAGTGAGTGCCAGTCCAACTCCCTTCCAAGGTGGTTTCTGACTAAAATGCAGAAAACGGTTTCAAATTGAAATTCATGAGGTAAAAAAATTCTTTTTGTGAGAAGTAATTTTTAATTTGGTAGCATGGTGTATGTTACAGACTCTCTAACATGGTTGTACAATACATCTGTTTTGAGATTCGGTGATTTTCATTAAGTCATAGTTTCATTCTGCTGGATGTATGTTAGAATACTGAGATTTGTAAAATGGCATTAACTTTCTTAAATATTTCCTCTTGTACGTTTACATACAATTTTTTGTTTTGTTTTGTTAGTGGTAGTTTAGCAGAGCTCTCCTATTTGTTTGTGTTTTCTGGCCAGTTTCAAGTAAAACATCAGAAGCAGTCCCTGACAGACCAATTGTGGTGTATTACCAAAAGGGGCAGAAAGCAGCTTCACGAGGTTCCTTGATCTTACTTAGGGAAAATCGATAAAAGGGTACCAAATGACAATTTGCTTTGTATATTACATTAATCAGTTTTAGGAGTGTGTCATCTTGTATTTGCTGTTTTCTGGGCTATATTTTTGTTTTGCAATTGGATTGTCTTTATGTGGCCATATGTACAATTTAAGTAGTGCCATCTCCCTTGTTTTAAAAGGTCATTCTTTCTAACCAGAGCATTCTTCAAAAAAAGTTTTAGGTATTGCTGATTATTAAACCCTCCACCTGATCTGCCTTTTTATGTTATGTCCTTCCCCAATGTGTGCTAAAGTGAAATTTCAAGTAAAAAATTAAGAATGCGTCCTTTGTCTCCATTAAACTTTTCATGTGTTCGTTTAGAGTTCATTGTAACTTGGATCTCTGAACTAATGTTACTGGTACATACAGGTGTTTATTGTATGACTAGAAATTTAAGGTCATGTTATTCATAGGAGAAGATGCCATGAAATTTGATGACTTGGTGTTAGGAGCATTTTTTTGAGTTTAAAAAAAGCATTCTTGAATTAAAGTGTTCAGATGTTTGACCTATGGCTATATGACAACATGACCTAAAGAGAGTTATTTATCAAATTGTTGCCATTTCCAACATAAATACTTTTATTCCCTCCTAAAGAGATTTTTAATGATAACCCTTTCAAAGAAGAATTTTTATGAACCTTGTATGGAAATAAAGTACAGTTGTGCATGGGAATTATGTCAGATATGGGAATAATAGTTTAATTTTCTCTTTACAGTATGATGCTGTTCCAATCCAGTCAAGCGTGGTGTTATGCTCCTGTTCATCCCCTTCAATGGTGAGGAACCAAGCAGATTCCAGCACTCCACCTGTCATTTCCACTTGTGGCAGCAGCAGACACGCATCTAACATGGAGGGCACAGCACCCGAATCAAGATCTAATTCAAACTCCTTGCAGCAACATACAGGACAGCAGCCTCCACAGCCTCGAAAGAAACGACCTGATGACTTCAAATTTGGGAAAATTCTTGGTGAAGGATCTTTTTCAACGGTAACTTTACTTTTTATAAGAAGTGACAGATATCTTAGATAAACTTGAAAATTTGTTGTGTAAGATCGATGAGATTGAAATGTGGAGAGAACAGCTTGAAGACTTAGTGGATTTAAGCTTGACTGTTAAAATTAAGAGTCACCCTAAATATGGGTGGTGATTTTTTTTTTTTTAAGCTCCTCTTAAATTGATCAAAAGTCCTGTTGTATCCTAATGACTTGATGCTTGGATGTTTAATCAACATTGCTTTCTAATGTAAGTGTGATAGCCATAATAGGTTATGTAAAAAATTCAATATAAAGGATTGGAACTGATCTAGGAGCTTGTGGTAAAAACTATGTGATGTCCTGTCTGTGGCAGGAGGTACTGCCAGATGCTTTCAAAAGAAAGAACACCGATACTTCTTCAGAATTCTTACTCAGCCCCTAATCCTTGAGGATTTAGTGAGTCACAGTCAGTATGTTTGTGTTCAGTAGCCTTGAATGGTTTGTATCTCACATCCACAGCATTGCACAAAAATGAATTACTTAAGTATTACCTTCATGAATCCATGAAGCATTTAATACTTTCATTTGATGGTTTGGTAGTTTACCAGTTGTAAGACAATAATATTTCTGTATCTTTTTCATACGATCCTTATTGTGTACGGTTTTTGGTTGTAGGTCTCTAAATGTTGGGGTTTTCTGGTTCTTCCAGTACAGCCTACTGCAGTGTTTAGGATGCAGGCCTCTAGTACTTGTCAAAAGTAATTTGCACTCAAACATGTAGTTTGCATAATTTGCAGGTTTCCCTAAAGCATCCAAGAGAGTTGTTGTGGTTTGGGTATACCAGGACACTTCGCTTCAGTAGTACACTTTTCATTTCTGCTTTTGGTCTCTGAAAGTTAATGCCATGTTCCATGTAGGTAAAGAAATTCATAGGGCTTAGCCCAGACTCTGAATAAACTTTGTCCAGCACTCTGCTGCCTGTCTCCCTGGATGGCAGCACAACCTTCTGATGTATCAACTTCAGAGCATTTGATCTGTGGGGTGTGTATCTTTATGTTGTCATCAAAACATCTTGTTAAAAAGCATATGATTTTTTCATATTAAACACAGTTGTAGACTCAGAGATCTGACTGTACTCCCCAAGATCCTCACCAATATTCTAACTAAAAAGTGTTTATCTCAAAAAATAGGTGCCCTCATATTAACATATATCCAATGACAGCTTCAGATTAAAAAAATATTTTCTTCAAGGTCATAATGAATGTATTCCATTTTCTTGGACTTCTGTTAAGCTGCCACAAGCTCTTACTTAATGCCAGGGCTGCATTTTAAATTCAACAGAGATATACATGATGTGGCTTCAGGGTTTTTCTTCAGAGCACTCTCCAACTTTGTGGGATTGTATTCTGCAGCTGCAACTTCTTGGTCCCATGCCTGATATAAACAAACACACAAATACAGGGCCTTCTACTTGTTGTTCTGCTTTTTTAAACTGATGAGAATCTACTTGCTTTGTAGACAGCTTTAGGCTTCTTTCACAATAATATCTGCTATTGGTGGAAAAATTGTAGTTCTCATGATTGAGGAGGCATGTTGTGTAGCTCACCTCTTTCAATATGTGGGTACATATATATTCCACCTTGGTTTTGTCTCCACCTATGAATGAGGCATTTCTTAAAAACAGGAGCTCTAAGGAAATATGATTGTCTGACCAAAACCAGTTCTTAAATGCAGATTTAATGTCTAGCAGCCTGAAGTATTTGCTTAAGTTTAGAGTGGGGCTTGGTCATGATGTATGCCAGGTATGTTGGCAGTTACTTTTGCTTTGTAGCCTCTGAGGGTTCTCTGCTCTATCTCCTCTTCCTCTCCCCTTCCTTTGATTTGGGACGTTTAACTACATTTCTTGCCTTGCTGTTGTCTGAATTTGCAACTTACATGTTTACATGTTCTGTGAATGCTTTTGTTTTTCTGTTCATTTTATGGCTTTTTTTTAAGCTATCCAGTTAATGTCTAATTTCTTTCTATAGAATTTACATTCCTTATTGATATTACTTCTTCCCATAGGGTGGATAAGATTCAGGCCCCTGGTAAGAGGCATTGTATTAATATGTACCTCAGAGGTGTTTTCTGTTTGTTTGTTTTTTGTGCATATCTGCCGTGATTTTCTGGATTATTAGTTAGGGGGAAATTAAGATATATGGTATACTCAGATCTGATTGGTGAGGAAGGAGCTTGAGGGTACCAAAGTACTCCTGCTATCAGGTAAGTGCTCAGTGTACTTAGAACGCAGCTGTTCCATGTCAATGTATGTGGGTAATACCTGTGAAATACAATGGTAAAAAGTTGGACACAGTGCAGGACTGGAAGAGAATCAGTCTTTAGCTTAATTTGCCAAGATATATTTTCATCTGTGTCAGCTGATACCTTCTGCCATCTGAGTATGGTCTCTGTTTATGTGGGGTTTTATTTGATAACTGCCTTTTAAACTAACCTGCTTTCAGAAGCTTTCATGGTAGATGTGGTTGATGAAACCTAGTTACAAAAATTAGAAAAGTTAATAACGTTCTCATTCAGCTGCACATCTTATCTATTGTTAGGTGTATACACAGAAGGATCTCAAAAATTCCCTATACAGAGAGGCAGATGTTAACAGACTGGTTGTTTGTAACATTTCTAATAGAAATTTTCATTGATGAAATACTGTAAATTTCAATATGGTTTTAGGAGATGAAATTTTAAAGAAAGTTAAGGCTGCCTGTTACTACTGAACAATTTTCTAGTACTAAAGAGTGCAACTGCATGCACCTCTTTCATCTGAAAAAGTGCCTTATTTAGTTTTCCTAAATACCTAACATTTAGCGTCAAGTGTGTGTAGTAATATTTTGGAGTACTCTGTTATAACTGATTTTGCAAGCAAGTCTGGTGCAGTGATTAAAAATATAGTGTGAAGTTGAGATTTTAGCAAGATGTTGAAATGGATATAAACTTAAAATGAGAAAAACAAAGAACTGTACTCATCTATTGTTACAAGGTTATTGGTTGCATTCATGCAAGAAGATTTTTCAGATTGTCTCTAAAATTGCCTTTTATGGAGTTCAGTCTTGAAAATGAGCCTGGTGTTCCTCCAAAAGCATTTATCTTTAAAAATGTAAACCTGTTTGCCTGAAATTTCATCCCTTGCTTCTACTAATTGGAAATCTTCTGTTCCTTTTATTTCTTTTTCTTAACAAACTGTAAATAATTGAAAGTTCTGTCTCACTTCTTACTTTTGCTCATCTGGATAAAATTTATCTTTCAATCTTTGCCATCTGTATTCAGGAAAGTACTATGACAATTACTTTTATAAGTATTCCTCAGTGTACTTGTTGCTTTTTGTTTCCCCCTTTAAGAAAGTTTGGCAGTTTACTTTGACTTGCATTATAAACTTCAGAATTCTTCTGGGAAAAAAATATGCGGTATTTACACTCTTACATGCGTAAGTCTTTTGGCAAAACAAACATTGATCAGCTGAACTGAATTTCTGCAGAAGTCTTGCTGAAGCCAGCATAATATTGAACACATGCTTAAATATTTTGCTGTGTTCCAAATACCTACGGGAAAAAGAATGTTAGTGCCTGTGTTTAGTGGCCAGTAACAATATGTTTTCTTTCCTCTGACAACAGGTTGTCTTGGCTCGAGAATTGGCAAGTTCTAGAGAATATGCCAGTAAGTATTGACTCCTTTAACATGAACTTTTTGAAAATAAAGTGTCAGTGTAGTCCAGTTATGAAATACCTGTTGAAGGAACAGAATTAGTAGTTTCGCATTAATTAAATGTAACCAAAAAACTCCAAAACAAGATGGGCTTAATTTACTTGTACCTCTTGCATTTTTACTCTCTCTTTTCTTCATTAAGTTAAAATTCTAGAAAAACGTCATATCATAAAAGAAAACAAGGTACCATATGTGACACGAGAGAGAGATGTAATGTCCCGTCTGGATCACCCTTTTTTTGTGAAACTCTACTTCACCTTTCAGGATGATGAAAAGCTATGTATCCTTTGCATATTGAAACTTGCTGTAACATTTTCTTAAGACTAATAACAATGCCCAGTTTTGATTCCTTAAAAAGTGGTCTCATGGAAATGATGGAGGTAACTTAAGGTATTTAAAGTATCCTGGTGTATGTGATGTAATTTTTGTAGTCACACTTTTAACAGAAATTAAGCAGATGGAATGAGTGGGTCCTCTCAGAGAGAAGAGTAAGTGTCTTGTGAGACAGGGGGAAGCAATTAAACAAATTGTCCATGTGGTAAATGTTGAAGGGTGACTTGTAACAATCCAAGTTTAAAAATAATTTAAAAATTCTAAATTGGTTGGAGGGGGGAGGTGGGATGTATGGGAAGTGTTTCAGAAGTGTTTCATTCCTGATGTATATATGTGTATATGTATATCCATCTATCTATCTGTAGTAAAACACAGTAATTCCTGCATTTAAACTAGGGGTAGCCAGCTATATTTCCTACTAGTTTCATTTCTACAATTAGGGCTATTATTAAAATTTTTATGTAAAGATGAAGATGCTTATAGAATAATATGAATCATCTGGGCTGCTGTTTTCCCAGCTCTCTCTAGCAGTAATTGCGAAGTGCAGTTTCATTCTGGAAGCTCATTGCTTGGCAGTTGGCTTTGGGTTGTGGTTTTTTTTTGGGGGGGGGGTTGGGTTTTGTTTGTTTGGTTGGTTGGTTTTTGCTTTTTGGGTTTTTTTTGTTTTGGTTTGGGTTTGTTTTGTTTTGTTTTAAGAAAATGTTAATTATGTGAACTTCCTCTTAAACCTCCTGCTTGGAATTGGCTGTGCCAAGCATAAAGGTATAGATCAGTCTATTTCTGGGGTCAGTAAGTAGTTTTCTGGTTTTCCCAAAGGCTGCTAATAGTGCTGGCTAGACCTATATATCGTACAGTATGAGCTCACAGGGCCTCTTTTGTATTGAAAACACTTGCTCTGGTACTTTCCAGGTGATGGGACAATTTTTAACTTCTATCAGTTATTACTGTAAATAACTCTGAGGACAATTATGTATGTCATTTAAATGAATTATCCAGATAATTCTCTGGAAAAACTATTAAGTTAACCCTTTATGTAGTTTTTGCTTTGCTAAGAAATTTGGACCCATGTCCTAGGTTGTTGATATATTTAAGAAATTGCTTGGGCTTGCTACTTGTAAAGTTTCAAATTAACCACCTTCTTCCCTGTTGTTCATGTATTTTTAGTAGTATTCTTCTCTTTGGAATAAGATTGTGAGGATTTTTGTTTTGGAGTGGCTTCGAGATAAACCTTAACTAAGTTGCATTCAGATTTTGGACTTAGCTATGCCAAAAACGGAGAGCTGCTAAAGTATATACGCAAAATTGGCTCATTTGATGAGACCTGTACAAGGTTTTATACTGCTGAAATTGTATCAGCCCTGGAGTATTTGCATGGCAAAGGAATCATTCACAGGTAATACAGAGTTGAGACAGACATGCAGTTGATCATGTTAGAGGTGGGTTTTTTCCTAAAAATGTTCTTTGTGAAGCTAAAAGCAAAATCGGATTTTTGTGGAAAGCTAAAGAGCACAAATTGCATTTGATCAGCCCTAGCACAGTTAACATCAGTAGTTAAACATAGCAGACTTGAGGAGGAGAGCCAGTCGCTGTTATACCAACTGTTGGAGCAGGAAAAAGTAAGAAAACCTTCTGGCCTTGAATTAACATTACCAAATGCTTGTCTTTCAAGCTTCATCGGTTGGCCTGAAAACCAGAAACTGACTTTTTGTTTAACTGCTTTTTTTCCGGTGCTGTTATGTTGCAAAAGTAACTAGAATTCTTTTTGCGTGTGGCTTAATGTGTACTATATAATCAAGAAAATTAATCTATATCAGTTTTCACTGAGTAAACAATTTCCACAAAGCTGCACAATAATTAGGTAAGTGGTGAAGT
Source organism: Geospiza fortis (assembly GCF_000277835.1). Classification (NCBI taxonomy): domain Eukaryota; kingdom Metazoa; phylum Chordata; class Aves; order Passeriformes; family Thraupidae; genus Geospiza; species Geospiza fortis. Next base: position 2,796,089 of record NW_005054399.1, read on the forward strand.
TAGCAAAGTTTTGAGCAGTACTTACAAAGTTGTTCTTGATGTAATATATTGTTTGGATGGTAATGTTTTGTCATTAATGTTTATTAACTAAAGCTTTAAGTGCTAGACATCTGAGCTGCAGAACTTCTTTTTGGGTAAGAAATTTACTGTGTTTAGGTTACCAAGCGGTTGTCATGGGACACTAGATGCTAGTTGGCAAAAAAGCTGACTGGTTATAATTCTGATAGCATTATTTCTTTCAGTTATTACAAAAACAGTTTTTCCTTTTAAATAGAATTTTTTGTGAAATAATTTGAATCTAAGGGGGATGGATGTGGAGCATACTGAAAGCATAATACTTTCTACAGGGGCAGGGGAAAAGTTCAAGAACTTCCAGTTTCCCTTTGATTTTATAGTTCATGTGTTTAGGCTGAGAGGATGCTTATAAAATGAATGTGGCGTGATTGTCAGTGTTACTAACCCTATATTGGAAACCTCCTATTGGAGAAGAGCTGCTTTATACTTGTTTTTATATGAAGGACCCTATGAGGAGGTCAAAAAAAACCAGGAAAATTGTGCAATTGGAGAACTTAGTATGAAGTTTATGAGGACACAGCTCTAGCAATGCCTGAAAACTCTTGGGATTTTTTACTGCCTGAAGAAATAGGACATGACATAGAACCACTTTAAGATGTCAGGCTACCCTGGAAAATTTATTACAGATATCTCTATGTATTTATATATATAACTATAGATCCATAATCTAGTATTAATGTAGGTATAGGATATATTATATAAACAGTATATATGAAGCATATATAGAGTACAATATATCTACATACATACATATCTGAAAAAAGCTCTACACAAAACTGGTAAGGAATCCATTCCATTCACGTACTTTCTACCTCTCTCATAGGACAGGCATAGGAAAATCAACAGGATTTTTATGGCTTGTTGCTCTCTGTGGTAGTTTCCAGACTTTAAATTGTACAACTCGTACTTTTCCATAGTAGGGGACTTTAATCTGAAGAAAATAGTGCTGCACAGTGATTGACAGAAACAGCTTTCAGTTTTTACTGGCTTTTTCTTACCAGTCAAACAAAACAATTCCCATGCTCCTAGATTTCTTTATGAGCATTCAAAGATTCAGCTTAGGAGGGAAGTATGTAGGGTTTTTTTGGATCAGCTAAGGAAACTTGTTGCAAAGGCATATCATACCAGTGTAACTGAATGCTCTTAAGTTGTTTCTAATGCAGCTCTTGACATCTAACTCTGTACTGCTATCTATTGTGTTTGTGATACTGTGAAGTGTGATTTTATTCAGAATCAGAGGCTGTGTCTATGCAAATAGTAGGCATGCATTTGAAATGCAGATTATGCATGGAGGTGATCTACCTTATCTGGTCAGGACATTTAGCTGGGGCTGGGTTTGCCAGTGTTTGACTAACTGGAGTTTTGCAGTGAGGAAACAGATGTAGAAAATCTTAATGCCATATCAATCTGTCAGATGTTATTTAAATTAAGGCTTTGGAGTGAAGGGGCTTGGGGTTTAGTGTGTGTTTTTGTGAGGTGGGGTTTTTGTTGGGATTTGTTTTGTTTTTGAAATTTTTGAACATGTGACATACACAGTAGCATAGTTTTGAGATGATTATTTACGTGATGTTTAAACAAAATGTTAATGGATTTAACAAAATGTGTTAGTCTTCAGGTTGACAGCTACATGTTAGAGCAGCTGTTGAAACAATGTTTATAGAATGTTTGCATCATTTATTATAGCATTATGTACCTCAGTCACTAGACAGTTTTTCAACTTTAATTTGTATGCTGTTGAATATAAAAATCTGTCTTTTCCAGGGACCTTAAGCCAGAGAACATCTTATTAAATGAAGATATGCACATTCAAATAACAGACTTCGGAACAGCAAAAGTATTATCTGCAGATAGCAGACAAGGTTTGCCATTATTCATTATGTGACACCAGTAGTTATAGCAAGTGATCCTTTGAAAATGTACATGTGTTTTATGTACCAGATTGTAACCTTCCAATGGCATTACCTCACCTACATCACTAAAGGATCTTGAAACAGTTTTGACTGTCACTACATAGATTATATCAGAGGAGGTAGTATTTCGTGTAGTGGAATACCAGCTAGATTACCAAATAGACTGGGAAGTTGAACTACTTCAGGTTGCTTAGTTTTCATTTGCAAGACAAAAATACAAACAAATAGGTACCATGGCTCACCTGATACAGTAAGTTTTAACTCTGCTTATGTGTTTAACTCCAGTGGCTGAAAGAATTGCACAAATATGAAGATGGTAGAATTAATGTGTCTGCAGTTGTTACTAATAGCCTGTAAATAGATGCTGCAAACAATGCTTGAAGAAAGCACTAGGCTGAACTGAATTCAACTGACATTTTTTTCTTAACTGTAGCAAACTTGTGTTGGTATATTTTATAACTAAGTACCTAAATGCCTAGCTTCTTGAACCAAACAGGTATCACTGAGATTGATTTGTTTCTTCCAAGCAGGTTTTGTGTATAGTTAAAGAAGTTAAATTCTCATGGGTTCTTTGCAGCATTATGTAACTTGCAGTGGATTGCCTTTTGGGTTTGTTTTTTTTTTTTTAAACTGGGTGGCAACAGGGGAGGAAGAGGAGTATTGGTTTATGCATAAGTATATGTTTGCTTATTTCTTTCCTCAACAGCACGGGCAAACTCATTTGTAGGGACAGCACAGTATGTTTCTCCAGAACTGCTGACAGAGAAATCTGCCTGTAAAAGGTGAGGGCTCTATATTCCAGAACTTTACTGACTCTGTCAGGAGACTGTCAAATGGGGAGGAGTGGATAAATCAAGCAAGCAAGCTTAGTATTTTAAAGAAACAAGATGCTTGAGTATTTTAACAGAGCTTGAAAATGTTTTTCTTATTAAGTATTGCTTCTTGTCTGAGGGCTGGTTTCCTCAGTTTATCTACTTTTTTGGGTTCTACTAAAAGGATTAGATGTTTTTGGAGAAGGAGGTGTGTAAGGTGAAGTTGGATTTCTCACCCACAAATAAATCAGAAAAATCTGTTATACAAGTAATATAATTGTTTTAATTCCATTTTATATAAGATTGCTCAAATACGGTATTTCCTGCTGTAGGAACAACAGAATGTCACTTGCTGTTCAGTTAAGGAGAAGGCTGCAGCTTTCTTTGACTTGTATTTAGATCAACTTGCAGTTATGTTTCCTAAACTGTACTTAGGATTTGCAAAGCTTGTCTCTCTGCCTGGTATGAGTGATGACCTTAAGAAATTTCTGAACTCATTAAAATTGTTTGTTGATGGTATCCTACTGAATGTGTATATCTATTTTACTGCAATGATGGAAGAGTAAGCTAGTCGCTGACAAATCAGAAGTTACAAGGGTCATTTATGTGAATAGGTGTAGTAATTTGTGCTAGCGTTTCTTTAAGTGATAGAGATACTATCAGACTTTTCACATCTTCTTTTAGTGAAGAACTTTTGACTGTTTTGGCTAATGGAAAGATTTAATTAGAATATCATCTCCTTTTAGAAGTTGCATGATGCTTCACCTGTACAGAAAACTCTTAGTTTGAGTAGTTTTAAGTATTTTAGTCTTCCATGAGGATTTTGAAGCTTTAAGCAAATCTATGGGTAGCTTACTTCAAGGTAAAATAAGTTAAAAGTGTTCTTTCAGGCCAACACACTAAAGCTTAACTTTGCTTTACCTACCACATTAGAACATAGGTTTTCCTTATCATTATAGCCTTTCTGTTTGTGTCTTAAGAAAAGCTTTAAGTAAAAAAGGTTAAAAACTGTATCGTAATATATTCTCCTTTTTAAAATCAAATATTAAGAGGAAAGTATTTTAAATCTGAAGGGGCATATATTGAATGAAAGTGGATGCATCCTTGAATTATCATGTGGATTATCAATATTCTTTTCAAAGTCATTAGTTACCCATTATTTTGACTGAGAATTCACCTGTCTTCCACTTGTGCTTGGAGTCAGTTTTTGTGGGAGTATTACTCTACAGTTTTTTCTTTTAAGTTGTGTTGCTAGCCTGTTCTTCTGTCAAGGGCTAAAGTAAAAATAATGTGGAAAATATACAAAGCAGGTTTGTCCACTGGGTTCATGCTATGTTTTAAGTAGCAGAAGGTTAAGAATTTTTCTTTTTAGATTTCATTTTAAAGATTTCTTTTACAAAAAAGATTCTGTGTTTTTTCCTCTTTGTTTTGAAGCTCTGACCTCTGGGCTCTGGGATGCATTATATATCAACTTGTAGCTGGATTGCCTCCATTTAGAGCTGGGTAAGAGATTTGAGCTAATTATTTACATATGGATCATAAATATATTGCCTCTAATTGGATTTTTACCGTACTAGCAGTTCTGAAGTATTTTTCATGATGCAGAGCTGGTATTAATGTCATGCTGCTTTTATTTGTCCTTTTTGGTGTAATGAAGTTGCTTAGACAGCTATAACTAGAGCTCCTGAGGGAGAGGTTCCTTTAAGCTATCCTAGAATTTCACATGTAATTTGTGCCATGATGGTAACTATATAACTGTATGTGAAGAGGTTTATAAGGCATATCCTCAACACTCTTCTGTTGAGTCATTTGAGCTTTTGTTGTTATTTCTCAAGTATCTGGTGCTTACAGGATCACAGTACCCCTTCACCCTAGGAAGATTCACAGGAACGTAACTTAACTTGTAGATTTTTTGTTTAATATTTGTCTGGTTTATTCAGGTTAAGGTGAAAGAACCATGGAGAACTAATAAGAGTTAATATTTTTCTCTTCTGCAGAAATGAATATCTTATATTCCAGAAGATAATAAAGTTGGAATATGACTTCCCAGAAAAATTTTTTCCCAAGGCAAAAGACCTTGTGGAAAAACTGTTGGTAAATATTTGTGCTTTTCTTCTTGAATGTACTATGCTTGTTTTGATTGATTTTTTTAAAATAACTGACCAAGTACCTAAATGCCTGACTTCTTCAACCAAAAGGTATCACTGAAATTGATTTGTCATTAAATGGTTTGATTACGTTGGAAAACATTCAGCTTATGTAGTTCTCTTTTCTGAAAGTTTCTATGCACTCTTGCAAATCTTATAATATGAACATCTGTGAGCATTATTGACTGTGTAGGGGACTGTCTTGAAAATCAACATCTGTTATTAAATGACACTTTGATTTTTTTTTTAAACCTGAATTCTAACAAGAATTGTTAGAAGGACAAGGAATGTCTTTCTGTGAAATGGAAGCAAACAATTCTACATACTGTGCATTGCAAACAGAAATTAAGATTCAAATACTTAGGCTTACATAGTTCTCAGTTTAATTGGTTTTGAGTTGTATAAAGGATCATTTAGTTAAAAACAGCATCCTGTACATCACAGGCAGATATATTCATTACAATATGAATCCGGTTGCCTTGCATTTTAGCCTTCACTTAACATGTCTCAATAGTATCAGTCTAAGAATTACTATGCCTATGAAGGTTTGACAAGAAGGAAGAAGAAGTAGTTCTGTTCCATGAGTGAGATTATAGTCATGACACTCAAGTGAATATGCAGAGAACATTTTAGGTGTTACAAGCTTTTTTAAGTTCAACAGTCTATCATATATTAGCAGGGGATGGGGAGGAAGCTCTAACCTTTGTGGATGATGATAAATACAACCTAAAAGGCCTATTAGTGCATTCCCGTGTCCAAGTCCAGTTCTATGGCCAAGCCAGCATCTCCTGAATGGTGAAGTCCAGGTTGTATTAACCTGGTTGTATCCTGAGAAGTGTGTCATTTTGAGGTCCTTGAGAGGCTGATGTTTAACACCACCTGTAGTTTCCACAGCTTCTTGCATCACTAGAATGGGATGGTGGACTAAACTTAAAAGGAGGTGTGCTTCATCAGGCCTTCTCTGTATGTTTGTTTCAGTCTTTACAAAGGAGCAAAGCCAAAAAATTGTGTCAGCTTAAAGAAGTGCTCCTGTCCTTAGATCTGTGAGCTGATCTAATACAAAACGTTGTGGACAAGACATAGTGACAAATAGCATCTTTTATTAGAAACAACCTCCTTATAGTATGCTTAGGGCAGGGTGACAGACTGGTTTTACATTTTCACATGGTGCTTTGCAAATGTGAATAATGCTTGCCCTTTGTCATTATTTTATGCAGCTTAACTTAATTTTAATTTGCTTAGGTTCTAGATGCTACCAACCGATTAGGTTGTGAAGAAATGGGAGGATATGGACCTCTTAAGGCTCACCCCTTCTTTGAATCCATTGTGTGGGAGAACCTACATCTTCAGACACCCCCTAAACTTACAGCATATTTACCTGCTATGTCAGAGGATGATGAAGACTGTTATGGAAATGTATGTTTGTCTACTGCTGTATTCAGCTCTGATGCTGCCTGAGACTTCCATTATAGCATAAATATTGAATACCAATATAAATAAATAATATAAATATTTTTACTGAAACTATGGATTAGTTATATTTTAATTATTAAGAATGTAATAAATGTTGCTAGTTAAATTTTTACTTAAAGCAGCATTTGTTTTCTGATAAAGTGAGTATTTTGAAAAAACAAGGCTAGCTTGCTTTTGATCAGTCATACTTTTTTGCATAGAACCCTGCTGATCTATAGGGAATAGGCTGGGATTTGGCCCAAAAGCAAAATGAATTAAAGCATGCTTAAATTAAAAGCCACAGTTTAGTGCAAAATAAGCTTTTTAATGAAAGACATTTAATTACTTCATTTTTTTTCCTCCTTTAGTATGACAATCTCCTGAGTCAGTTCGGTTGCATGCAAGTTTCTAGTTCTGCGTCTTCGCATTCACTGTCTGCTGCAGAGACAAGTACACCACAGACATCAGGAGGAAATATTGAACAGTATATTCATGATCTTGACAACAATTCCTTTGAGCTGGATTTACAGTTTTCTGAAGACGAAAAGAGGTTACTTCTGGCAAAACAAGCTGGTGGAAATCCTTGGTAGGATCTTTGAATGTAGCTAAATAACTTGCACAGCAATAAAGAATCCTGGAAAATAAGTGATTTTGATTCAAATTAATATTTGTCAATCTTAGTATTTTCAAGTAAACAATTAGCAACTAGATTTTTCTTGGCTTCTATTTTTAAAGCAATAGCAGCAAAACCCTAATATTATATTTCTAAAATTTACAAGGTCTAGAAGATGATGTAGAGTGTATTTATAAGATAGGCAGAATGACGCTATCCAGTGCTGCGGAGTCTTTGCACTACAGTCCTAAACTAGAAGAGGTTCCTCTTTTTTTACAGATGCCATAAGTTGTTGGAATTTTTTGCATGATAATATTCTGTGAATATCTAACCAAAATGCCTCCAGACTATGTAACAGCATTTCTTTTAACTCTTTAGAGAAGTCTCTCATGTGTGAATTTTTGTCATTGTTGTTGTTCCGTGCCGGGGGGGAGGGGGGGGGGGCTAAGGGGTTTTTTTTGTTGGTTGGTTGGTTGGTTGGTTGGTTTGTTTGGGTTGTTGGTTTTGTTTGGTTTAGGTTCTTTGTTTGGTTTTGGTTTTTTGTTTGGTTTTGATTTTGGTTGGTTGGTTTTTTTACCCCCTGTCAAATTTTAGAAAAAACTCACTGGTCTGGGCTAAGGAAGAGTCCAAAACTCATGTACTAAAGTTGTTCAGGACTCTCATGGAAAAAGACATGCTAGAGAGTGACATGAAAAACTACTTGATCATTATAGCTGTTTCTGTGAAAGAATTACTTCTGGAGTAATAGTTATTTTTCTTTTTCTAAGGCATCAGTTTGTAGAAAATAACTTAATCCTAAAAATGGGTCCAGTGGACAAAAGAAAGGTAAGGGCTTTTCTTAATTTCCTGTAACAAAATTGAGCCGTCAAATTTTTGCACAGCTGCAGCGTAGATGAGGAGCTTGTTTTAAAGCTTCCTTGTTTAAACAATTTGTCACCTATAAACAAGTTATTTCTAAAAAATCAGTGTATTCTTGTAAGTAGATTGATTTTTGTTTTCCTTGATTTAGTAATGTGCTCTTGATTTCTTGGAAAAGCCTAAGTAAATCTGCTATTGATGCTTTCATTTTGAGATTGCAGCAAATGCGATTTGCTTGTCCTCCTCCTCCCAATCTGATATAATCTAATAAATACTTTCTTGATGCATATCTGAATGTGGTTTGAACCAAAAATGCCAAAAAATTATCAGTCTTGTTCTCAACTGTGCTTTTTTTCCTGGATCTGAGTTTGTGCCTTTATCCTGAAAGAGGCAGAGGTGATGTTAGAACAGCTTTAAGTGTTAATTTCAGCAGTTTACAGAATAAGCAAGGATAGTCTGCATCAGCTTTAGCAGAAAGAAGGTTCTCTTTCATCTAAGTTAATACTGGCTTCTTTGTAGTCTTTTCTACGGAAGATTTTCTACGTAGATTTCTACGAAATCTATTGATTTCTTTGAGAAATAAATTCTGCTTCACTCTGTGCCACTGGGTGTTTCAGGTTTTGCTAGAACTTGAAGATACTTTACTAAAATAGTACTTGTGTTTTGCCATGTAGTAGAATAATGCGCTGCAACACCCTAAAAAAGGAGTGAGGTCAAATAGGTAAAGTAAAATTAAAGACAGCCCCCAAACCCAAATATACCATCCTAGCACTGAGCTGGTTTTATCCTGCCTCTGTTGTTCAGTTCAGATGTGTAAATTTACATTTTTAATTCCCTCATGGATTTTGCTGGGGTTTGTTTGTTTGTTTTTGCATTGCTGCTTCTACTTTTCTTGTTAGGGATTGTTTGCACGTCGGCGCCAATTGCTGCTTACGGAAGGGCCCCACCTGTATTATGTGGATCCTGTCAACAAAGTTCTAAAAGGAGAAATTCCATGGTCTTTAGAGTTGCGTCCAGAAGCCAAGAATTTTAAGACATTTTTTGTTCACACGGTAAGTTCATTTTCTGAATTTTCTTTGTAAATTGCTCTAAGGTCCTTGGGCAATTTCTGTAGGTTATCAAAAAGATTTTTCTGAAGAAAATATAGATTTTTTGATACAAAATTTCATAGTCCTAATTTAAAACAAAACTAAACAAAAATCTGAACAAAGTCAACCAACAAAAAAAGCACAAAATCCACACCCCCAAACAAAACTGAATAATAATAAAACAAAAAATCACACAAAATCTCACTCTGACATACATGTTTATCACAAAACTGCAACTGTATTTTAATTATTAGTGTTTAAATTAGCCATAAGTGAATTTTGGACATTCTTAATGACTTAACATTTAGCCCTCCTTGTATGTAGTGAATCATGAGAGGTGTATAATATATTGTCAGTTGACTACTTAAAATGGTTAATCACTAATACATAATGTTATATAGCTGTAATTGAATTTAACTTTCAGAAAGTTAACGAGCTAATTCTGAATAATTATTTTATTGGTAGGTGCAGAATTACTACTGCTTTTTAGTTAACCTGTGTTTGGAGTAATCATTAAAATGTTGTTCACTTATAGCCAAACAGGACATATTACCTGATGGACCCAAGTGGGAATGCTCATAAATGGTGCAAAAAGATACATGAAGTTTGGCGGCACAGATACCACCAGAATGCTGCAAAATAGTAAAGCTCATCCAAAATTTCCCAGTTTCCCTACTTGCTGCTAGAACTCCGTGTGCAGCCGATCAGAGGAATCTTTTCAACCCACCTATTACCATCTCAAGGGGAAGCATACGTCTGAAATGTTCTTGGTTTTGGGGGGTTTTTTGGGTTTTTTTTTTTGTTTGGTTTGGTTTTTTTTTTGTTTGGTTTTTTTTTTTTGTTTTGTTTTTGGTTGATGTTTTGGGGTTTTTTTTTGCCTTTTGGTTTTGGTTTTCTTCTTTTGTTTGTTTGGGTTTTTTGTTGTTGTTTTTTGGGTGGTTTTTTGGTTGTTTTGTTTGTGTGGTTTTTTGGGGTTTTTTTCTTTTGTTTTTTTGGGAGGGGGTGGCTGGTTTTTTTTTTTTTAAGAAGAAAAAAAAGGAAGAAAAGCAAAAACCTAATGGAATTCAGGGTTGCTTTGCTCGCTCTTTGTGCTTCTGTTGAGGCTTCCACATGCATATCATTGCTGTGAAGATCTTGCTTTTGTGCACTTCAGTTCTGTTTCTGCTGCAGACTAGTGGATAGGCCTTGCATTACCAGCTTCACTTAAGATGAGTTAAAACCAATCCACACGCACACATGCCGAATCATGTACCAGCCTTGCATTTTATGGGGCTGGAGTTTTCTGTGACTCTCAGATTATCATTAAACTGTGTTTCGTCAGGGAGCTTTTATATGCCTCTTCTAAGTACCACCTCTTTGTTTTCTCTTCCTTTCCTCACAGTCCCCCAGCTTATTGGTATATGGCATTTATAGCCAGATTGGTTGCACCCTTGTGTAATTCCTAACATAGTTCTGGTTGTAGGATTTGTGTGGTACTATAGTAATTATGTGAATGAATCAGATGTGTTTGTCTGGCAGACAGGCTCCAATGATAAAGCTTTTGAGAGAGTAAAATGCTGAACATAGCACTGAAATTTCTAAAATTGAAATGTTGGCTTCTGAAGCCTTTTAAACATTAAGTTTAAATTTTAATATAAGTCATATGTGTGATTAATCAAGGGACAATAAACTTACCAGCATGCTTTTAACTAATGCTAACTAAAAGAGAAACTAGTTAGTATGGGGGAGAAAAGGCTACTATTGAAATAGGAGATAGTTTTTCACCTTTTCAGCAGATGAGGGCTGGAAGCTTTCTTTCCAGGGTGTGCGTGTGTTGTGCATTTTAGTGGGGCCAACCTATTTTCTTGGGTAGAGAAGGAAATGTGAAAACTTTGTACAATTGATTACTTGACTTTTTTTTTGTCTCATTGTGTAATGAGATGTCAATTCTGTTTTTGGTCCTTGGCCAAACATTCAGGAACTCTGGAAAAATGTAAGGAATTGAAATACAGATAATAAAGTAATCTGGTGAGAAAATCAAAGGCAAATATTGATACAAAGGGGAAAATATATGGTACTTAAAGCATATCTATAAAATGAAAATATTTATCATATCGATCTCCTTTATCTTCTTCAGATTATGGCTGTTTTTGTGGTCAAACATTTCTTGTCATGTTACAAAGACACAACTTCCTGTGTGCTAAAAAAAAACGTCCCCAGTGGTATTTTCTACATGCTTGTGTTCCTAAACCTTGCAGAAGAGAATGACCTAGGTCTGGACAAAGCCATTCCTTCTTTGTTTTAAAAGCAGTATAAACATCACACCTATTTATTCGCTCATTACATATACCATTACTTTGCATTTTGAGTTGTCATACTATGATGTGCTTTTCCTTCCACCAAAGAAAGGTTTATCTACAATGTTGAAAAACCTCATAGGCTACTATTCTCTAGAAGCAGTATTTTAAGAACAATGGCTTATCAGATTTCTCAAAAGATACATGAATGTTGAATATTTTCTTGTACACAGTGAAGGAGATTTATTATTGATCTCTTAAAAACTGTGTTATGTGGTTGAACTTGATGGCAGTTCAGCTTTTCCAGTCTTTAAAAAAGACAGTGCAGTTGCCTTTTCTTTTGGAGCAACTGCATTCCTGCAGTCATCCGTATCCCATTACATACGGAAACCTGAGAGAAACAAATCCCTGGCTTACTGTGTCTGGTATTAAGGGGGAGAAGGGGTCCTGTAAATGGCTTAGGAAGACCATAAGAGTGTTCCCTTTGCATCATCAGAAATTCAATCACATACAAAATACACTCCTTGTCACTCAAATTTGAATAGCACACTGTACCTTTGATCTGCATCTGTAGTAGGCTATATGTGCTGTTCTATCCAAGATGACATGTATTTTAAGTCTGTTGCAGTGCTATCCATTTGTTCTCCAGCTGCCAAATTTCGGCCATGTATTGTGTCCACGGGAGACAACCCTACCACTTTTGGATTTAGTCTCTGGTATTGAGATCTAGACAGATGTATTCCCAACTTCATACAGGAGAGTTTGGCAGTGATGGGGATTCACAGTGCCACTGCTGTTCAGTGTGGCAAAACTTGGCCTCACATAAAAAGTCTGGCAAAATGACCTTCATTGGCCTGTTAACTAGGTAGAGATCTAGATGTGCTTAAACATGTTTTCTGTAATATTTAGATTTTTAGTCATTTTGCCATATCAAATTAATTGTGTTTTTTCACGCCTTGAAAATCTTCTCTCAGTAGGCTTTCATCCTGTCCACCAAAAGCTTTCAGCCAGCCTTGTAGATCTTGGTAGCAGTAAGCTGTCAAGAAGGTATCTGGAAGGCTGATGTCTGCATTCTAGAAATCCTTTTTTTTTTTTAATTGACAATGCTGTTATTGGAAAACTGTAAGCATCTCTTACAGGCATCACTCCACTTAGAGCTTCAGTATTCCTAATCCAGTCTTAATTAGCTACCGCTTTTTTGGGAAGGAACTAGAACTTTCCTGGGAGAGGTATTTCTATTTCTTGGACTATGTGTAGAATCTGTGGGTTTGAAAGGTGGCAAGAGTATAGAGTAAGGCATCACGAAGTAATTGTGGATTCAAGTATGTTTTGCCAGTTTGTCCCCTTAAATGTGTGTTGAAAGGTGCTGCATACTATGAAGGGCTGGTACCCATTTAAAATGCTTATACCTGATGTGGGGTAGAATCCGGTCTTTGTCCTGAAGATCACTCCTGTGGTTCATGGAATGAAATGTGCAAGGGAGGTTCTTCAGAGCTGCACATAGGCCAGGTGATTTTTCTGCTTTTAATCCAAGGTGTTCAAAGGAGAAAAAAACAATTAGGTACTTGAAGACTCCTCTTCTTACTGCAGACTACTGAAAACCAAATCTGTTGATTCATTCCGTCTTTTGAAATTTCAACAGTTGTTGATCATTTATGAACAATCTGGTCAATAATGTTGTAATTCTGCTTTGCTTGGTATTTGAACTTCAGAAAGGTATTTATTCCATCTTTTTCTGTGGTGTGGAGCTTAAAAAAGGATGAAGTACTAGTGCCCAGTCACAAGAAGTTTAGAACTACTTTAATAAACTGAAAAAATTAGGTTGTTACCATTTGCCTTTAAGTCCAGTTTTGTAAAGGTTTTGTATTAAGAGTTACTTCAGATGTGATGTTGAGGCATTGCTAGCAGACTGATATTGCCTATTAGGATTCCATTTGCTAGGCACTTAAGTACTGAAAAGATCAAATTATCAGTACTGTGCTCTACTTTTCTCCTTCTGATGTGATTTAATTGTGAAGTATCTGCTATATATAAGTCTGAAAAGAATTGTGGATTGAAACAAAGATGTGATTACTCTAATCAGCTTTCATAGTTCAAGATGCTTAATTTAATGTGCTTGATACAATTATTTTTTGTGCTGGGAACTTTGAAGAATTATGGGAATTTCCCACATGTACATTTTCTTCTGAATGATTGAGTAAAGTCAAGACAATTACTTCATTTGGCCTGTGGACAAAGCATTTGATTTCAACACCTTGCTGAGGAGAGAACTTGTGTATTAATAGTTGCCTAAAGATGTGGCCTCTGGATGGATTCTGATCATTCTTTCTACTAGTAAATTGCACAAATAGGTGCAGTATTTATATCTGAAATTTTGCTGAATGTCTGTAATGCTTCATGGAAATATTTTGTGAATCAAATGGAAATGCTCCTGCACAGCCTCATGTTGCAGATTGTCTATCAGTTGATCAAGTGAGCTTACAGGCAAGTAGTTCTGTAATCCAAAATGGCATGTTTTCATTTATGACTGATAATTTCAGAATGTTTCCTCTTTCATAGAAGAAATTACTGTTATGCAGCAAACAGTTGGAGAGGTTCTTAAGCACCCAATAGCCTGGTTTTAGAGTAAAGAGAATATACTGAGTTGGAAAGGACCCATCAAGGTCATCAAGTCCAATTCTTGGCGCTGCACAGGACTCCCCAGCAATCCCACCATGTGCCAGACACCTTGAACTCAGGCAGGCTTGATAGTGTGACTGCTTCCTGGGGAGCCTGTTCCAGTGTTTGGCCACCCTCTGAGTGAAAAACCTTTTATTGACACCTAACCTAAAGCTCCTGTGACTCAGCTTCATACAGTTTCCTCAAGTCCTGTCCCTGGTCAAGAGAGAAATCTGTTTTATCAGCTGAGCCATGAATGTAGATGATTGCCATTTGACAAAGCTTCATATGGCCATGTACTAACTGACTTGATATGGTGATTGTTCGCAATGGTAGCAGAACTGAAAACTATATCTGACAAAAGAGAAAAATTAGGAACCAGTTTTGGTAGTTGTATGCTGTTTTCAGGTTGCTGGCAGTCAGTTACACGTGTAATATGCTCTACCTGGTTTGTAGCTGTAACTGTGATGTACAGAAAAAAAGAAAAAACCCACCCCAAAGAAATAAAACCCCTGACCCTCCATCAGCAAACCACAAAACAATCTCCCCTCCTCCAAGAACTCGTGAAAACAGAAGCAAATAATGCAATGATATGATATACACTTTTGTATTTTTATTCTTCTAAGGTTATTTGCTGGCTCTTGTTGGCCTCTAGTTCAGTCTGTGTTATTTAAATTCTAATATATGAATTATTTGGATTGAATTCATGTTCGGGGCCATGGTGTTGTATGTATTGATGTACAGCCTTGAATGTGAATAATTATTGTAAACTATTTTACACCTTTTTTCTGGCTTTATTATATAAATTTTCTATTGGTCGATGATTTAATCATATCTCATAATTTAATGACGGTTTATTCTCCTCTCGACAGATCTCTGTGCTATAGATGTGTAGTTAGTGACTGGATGACGGATTTCACTTATGCTTGGTAGTCTGTAATAAAGGCATGTAGGGTTCTGCGCGGCCTCCGCCTCTTCCTTCCGCCGTGGGCCGGGGGGCATGGGACAGAGACGGGCCCGCG
>NW_005054399.1:2811413-2845021 GCF_000277835.1 Geospiza fortis
GTCCCTCTGTGACGCCTGCCTAGGCGGCCGCCGGCGTGAAAGGAACGCGGGGCCCGGCGCCGCGGTGAGGGGCAGCAGGAACGACTCTGCTGCCGTGGAGGGAGTCTTCCTGACGAGTGTTGCTTAATGAGTGCTGTCGTGCGAAGCAGTTGGGTTCGTGAATACAAAACTGCTCATAAATACAGCAGACAGCACAATATCGTTTGTACGTTTGTGTAATATTTTTACGTTGTTTGACGGAGTTTGGTTTTAGCGGTTTAATGAAATATCTGCATGCACTGACATTTTGTTATTTCTGCACTGTCATTATTCTCTTGTTCAATTACAAGAAGCAGAGCAAAGTACTTTTGATAATAGCCTCTCACTTAGACGTAGCATTCTGTCTTTTCAGCAATTCTTAGAGAAAAATGTTGCATATTCTGCATAGATTGCAAGTAGTGGGTGAATATTTTGGTATTCACTGACTCATTTTTAGTAGGGGAAGAAAGTTATTAAGATTTTATTTGTGGTGTGGTATTTAGTAATGGATATAAAGTATATAGTGCTGGCTCTGAAAGAAATTTTGGAGCATCACGGACAAAAAAGTTAGGGAAAAGAAAGGAACAGCTTATAACCCTATAACCAACAGGTTGAAAATAAGGAGTTGCTTATTGTATATAAATTTTGAAGTTTTTTTTTTTTTCAATGAGGTTAGTAGATTTCATAATTTTTTCAGGCATAACTTCCAGAAAGGATATTTGAACACTTAGGGAACAGAATGTAATGTTCCTGAGTTAGAAGGAAAAAAAGTTGAAGTGTGGTGGTGTGGGAGTTGTTTTGTAGTTGTCTTTGGTTTTGGTTGAGGTTTTTATGGAGAACTTAAATTTACCTATAAAACTAAATTTAAATATGTAGGCGACTTACTGATAGGTAAACTGTCTCTTTGGGAGAGAGTAGGAAAGCATTCCTCTAATGCGTCCTAATTAAAAGATAAAGCACTGCCATATGCTCTGGCAAATGGAATGGCCAGCTGTGTCCTGCTCTGTTGTCCAGCATTGTCCCATTCTGCTCTTTTTTGGGATGTGACCTCACTTTGAGTCCTGTAGCCAGTTTTTGGCACCACAATATCAGAAGGATATAAGGCTCTTAGAGAGCATCTGAAGGAGGAACACAAAGTTTCTGAAGGGGAAGCCATATGAGAAATAGCTGAGGTCACTTGGCTTCTTCAGCTGGAGGAGGCTGAGGGAAGGCTCATCTCTGTCTGCGTGTTCCTCTTGAGGGGCAGTATCAATCTCTGTTCTGTGTGACCACTGACAGGATCTAAGGGAACGGCTTGGAGCTGTGTCAGGGAGGTTTATGTTGGATATCAGGAAAAAGTTCTTTCCAGAGAGATTGAACACTGGAACAGGCTTCCCAGGGAATGGTCATGACCCTAAGCCATGAGCTTGACAAAGCTCAAGCAACATGCTAGGAGTGTTGGGGCTGTGCTGTGCAGGGCCAGGAGTTAGACTTCATCCTTGTGGGTCCCTTCCAACTCAGGATAGTCTGTGATTTTAAGATTTCCTTAATGCTTCCTACTGTAAAGAACTGAGAGGCTTCAAGAAAGGTAGCATGTTGGCCTATAAACTGCCTTCAGGTCTCTTGTTGTCAGGTATGTTTCCACTTGTAATGGGAGAAAGATTAACCTTCGGCACACCCTGTGGCCAAACTAGTGTTGAATGGATTAGGATAGTGACATTGACTCTCTGAATTTAGTATGTTTCAGAGCGTCACTTGCAGCTTTAAAACTATTCGAGAATCATTTCAGATTTCAGCAAATAAATGAGCTGTAGTGGTCATATTTACTGTTCAGAATAAGATTTGTTTTCCATGGTATTTAAATCTTGGTTTAGAGATGAATACGTAAAAATAGACAAGCAGAGCCTTGCTCACCTTGTCATCATTGTTTAATTTAATGCTTTTACTGCATTACTAGTAATAATTTATATATATTCCTTGTTTCAGCATCTTCCTGTTTTAGCTATATACCAGTTTTTTGTTTGCAAACTGTTCTAGCATTCTTTTAACTTTCCCCTAAGAAGGAGATTGTCAAACTTCTGTAAGAAGGTTTTGGCAGTAGTATTCATGCTTGATTTTTAATGCCTTTCTAAAGTTGGCATGAAATCTGTCAAAGAAGGAAGCACGCAAGCACTTAGTGTTTCAGAAAAGTCAAAGTCTTCCTGGTAGTGCAACCTTGACTGTCGGCATTAAGAAATATCTAAATTGTAGTCATTTTTCTAAGTAACAGATACATTTCATTTGTCTATGAGATTTCTGACTTGTCAGGTGGGTTGTATTACTGATGTAGTTTTGATAAGTACCACTAGTCTGCAGACGCTCAAAGTTTTTAGGCCACATGGTTTGTGAAAAATTCACTGGTTCAATATTTAAAAAGCACAGATGATAGGGATGACAATTATATATGAATCCAAATTTAGTACCAAATACTACTATGTTTCTCTGCATATTGCTGCCTTTATAAGAACTCAGAATATGTAAATGATGTAAAATAAAAAAATTATGTGAAATTAAAATATTCCTGTTGAAGCATGCAACCTTGAGCCAAGAACTTGATGGTATGACTTGAGTGTATTCAGATCCAGTATTGATCCCAATGAAGATAATTAATTGGAAATAAATTTATGACATTTCAGCTAGTGTTTTAATGCAGTTCCTGGGGAGATTGTTAAATCTCCCCAAGAATTGCATTAGGATTAGGGAGGCGTATGTATTTGGTGCACCTTTTGAGTCCTGCTGGAATCCTGTACTGGATTCTAGCATCCACAATTCAAGGTCACAGCAGAGCAGTGACTAATCGCAGGGTGAAATATGATTTGGTGAAAAGTTTTAAAGAACAAAACTTTTTAATGGCAAGGAGTTTAAGGAGTGACTTCTCAGTCCAGTGGTATATACATGGAGACAAGAAATCTAATAGAGAAGCCTGTTCAGTCTAGCAAAGGTGTTGGAAATACAGCTAGCAAAGTGTCAAACTATAGATGTCCTTGTTATAAAGTCCATAATATTAACAGTGACAGTAATTATTTATTGGAATTATTAGGTTTCACTGCTACTTTCTAAAGGTTATAAATAAATTGAGTTCTTTGTGTGTTTTAAACTAAGATCAGGGTAAGTGTTCATTATGATTCCTTTGAGCTTCAGTCTCTATAAAGATTGAAGTGAAAACATTTGCAACTGGAATACATGATCATTTAGTTGCTTTGGTCAGTATTTTTCAAAGGAATGTAATTGTGAGCTACACTGACTTTTCATTGGTATGCTGAACCAGGTGATTGAAAATTTAAGAGCAAGTTACTAGATTTCCTCTAAAATTCCATGGTGTTTGTAACTTGAACTAAACATCAGTGTGGGAGAGTGGTAATAAACAAATGCAGTCTTCACTGTACATAGTCAATGCGGTCTTCTAAATGGTGTCTTTGTAAATATGCATGAAAACAGCCTAGAACTTGCAGACAATGAAGAAAAAAGCTCTTCAGAGAAGAATGTAATGCAGAAGTAGAACTGGGTAAAGATACAAACAGTCCTGTGATTAACTAGCAGTTTAGGGTTGGATGCACAAAGACAACAAGCATTTGTTATGAATTTTCTTATGAAGAATGTCAGCATTTGCAGGAAACACCTCTAAGTGTAGGGTGATATGACTATACTGAATACAGAGGAAAATTTCTGTTTTATTTCTAATTTTACCTGCTGTTCTGGTAAACAGTAACACCTGTTTCTATAAAATACATCTGAAAGAGAGAGAGCTTTGAAACTTTCTTAGAATATAGGTTTATCTGACATTTGTGGTATTCACCCAAAGTTTAAGAAATGGCTTCAAAATACCTACACTAGTTGTGTCAGTGAAGATGCAAACTTTCCCAAAGCTTGTAGAAAAAACAATTTACTAGTTAGCAGAGGAAATTGCATAGCTGGGACATCAAAGTCTATTAATAATTAAGCTAGCAAGCCTAAAGCTAGTTATGTACATGCAAACTAGCTACCTCTCTCAGTTGTCCAGTTCACATGGGATCACGTTTGCAATTTATTATTTTGTCTTACAGTACACCGGTTTTTATTAAAAAGTGCCAAAAAGCTAATTACATGTGATTATACAGTGTGTTTTCATGTACATGTGGATGAAAACAGTCCTGATAATATTCTGAAAGACTTACGATCTGTATTTTTAGAGTTCTAGGTAGAGCAGATGACTATGCTTCTGTGTCAGCTTGTATTGGATTTATGTTTACATAAATATCCTTAAAGATCTAGTGTAATCGGCCTTTCTTAGTAATTTCAACATGAAGTGCTTAGCATATACTGAAGGATATTCAGGCAGCTCACTCAAAAGGAGGAGTGATAAGGCATTTTCTATAGGAAGATGCTGAGGAAGTAAATTTTTTGCGCCACTCACCTGTACCTTATTTGCATATGGTTACAATATTCTTTACTGATCGGTTCATCTCTTGATTCTTGGCTCCCTGGTGCTAGTGTGTAACATATCTGAGCTATCAGGTCAATGTTCAAGACACACATCCTCCTCTTAATGTTAATTAATGTATATTTTCTGAGTCTGTAATCTAGGTAAGCAACTTTTGCATGAATTTAGATGCTTAAGTGAATCCTGTTGACAGAATTTGGTTTGCACACTGTTAGAATTTAGCCAGAGTTCTCTTAACTGTTGATATTTCCTAATGTTTAAAAGAACTCTAATACAGCAAAAATTATAGGACTTTTGTGTGCCTTCTTTTTTTATTATTTTTCAAGCCACCTTATCTGAAAGGCTTCCAGAGTAAACTATGACACTACTGAGATGTGTTTTTTTTGGTGTATGACTTCTCATAAGGTGGAATTTGAAAGAGAAGAGTTGACATATCTTCTTCCCTTTATGGTTTTGTTGGAAGTTTGTTTCATATATAGAAATCAACTCAGAAAAATACGATTTCAGATAATGTAGGCCTTTAAATAAAAAAGTTCAGGCCTTTTGTGAAAGGAGTGAAGTAGCCATTGTTACTTAAGATTTCGTTTAGAGCTTTTAATGACTTTGCTTCTGTGACCCACCTCTCTATCTCTGAAGTGGTGTAAAGCTGACAACCAGTATTGCTTCAGAAGGTGATGTGAGAAGACACTGCAGTGTGAAAAATTACAATCATCTTAAGGAAGAAGATTATTTCTAGAGATTGGTTTTTCCTAACTCCGAAGACTTCCAGTTTTGTAAGCCCTGTGTTTCTTAATGCAGTTCAGATGATGACCAAGTACAGATTTTTTTTCTTGAAAACAGCTTTTATTTGTATCTGTTTTGGATTTTCCTTTCCAACCTCACTGGTTTCTTTTCCTTTACTAAATAATACTTTTCAGCCTATAATTCATACAGTTGTCAGCTATTCTAATTTCTTTGGGTTGTATCTGTAGATTGCACATTCTTGAAGTGTTTTGGTTATGTAAATATATTTATAGATTAAATTTTAAAATTAGTCTACTTCATCTATCTACTGGTTTTGATGCATAGTCTTGCTTTTGTGAGACCATGAGCTTAGATCAGAAGAAATTGTGATTAGACTTCATCAAGCATTGTCTGGTCTGAGTGTAGGTTAACTGACAGCACGTTTTAATATGTTAGCATTTTCTTGAACAGCTAATTTTATACAAAATTATACACTCCTTCACTTCTTCTGAAATGACACTGTGTCTAGGTGTGTAAAGCATTTAATAGTAATTATAGAAAGGGTTTTGGCTTTTGTAGTTGAGGTCGTAGTCTTTCTACATTCTACCCATCCTGGTTGGACAACTGCAGTTATTCGGAAACTAAATCTATGTACCTGAAAATACATCCTCCATGTTTTTTTCCAGCAAAACATTTTAGAAACTCTACATACTGCTAAGTAGAGAGAGATTTCAGATATCACAGTTCAGTAATCAGATTTTTCCATATAGGCATTAATGTTCAAATGAAGACGACTGAGTTGGTAGAGTTTCTTTCTTTCACTAGCAATTATTGCTAGTGCCTATGGTTTTGAGGGAGTATGATCCACATTATTAGTAATGATAATTTTTTCTAGTATCTCCTGTAAACTACTAGAATATTAAAAATAAGAATAAGTAAAAAGGTATTTGGCGTGCTGCCACATCTCTCTAGTATATATCTGTAGGATATCCATTGCACCAAAACCTTATGTACTAATAGATTAATACAGTCAGTAACCCACTTGATAGTAGAAAGGAGCAGTAGATCAGTTAGAAATCTTTCTATGAATCTTCCTTAGATCTCCAGCCTGCACAAGTATGTCAGTACTATCTTGATTGCAGGGGTTCACACACAGATTCTAAATAACATAGGAATTACCAATTTTGCTTCTTTATCTCTTTGTCAAGAATATCAGCTCTGCAGGTCAATCTCCTGAACTGTTTTGCAATTCACAAAACACTATAGTCTGTTTGGTAAATTGAGCATTAGTTTTCGTCTATTCATCTATTACTTTGCTTGTCTGCACGAGATAGGTAGGAATTGCATCTTCTACTTTTATTTTTTTAGAAGATGCGTGTACAACCCTTGCTTGGTATACAGCAGTTCTTAGTACTCTGTGAGTATTAGTACATCTGAGCAAAGACAAAAGCAAATGTTTTTAGAGCAAAGCATTGAGGTTAAAAAAAGTTAGGTTTGTTTGCCTTTAATAAAAAAAAAAAAAAGAAAAAGGAAAAAACTGGTATTTGAAACTCGCTAGAATATAGCCATTGTTCTGACTCTTCAGGCTCCCAAACAAGATTTCCTGGTTTTAAGTGCTATTTTTAACCTTAACTTTTGGTGTTCTCACTTACTGCTTAGATCTTTCATGCTAACGATGTTGTTAATCATTGATGAGGTGTTAGGGGGATTGATCAAATAAGAGAAGTTGTGTATTGGATGATTTGATTGATCAGTCTGATACCACGACAGTTATATTGTTTAATTCCTTTTATTGTCTTTAATAAATCCAGCTTTCAGGGGGTGTGACTATATCTGTACACCTGCTTGCTGCAAGATGAATATTAGCTTGCAGTTCCCACTTGGATGTTCAAATCATTGTGAGGTTTTTGGTTTGTTTGGTTTGGGCTTTGGTGTTCTCTTCCTTTGTTTTGGGTTGTTTGTTTGGTTTGTGTTTGTTTGTTTTTCTAATCTAGGATGAAACAGGTGCCTATTTAATAGATAGAGACCCAACCTACTTTGGGCCAGTGCTGAACTATCTCAGACACGGAAAACTGGTTATTAACAAGGACCTAGCTGAGGAAGGTAAGACATCTCTAAATATCTTGTTTGCTTGCCACTTGCTTGTTATTTTCACTTCTTTTGAATCACCAAAATTAACTTAGAACAAGATGGCAAACCTTAACCAGTGTAGCATTTCTATCTGTTTCAAGCAAAACTGATAGGTATCATGCAGTTACAGTTTATGGGGTTATTTGGGCATTTTGAGTACAATTCTTGATTTCACAACCCCCATTCTCAGTTGGAACATAAGTATTCAAACAAGAGGGGAGATGCCTTTTATTGTGTAATCTTGTATCTTTCCTGTGTAGCTGTGAAATATTTGGGTTTAGTTCTCTTTAAGCAAAAGAATGCTGCCTAAGAAGCAAGCTTTAGAAGATGTAAAGCAAACTAAAAGTGAAGCTTTGGCATGTTCAGATGTGTGGAATATGCTTTTAAAGACTGAATTCTGTCCCCAGCTTCTCCCTCCTTGTTCCCAGTTTGTGTCAATTTTACCCTAATGGAGGATGACTGTTTTAAAACATACAGTAATAAAACTGTATTGATAGCATATTGAAGAAATTTATCAAAGAGTAATACACTTTAACAATAGGGGGAAATAGTGCGAAATATAATTTCCATGTGAATTAGTTGAGCATTAGTTAAGCATACTGCGTGTGGAGAACAGGTAGACCTTGAACATGTGAGTAGAAGCAGTATATATCTTCAAGCTTTTGTTTCAGACTCTAAGATCTCACATGACAGGAAGAAAAATTTTATGCTTGCTAGCAGCTGCAGAGATTTTTCAGTAGGATTATTTAAATTTCTCTTTTGCATTCCAGCCTGAGGCAGGGCCTGAGGTATGGTAGTCTTAGTAGTCTGCTATGCAACGGTATCTGTGCACATTTTTTTGTTTCTTGTCTTGTTTTGTATGTGAAATGGCATCAATTTTCTTTGGGATATTTTTAGGGCAATTTTTTAGAATGAGCCAAACATTGAATTACATGTACCTGAAAGAAGCCAGAATTGTTAGGTTAGTGAACTGCCTTATCATAGAGAAAAGTAAATAATTTTCTGTAGCTGTTGAGAAGATAATCTTATGAACTGGTTGGTGATTTTGGCCTGGAGTCTTTAGTTATACTGTCTTCCCAAAAACTGTTTTCATACTAGGTGTACTGGAAGAGGCTGAATTCTACAATATCACATCTCTAATAAAACTGGTAAAGGACAAAATAAGAGAAAGAGACAGCAGAATCTCTCAGGTGAGGCTGTTTTCTTGTGTTCTTTTGATTATTTGTTCTATGACAAGTAGTGAGTGAGTTGTTTTTTTACGTATCTCCTGATTTCCCCAGTAAGATACTGAATGGCTGCCTCCATCACTGGATGATCTGGAACCACTAGTATACAAAGATTAATATTCTTAATTGCTGGCTCCTGCCAGTCTGCTTACAAACTTCACAGATCTCTTTCAAAAACTGAACACATTCTAAGTAATTGTTGCAAAATGTTTGGTAATAGTAGAATTTGTCATAATATCATTTCTGGAAATAGTTACGTTAGAGAACAGCTTTTGTAGATCATAGCTTTCTCATTGACTTTTAAATGTTCTGAATATGATGAGGTTGCCTAACTATGGTATAACTGTTGTTTATACAGTATGTTTATGCAGCATACATACAGATGCTGTTTAGTTCCTGTCATATGTTTTTGTAGCAACGTTGCTTTCTTTATTTGTAATGCTCTGCGAGTGAGAAGGTTGCCTCTTCTCATAGCAGCTCATGTTCTCCATGAAAGTGAATATGATGAAGTTTGTTCATTAACTTTGCTACTCAGGTAACTGGTAACTTCCCTGGTAGCTGAGTCTTCATGGAGATACTACAAACTTACATTGTTATTGACAAATTTCTCTTTAAGCTAGGTTGTTGGATCGCAGGGGTGCTCTGATAGCATTTACTATAGGTCTCAGCTAAAATGGCCCTAGTTATTCATTGCTCTGGATGGGTTCAAAGTGGTGTTGCTTACCATTTCTAGAGAGTAAGGGCAACTTCAGACAAGTCACAAACATAGTGAATTCCATGCCCTATTGAGCATCTTATATTTCTTCTTGAAGGTGCCAGTCAAACATGTATACAGAGTGCTGCAGTGTCAGGAAGAGGAACTCACTCAAATGGTTTCCACAATGTCCGATGGCTGGAAATTTGAACAGGTAAAAAATCCCTACGGGATATAGTTAACACAGTCTTCTAAGAAATTAGTATGAAGTACCTTTTGTGAAAGAGGACTATAAATTAAATTCCATGCATCTTTTTTTATTCAGTCATTTTCAGAATTTGGATAAACATACACAGCGAAGTTAAAATGTGATACTTGTGTTTGCATTTATCATAAAACAAAAGAAAAATTCAGCTTTCCAGGAGGTAAATTTTGCTGACTTTCTATAAAAACATCTGCAACGTCTGAAACGTAATTCTTCAGTGTCTACACATCCGCAGTTGAAGGGTGAATCAATCAGAATTAACTGATAACTTCAAGTTTATGTGAATGATAGGTTAGATATGAAGAGCTCTGGGTAAAAGAGATGAGCTTGGGAGATAAATGTTTGCCAGGCCCAAAGAGTGGTTCTTCAGATAAAAAAGCCTGATACACAAAGGAGGGTGTATTTTACCTGTGTAGATTTGAAGCTTGATGGCTGTGAGCTATGTGAATGTTCTTGTTCTTTGCAGTGCATAAAAATAGCTTTGTGTGTGCATTCAAGAACACACTGTAAAATTGCAACATCTATCTGTTATCTTTGATAATTTCTGTAAGTAAGAAATGAACTGTACAGCTGCTTTATCCTTCACATTCCTAATCCAGCAGAGTATTTAAACTGCATTGGAGCAATCAGTCTGTTAACTCTGAAACACAAGTGTTCATCTGCTAACACCTTTTTCAGTGTCTGAGGCTTACAATAGGAGAAATTGAAATAAGCACAAGCCCCTTATCCTGTATAGTCTCACTGTAATAACACAACAAAGCAACATTTAAGAAATGTTTATGACACAAAGGTGAAAGAGAACATTTTGTTTATATTTGACAAAATATGTAAGGTGCTGGTAACGTGGAGACAGTCATGAGCAAATAGAATAAGCAGGCACAGAGCAAGCTTTTTATGTTTCAGTGCTCCAAGTATTACCAGGTCTCTTTGGCATGCCACAAGCTAAGTGTTGTTTAAGTCCCTGAAAAAAACTCACTTAATACACTACTGTTTTTTGGCTAGTGCATGGAAAAAGGTTTTGCAACATTCTTCTTTGTCAGGAGAAACTAGCTTTCATTACAAATAGAGCTCCTTTACTTCTTAGCAGCTTAAATGACACCATATCTTTTACCTATTCTTAACCCTTCAAGGATATTTTATTTGGGAGTAATACTGCTTTGACAGTGCAACTGCTGAAAGACCTATTATAATCTCTTTTAGAACTGGAATAATCCAGTGGTTCTCTTGAACATTACATCCTTGTTTCATCCAGCTGTCTCCCTACTTCCTCCCTCTCCCATGTTGAATATTTTTAGACACATAGTTTGAAGTAGATAAACAGAACAGCCGTATGATCTCATAATACTTAGCGTCTCATTACCTCACACTAGCCCATTCCCTCCTTTGTACTCACTTGAAATAGGATTAGAATATTGTGCATAAACACTTTTATTGTTTATTCTTTAAAACACTGTAGCATTTCTGTAATTTTTTTCTAAGCCCATGGTGCTCAGCAGCATGCTTTCCTTCAGAAGCAGTCTTTGGGCTGGTACTCACCATGCTCTGTATGTGAAAGAAGATGGACTTATCAGCTTTTTCAGAGGAGTGATATTTTTACAGATCAAGAGTCCTTGGGCTCTGAGCCACATATAACATGCTCAAGTGGTTGGTTTTGAAAAAAATGGTTTTTTACGCTTAGCATTTCAAAATTTTATAGTTAAATATGATTGTATGTGGTTATTAAATAGGAGTGGAAGGTGCTGAACTGTTGGTGCACTAATGCAGATGTATTGATGCCCTTTTCCAAAGAACACACTTGAAAACTCTGCTAAAATAGTACAATTATATATTAGTCCCAGTCCAAAATCTAATACCGAAAATTATGCTGCCCCACTTTCCTGAGTTATTTTGTAGAGGATTTTTAGCTTCAATTGTTGCCTCTTCAGGCAATCAGAAAAAAAACAGTATTTTGGCAATACAACAGAATAAAAAACTGTGGCCTATACAAAGTGGCTAAATAGAAATGCGTTAGACAGCAGTGGCATTGATCATGTAAATTTTAATGATTAATGTAACCTGAGTCTGGCACCATAATGCAGTCGTAAGTACGTTCACTGTATGAGGAGGATGGTGTTTAACTGCTGTCTTCAAAATTATTCATACACAATAGCAGGATATAGATAAAGTTACTATTTGTGGGCCTTCTCATCTGTCGTAATCTCCAGTTTACTCAGAATAGGCAATTGTTGTCTAACTCTTCACATATAAATTAAGTTCTAATCTCTCTGAAGTGCACTGAAAAGCTATGCTTCAATTTAAATAGGCTAGGAATTGCCCTGTGTTATTAAGGCAAAATATGTTTTGTAATAAGAGGTTGAGAAATTTAGCTGAGGTTGAATTTTAAATTATTAGATGTTTGGCCAGTGTTCTTGGTAGTGATTTTTGTGGGAACAAGACAATTTTTTACATTCCAGTTATTTTCTTGGATCTTCTGTAAATTACTCTTTCTAAAGCTAATCTAGACCACTCAACGTTTTTTCCTCTCGTTGACTTCTTATGTTTCCTTAGCTGTATTTTATCAGTAGTTGCAACAAGATGAAGCTCTTTAATACCCAGGCTTTATATATTGCTTTACATAACACCCTCCAGTCTTATATCCATGCTGCCTTTTCCACTTGTCAATGTATGAGAGGAAAATAACGGTTGCTTTCATAACGCACCAAACTTTGTTTGTTTTTCAGAGTAGTTGGCTACAACACAGTTATATGGGGAGTTTTCTGTTTTCTTATCAGTAATTCTTAACTTCCATTTAAATTAAAAAGGGCTTTGCAACTGCCTCAGTAAATTTTAAGTTGAAATGAAAGTTGTAGCTTGATAGCAACCTGTTCTAGTGGTGAGTAAGTGTTACCTGAACATTTGAGCTCATCTGCTACTTGTACAATTTGGATAACGGTATGTACTTCAGCTTTACAAAGGTTTCTTTTTGTGTTTTGCTTTGATTGGTTATTTCAGCTTATCAGTATAGGTTCCCAGTACAGCTGTGGCCGGGCTCAGCAGTCAGAGTTTCTGCTGATAGTGTCACGGGAAGTGAAAGGGGAAGAGAGATGCTTCCAGAAATGCTGCAGTGAGGTGTGTCACACCATTCTTTTTGCCCTCACAGTGATATGCTTGGCCTCCTTGCGTTTCTGCTGCTTTCAGATCATTCCACTTTTTTTCTGGATGTACAGCACATAGTAGTTTGTGTGTATTTGTGACTGGCTTTTATTTATATTCACAATATTTCATTACACATTATGAATGTCCACATTGTAAAAATAATAGGAGAACAACTGAACAAAAATCCCTCGGTTATTTAGTTCAAGGTTTTTCTTAGGGAGAGTTCTTACTTCCAAAATAACTTCTTTTCCTTAAATTTTCCTCCAAAATTAACAGCCTTTGATCCATACTTGTTAAGTAAGGGGTACAATTCAAACATAAGGAGCCCTAAAAATACACCTTTGAGTTCAGTGGATCCAGAAGGGGACTTTTCTGGTAAACTAGGAAAATTATTATTTCATCCACCAAAGTTAAGTTCTGAGTTTGAACCCTTTATTTCTGGTAACTCAGAACTTAACTCTTTTTTTAGGTGGATGAAAGATGTTAAAATTTGAATAACGAGTAACAGGAGTTTTTATAAGTAAAATATGGAGGAGTGAGGGGAGAACAAAATAGACAGTTTTAAATCTTGTGTCAAGTTGAAAAAACATGCTGGGTGTTACCTTGGCTTTACTGTTTTGTTGTTTTGGGGTTTTTCCATTTTGGGAAATTTTCTTGAAATCCAGATGGAGAATCCTAGCTTCATTCATTCTCTATTTTTTTCATCCTTCCTTTTCCCCTTGTTCTGCTTTTATGATTGCTGTGTTACTTCCAAATATTTGTGAGTTTGGGAAGGATTTTTTGCTCTCAGTAACATTGGAGGCAGTTTCTGTTTCTTTAAATATCTGTGCTACATTTTGAAGTGTTGTCTGTGAATTTATTTGGGAACCTGGTGCTCTGTAATTTTTTTCATCAACAAAATGCCTGGAGTACTTGTTCTTTCTCTTGCAACATATATGGTTATTTAGTCTGAAAGATGAGTATAACATTATGAAGATAACATGATAGTGAAATGGCTTAATAAAAACAAACCTTTGCTTGTGACTTTATATGGACACATAATCATGCAATACTAGATTTGAAACCCGGACTGTTACCCAGCCTTATAGCAGAATCTGCTTTCAATGTACCAAGCACTATCTGTGTCTTGCAGTTGTATAGGTAACATTTGGAATGTGAAATGTGGGTGTTTCATACTTCCGGCAACAGAGAAAGAATTGTGGCTTGTAAGTAATGTGTAGGGTACAGGCAGAATGATGTTATTCATGCGTTCATGTCCTGGATAGCTCAAAGTAAAAGACAGCATTGTAAAATGGAAGGTGGGAAGGACCGTGAAGAAATTAATACAGGTATAACATAAAATAAAAATTATAATAAAAAAATAATCTTTGAAGTCTGACTATTGCATTAAGAGACCTAAAATAAATATTCTTTCAGGCCTGGTGTTAGTCATCAGTCCTGACTTTTAAGAGCTGATGTGTATGTATCTTCATAACCTTTTGCAAATCCTTTGGAAAGGCAGAACAAATGCATTATATGTTTAAAAGGCATAGAGTCATTTCTTAGATTCATACAACTTGATTCTGTAAAAAAAAATTGAGTGGAGGATTTTCTATGATTTTATTAGCTGATGGTATAATTTTTCAAGCTTTGTAGTGTACAAGGGGTTCACCACATCTGAAATAGAAGCAGTAATATTCAAAGTACAAGAATATTTGAAATAGAATTTGAGAATAATTGTTACAGAATTTACTTGGTTTTGAGAATTAGAGCATCACAAAATAGAGAAGGAAATTACTAGTGGTGAATAGGAAAGTTAGTTAAAATTAGTAACTCCGGTGGTAAGCAGAGGAAGAAGGAAGATGAAGAAGATTGGGCTGCTGTTTGTGCAGCCTGGAGTAGTTATCTGAGATAGCAATACTGTTGCTGATTTGTCTGGTAAATATATAATAGAGATTTTGAATCAATATTATTAAAACAATGCAGCAAATCTGTATAGGCGTGTTACTGAAATGTGTCTGGTTTAGAGATCTGTCACAGTTCAGTTAGGCATGAGATTAGTTCACTTCAAAAATAAGGTTCATTATTATGAGACAGGAAATTCCTTCTTGTGATTTCTTTTCAGGAGAATTGTGATCTCTATTAGCACATCACGCAATAACTATATTTCTTTGATTTAATACAAATAAAAGTAATGTTGCTTTCCCATTCTTTTTTTAGCTGTAGCGGACAGCTTACTAGTATGATCAACCCTTATGTCATGCAAGCAGTAATGGATCTTTATCTAATGAATTTTCTGTGATAAGTCGCATTGGCATTTTTCTGTGCTCAATTCTGGTGCTGTTGGGGCTCACAGAGATGCTTAAATAGGATCGCACTGCTTTAGTAATGAGTGTAATGGAACAAGCCATGGAAGGAATAAACTAAGGGAGAAAAATAGATATGTGTATGTATACGTACATATGTGTATATATATAAAAGCGTATGAATCTATGGAATTTACCATTTCACCATGTTATTTTATCCTTCCTTAAGTTCTTGGTAATTTAAGCTACATGAAGCAAATGTGGCTTCAAAAGAAAAACAGATTGTCCTTTCAGAAAGTCTGAGAAACAGTAGACTGGATAATCTGAAATCCTTTGACCTATTTTTCATACCTCAGATTACTTCGATGTGTTGTGGCTTCTTTTGGGGTGTGGGATGGGGGTGGTAGTGTGGGGGCAGATGGACATGACGGATAGTCTTCCAGTTTATCAGCATCCTTCTTAAAGTGTTGTCACCAATACTGGGAACAGTGAAGTGACTTTTGGAATAGGAGTGCTAAAACATATTTCTGATCTCAGTTCCTGACAGAACAGTTCAGTTCTAATCTGCAATCATTTTCTATTGTTTCTTTGTCTGCCATCAGCCTTGTTGTTGATCATTTCAGAAAGCTACAATGACATTTCTAGCATACAGTTGCTACTATGCAGATGCTACATTTTTGACTGCACACATATCAAACTGCTTATGAGAGTATTGTGAGTTGGAGTTTTGAGGAACTTGGGTTTCATTCTGCAAAAGTGACTTTATCAACTGTTAAGTAGTGGCAAAATGTCATTAGATGTTTTGCAGTTAGCTAAATTGATAGTCCTATCCAACTGACTAAAAATATTCAATCTGCCATGTCTCCTAAAAAAAGACTTACGTGCAATACGTTGATTTACGTGATTGGATTATGAAGAATTTGTTAGTAGCTATCAACTGAAGACCTGTCAACCTGGTTGAAACAGGATTGATGATTTGGCTGATGTTTGGGTCTTGTATGGTATCTACTTTCAGAGAGGTCATTTGTTTTTGTAGAGTGTCAATAAGTAAAGAAGTGTTTTTCCTTCTGGTAGTTAACATAGCTTACCTGATAACTAGTCCTTGCCATTTTCCAAGAAGAAGAGTCAACTGTATATTAATTAAATTGTATGCTTGAATTCTTCCAACTTCAGAGAAGGTGAATTTTGAGTGGCTTTATTTAAATATGTATGCAAATTTTTTTAATGTTTTGTAGCCTTCAAGTGGGTTAAAAATGTTGTTTAATCTCCTACCTTTTACCTTAACAATTGACGCAGTTACTGTATTTGTACAAAATGGTTTATAATTGCTATATAATGTATAGTGTAAACTTTGTACCACTTTGTTGGGTTTAAAACAACTTAATTGCTATTATTTTCTGAAAATCTGTGCATATTTTTTGTTGATAGGAAAGACAATCAACAAATCATATTAATACACAAAATAAATTTGAGTTGATTTTCCAGCTTTTCAGTAGACTTTCTTAGTCCATCTTGTGCAACTAGTTACTCTGTGGGTTTCATGATTCTATGTTGCACAAATACCTTATGGTGCAGACTGCAGAGTATTCATTGTGAAAGATTAGCTGATTTAACATCTCAAGGTAAATAATGTCTTTATATCCATCGGTGCTTCTAGAAAACCTGCGTGTTTGTAACTTCATTACACAGTTTTGGTTGAAAAAATGTCTTTGATGATAATTTTTGCCTGTGTTCATTGCTCTTTATATATATATTTTGCAGAACTAGAGTGATGTTAGAAGAGGAAGAGGCAGGGAAGGTTTCTGGTGATCACATAAAGTAGTTAAAGTACGTGATTTAAGAATGATGAATTTTGATGGGCAGTGCTGCTCGTGGAAAGCTGAGCCTTGTATCCTGTAATATCATCAGGCTCCAAAAATTTTTGACAGTGCCTAGGCCTGACATCAAGTTGATTCACTATATAGACACACTGCCTACTGCTCTTTGTAGACATTGACTGTCCATCTGTGGAAGTGCTTGCTTGGCAGTCTTACTGCAGTGCAGGAATGTCTGAACATCTCTCCATAGAAAGTACAGTGAGGCTTTGTTTTCTTCTAACAGTGCTGTATGGAAGCTACTTTTAATCTTGGTCTAACTTCAGTTTTTGTTGGGGGAATAATTTTATCCCTTAAGTGCAAACTCTGGATCAGGATTTCATCTTGACTTCATCTTTCATACTTTAACAAATCTTTTACTCTCTTTGGTGTTCTGCTAGACTAAGGGCAGCACACTATTTGTCTTTACAGAGGTAACTGCAGTGTTTAGAAAAATAAGTTAGGCCTTTTCTATGTGGCCGTTTCTAGAGCATTTAAATGGTACAGTAGAAATTGGGGAATAGGGCAGTCTTATTGTATATATGTGGTGATTTGGTAGATAGATTAAATATAGTTTGGGTAATGACAAATTGACACAGTGTATCTGTGCAACAGTTTTATTTTTAGGATTTTGATCTGTGTCAGTAGATCTGACATTATCTTGTAGAACATACATTATCTTGTGCTTTTGAAATAAAACTTTAAAATAAATGAACCAGCTACATCTGAATTGAATCTGGCTTGGAAAGGCAGGCAAGCATGTAAAGCTTCTAGCATATTAGGTAAGTGTATTGTGTGTAAGGTAAGACAATTTCTGCCATTTGATAAACATGCTGCATAAGAAGTAGTAGTGATGTTGAGTATATTCTTCTTTCTCAGTAAATTGTCATTTATCATTCAATGTAGAGACTGTAGAAACTTGTAAATATGTCACATTTCATTATACATGGCTTCTGCTTGTAGCACTTCCTTAATTAACTTCCTTGTAGCAGTACGTATGAATTTCAGATGTTAATCTTGATGTCCCACCATGCCGTGTCTTGTTGTTTTCCAATCAGATGCAAATATTGTGTTTGTTCATTCAAAATATGTTTTAATAGAAATACCATTCTTCTGTAAGTACTGATGGGGATCCCTTCAGGCTAAAGAGGATCCTGCATGCAGCCATTTACATGTTAAATCATGCCACATTAAGATACTGCATATAAACTTTAGAAATTAACTTTGGAGGATAGGAAGGTTTCTAGTAAATAACAGAAACAGGGAACAGGCTACTTCTTCACTGGCCTGCCTCCACAGTCTTTTCTTTCACAGTGAATCATTAATTCTGTAACAGTTTAAAAATAACCTGTGTGTATCTTATCATCAGAGTGTGTATTGTCAATGTATTTGTCAGCATCAAAACGTATTTGCATTGAAGTGGAGAATCATGCTTCAGGCACAGCCAACAGTCTGAACCGTGAGGAATGTTTGTACTAATCATGATACTTTATGGAAATTATTTTATGTGGAGATACAACTGACTTTTTTTAAAAATTTCATCTTTCAGCTGGTCAGTATTGGTTCTTCCTATAACTATGGCAATGAAGATCAGGCTGAATTTCTGTGTGTTGTCTCAAAGGAATTGCATAACACTCCTTATGGCACAACCAGTGAACCCAGTGAAAAAGCAAAGGTGAGTTACTAGGCATTGGACTAAAGAAATGGTGTTGAATTGGGTGGGCTTCACAAGTCATGATAGATCTACCTCTGTTCTAGACTATTATTTCATTGTCCTTTTTTCCCCCCTTGTTCAAGACTAATAATGATTCCCTGTCCATTGTATGAGGGACTGTAAATGGTACAATCAGCATGCATTTGTTATGCATGCCCGAATTATTTAAATACAATACTCTGTACTTTTTCAGTACCTGTTTTTTTCAGGTATTGGCAAATACTTGCTCTTTACAGCTGAGAAACTAGGTTTTGTTTATTATTCAACATGTAACACTGGTTCAGTTAAAAACTTTTTCTTGCTTGACTTCTGCTGAAGAAATCTTACTGTTGAGAATGGAACTTGTAAGATGCTATCTCTGTAAAACAGTCACGTGCAATAAAATGAGGGTACTTGTTAATGTTTTTAGGGTTCTACCAAGTTCAATTTCTGTAACCAGCTTTATAATAAGATTGTAATGGACACAGTATCTTAGCATTTTACTCAGTTGTATTTCAGAATTTGTACAAAGGAAAATGTAAAACCACAGCTGACTAACCATAAGGCAGAGCAGTTCTGTAATGTAAGTGTATTCAGAGTCATGAATGGTGAACAGCTTTTATCATTGTATTGCTGCTTTGTATGAGGAGATGACTACGGACAAACTGGATACATCTGTAGTTGTCTTAAAAGCTTTTGATTTCCCTTATGTAGATGGAAAACAATTCATAAATCATCAAAGCTTGCTTTTTCAAAAATCACCTTCAAAAAAATTGATTTTGAAATAATGCTAAGAATGGGTCTGAGTCTTGGTATTGAGGCCTCAAATAGATAAAACTTCATTACTTTCTATGCTTTGTAGCATGCTTATGCAGCTACACATATGGAATAATTTTATAATTTGGACTATAGAAATACTCTAAGCTGTATGTTGGATTCCTAGTGAAACGAGTAATTTATGTTCATCCCTGTTGAGATAAAGCTTCCAAAGAGTTGTAGAGGATTAATGTAGTTAGGGGTAAACAGTGAAACTGGGTAAGCCATGACTTGCTCTTTCAAAACCCTAGTTTAGGTCTGGTTTTGCCAGGATGCTTGAGGAAGACTTTGAAAGTTGACATGTTAGAGGTATGTGGTGATAATTTAGGTCGGAGATATCTACCTGAAATAAAATGTGGAATTCTAGAGCGTAATAAAGATCTTCATAAGGAATGGTAGTGCATCTTCAGGTAATTGTAGTAGTTGCCAGAATTATGTTGCATCCTTGATGTAATAGAAAATATGGGTCAAAAATAAGTGTTAAAGACAAAAACCAAAAGCTAGTTGAGACTGCATTATAACTGTGTAAATGGAGTAGTGCTAAGACGTCTTAGACGTCTTCATTAGTGTGCTGCTTGGTCATTGTTTCAGAGAAGAGAGCAGAGCATCATTTGACCACTGTGATGAATAGTAATTACTGTTAATTTTGGTTGGAAGTTCCCTCCTTTTGTCCTGGAAGAGTTAAGCTATTCCTAGCAATTAATAGGCGATACTTGAAGAATAATTCTATTATATATTAAGTTTCTAAAAGATCATATTTTTGTATATAGGTATATGTAGTGACTGGGAGAAAAAGGAAAAATGATTTTTTTTTTTTGAGAGGTTTCTGACAACTGTGTTCAGGGGTCTTGACTTTGGGAGATGGTATCTTCATAGTTCCCTCTTAGCAAGCATTATCCTCTCACCTCAGTAGTGTCCGACTTGGTCTTCATGAAGTTCGTATGATTGAAATTCTGATATCCACCTTTATATACAGAATAATATGTTCATGTACTGGGACTGACTTACAAGGAACTCCTCATATTACTTTTACAGCAGATTGAGTTAGAGAAGAAAAAAAAACAAACTGCCAATAGGTATTTTTTATTGACAAGCACTTCAGTTTTAGTTAATAGTCCTGGATTTTCAGAATGGGAGAAAGTATCTTCTCGTAGCCATCTAATCATGCTTCACCTTCATTCCTTCTTAGGGACTTTTTTCTTGTGTTTTCTTTCTTTAGTTAACAACATAATAAGTTATAGACGACTTCTGTGTAACCTTCTAATACGCCTAAACAAAGAAAATTCATCTTAAATGGTTCCATTGGCTTTTACAGGTAGCCATGGCACAACCAAAAGATAAGCTGTATTCCCACAAGCAGTATTCTCTTTCAAACCACTTTATGGACCTGACTGTTGGCTTCTATCTGCTGACTTCAGGATGTTTGGAAGAGGAAATTGTCATGATATCTGTTACGTTCCTTCTTGAAATGGTCAGCTGTCATACTTTTTTATACAAAGAGTGGGGGTCCCAGGTAAAAGTAAATAAATGTCATTGCCACATGCTTCAGGTGTAAGTGGAATTTACTTTTTTGCAGCTCTGACTCACTTGCAATCTCTTCTTTTCCCTTCCTTCCTCTATACGTGCTGCATGCTGCATGACACTCAGAGTGAGGATGAAGAAACGGATTACGATATGAATGACTCAGATTAAGTGTAAATGTCATGGTGAGCACTAGCCGCCCTAGGATTTTAAACAGATTCTTTTCTGCCCCATCCAATTCCCACCCCCACTAGTGCTGTCCTTCAGCTAGTCCTGGTGGTGTGTGTGTGTGTTTGTGATTATAGTTGTGGCATGGTTGGCAAAGGTAGAATTTGTGTTCTGGATATTGCTTCTTTGACAGAATAATTAGAGTTGCTTTTATCAGCTGTATTGTGAGTAATACCTTTAAAGCTTTGCTGAGAAGGGAAGTTCTTCATGTAGATTCTAGGGCCAGAATTGCTTTTCATTCATTCATTTCTTTCTTATTTTATGTGCACCATCTTTTCTGTCAGATAGGTTTTTTACATGTAGAGGCGTGTGATACAAACTTACTGTATACATTTTCAGTAAATGTCTGATTTGGCAATAATTTAACAAACTTGATTGAAGTGCAGCATAGTCCAAAGGTGGTCTTAACTGATAATTTTGAAATAAGGATTTCTTAGTAAAGATGTGGCAAATAAAAGTAAATAGTGTGATCTTGGTGCTGCAGTGGTATTTATCACAGGAAACAACTCTGGGGAGGGATCCTTTCCACTGTAGTTTGACATCTGATTGAAGATTAAGTTACGTTAAAAGTCGCAAGTGGAAGAGCACAAAAAAAAACTGCATCTGAAAAAACAACTTAGGCACTTTTCCTAATGTGTCTTTAGATACTATTCATATTTATTCCACTCTCTAGTTTCTAGAAGATAACATACCATTGAATTTTCAATGGAATGGTGTGGGTGGTCACTTGAGCCTGTATAAATTGAAGATATTTACCATCGCATGAGATTGAACTTTGGCTTCTCACCTATATACCTGACCTTTTTAGCTGTAAAGCAGCCTTAACACTTATCTCTGAAGTTTGGACAATGCTGTCAGACACATGGCGTGATTTTTGAGGTTGTCTTGTGCAAGGCCAGGATCATCACTTAATGATTCTTGTGGGTCCCTTCCACCTCAGGATATGCTGTGATTCTATGAAGTCACTGCACATGGCTGGAAAAGAACCTATATTATTTTCTGAAATTATGCAAACAGAATCTACTGCTTTTGCCAGGTCTTCAGGAATGGCTGAAAGGAATCAATCAAATCTGAAGCTTTATTGAAACAAAGTAAGCTGGCACTTTGCTGGAATTAAATGTAATATTCTTAAGCTGTCTGAGAGGCAAGCAGTCCTTAAAACACATTTCTAGTAGCAGCAGCCTTATTTTGAGTGGGAAGAAATAGTTTTCTTGTTCTTTTGCCTAAGAAACAATCACACTCAGGCCCCTAGAATATGAGCGTTCATTCAGGATTGTTTAGAATTTTTAAGCCAGCTTTGGATCTGGTGCACCTATAGGGAAAATAAAACAGAAATATGAAAATAAGGAAAATCCTCTATACAGCAGATCTGTACTAGAGTTGGTACAATCCCCAGTATCAGTACAGACTGGATGATAGATGGATTTACTGCAGCATTGCAGAAGACTTGGGCATACTGGTGGGCGAAAACCTAAATTTGAGCCAGCAGTACTTGAAGACTAGAAAGCCAGTTATCCAGGACTGCAGCAAAAGATGCATGGCCAGCAGGTCAAGGGAAATGATTCTCCCCCTCAACTCTATTCTCATTAAATCCCACCTGGAATGCTGCATTCAGCTCTGGGTTTCCCAGTACAAGACCTGTGAGAGTGGGTCCGGAGGAGAGACACGGAAATGGCCTGCAGGCTAGAACGCCTCTCCTGTGAAGACAGGCTGAGACAGTTGGGATTGTTAGGCCAGGAGAAGACAGCCCTAGGGGCCAATGTTACTGCATTTCCAATGCTTAAAAAGCCTTATGAGAAAGATGAAAAAAGACTTTTACCAGGGCTCATGGTGACAGGACAAGGAGTGAGGTTTTTAAACTGAAAGAGGCTAGCTTTAGATTGGATATAATGATGAGCATATTCTTTACCATTAAGGTGGTGAGACACTTGGCACAGGTTGTGCAGAGAAGCTGTGGTTGTTCCATCACTGGAATTGTCCAAGGCCATGTTAGACACGGCTTGGAGCAGCCTAGGACAATGGAAGGTGTCCATGGCAGGGGGTTGAATGAGATGATCTTTAGGATCCCTTCCAACCAAACCCACTCTTGTGAGTCTATGATTTCCCTTTCAGCAGAGGTGAAGGTTACAGAAGAAGCATCAAGAAAAGTATGTTAAAATATTGCCTGATGTGATAGAATTTTCTGCTTTATGTTAGGATTACTGGTTCAGTAAAGTGCACAAAGTTCAGTGTCCCGATCTGGCTCAGCTTTATCTTACTGCATGTGTTCCCAATGCTACATAAAATAGTTCTAAGGCTATTAATCTTGCAAGTACTCTTCCAGGAATGAATAAACTCAAATACTTCATATTAAATCGGAAATATTAACAAAATTAATAGATCCAGTATTATTTTCTAGTTGCACAGGTATTTATTTCAGCCATGTTTTTGTCTCTGATGGATATGGTTTCACTTACTGACTCCATTTACTGCGTCAGACTGTTGTCCTCTGTTGTGGGCGTCTACTCCAGCACTTTGTTCTCTGCTCTGACCGACAGCAAATACTTGGGGAAGGAGTTTAAGTATGAAGCATTTATGATATCTGCTCCTGATATATTTCCCCACCTTCCAGTAAAACTCAGTCTGTGAATTTTTTCTTCAAGCCTTCATGTAGGTCATTTTATGGAAGCTACAATGACACTGTAATACCATGACTTGGTATCAGTGGCACTATCTTCCGTAAGTTTATCTAGTCCCTTTGGCATGTATTACACAAGCAGTTGCTGAGTAATTTACAGAGCCTGGTTCTTCCCCACAGAATTCACTTCTCTCTTTCCTACAGTTTCATATGGATGCTTTTTGCTTAGTACACATAGTCGTGTGTAACATTCATGAATTACCTTCATGAAATAAGAGGGTTTTGCTTCTAAAATGTACCTTAAAGCATGATATGACCAGTGGAAAACATCTTTCTGTGTTTTGGAAATTTTTCAAAATAGTTGCACTGACATCTGGCTTCATAACTTCAAAACAATAATGCTGAATTTGAAATGAAAAGGAATTTTGTATGCACAAAGCTAGATCCAGGTGTAGGAGAGAGTACAGTGAGCAAGTGATAAAGTAGATTTTTAATTTTTTGAGCTAACACCACACTGCCTCTGAACTGTCCCTGAGCTACACAAATGGTAATGGGTGTTTCATGAACTCCAGCCTTTAAAAAATCCCATGGAGTTGGGCAAAGCAGGTGAGACCTTGCTTGTCTTCAGTCACTATGAAAGACATAATACAATGGCCATTTAAACAGTATTAAAAGGAAACCAAATATCTCAGATTTTAAAATTTAAAACTATACTTGAAACTGTTGTGTGAATCAACTGCCAGCCTTTACCCTAAAAGCACAGAGATTGAAGTGTTTATATGTGCTGGAAGATTCTGTGGGCTGGAATGTGCTACTGAGTGTTTGTTGTAACATCAGGCTACGCAAAGATCATAATAGAAGGAAAATCCATCTTGAGAGAACCTCTGCCATTGTCCAGGGATTGTGCCTTTGCTTTCTTTCAGCTTTTGAAATAAAGAGTCTTTCCAAATACTAAGAAAATTACCAAGAACCAAAAGAAAATGAAGTATCATAAGACTTTTACTTACAGATTAACATTCTTAAGTACTTATGCTCAGTACGTTTGAAGCTTTGCTTAATGCATTGTTTGCCTTTTGTCGTGATTGGTTCTGCAGCCTACTGACACAGTTCTAGAGTACTATTCTGCCCAACAGTTCACCTCAGTATTGCTGGTTGTAATTCAGTTTAGAGCAGCAACATTAAAATATAGTTGCTTGAACAGTCAGTCCTAAGACTTGGATCCTTTCCTCTCTGGAGGAGACAAAATAAACTGAAACAGAAAAGGACAAAAAATAGTAAAACTGGAAGTAAAATGGATGTTGTTGATTTAAATCTTGCTAGGTTGTACTTGGCCTTTAAAAACTTCTTCATCAGTGCACCCAGTGTGACATTTCTGCACATTTTGATTTGCTAGTTCACGTTTTCAGTACTAATTTATGGAACACAGTTTGCATGTGAAACTTCAGAAGGTTAAGGACATTTTTCTGGAAGAGGAAAAATTAAAATTAAATTCAGTTCCTAGTAAAGTACCCAGGTTAACTTACCACATAGGACCTCAGGATCTTCTGAATTACGTTGAGGTGCAATGGCTTACTTTTTGCAATTGCCAACTCTTAAGTCTTATTAATGTATTAATGATTTATTTTAATAATACTCAATTCCTAGCAGTGTTTTACACCTGTTTTAGTGGTATTTGATAGTAGACATTGTACATATCAATCTGTCTTTTTTCAGCTTTAAAGCACAGATCCCAGGAATTTCCTCGAACCAGGTCCCTGACACATTACCACTTATTTAAAGTAGTCATTATGGTGCTCTTTGATCTCCATGCTTTAGGAATGACATTGAGCTAATTTTCATTTATAGAATTTTTATTGGTCTATTTCAGATTTTGCAAGAACGAGGTTCCAGGATGTGAAGACAGTATTGAACGGTGACAGTTTTTTTCTTTATTCGAAGATGCAGTGAATTGTCACACTGAAGAGGCTTGGCTGCAAAAGAAAAAAATCTCATTTAGACAATTTTCTGTTGATCTGGGTTCAACCATATTTGCCTATAAGCTGGTGTCAACTTCTGGAAGCATTGCAAGATTACATAATGGGAATAGATGGTGTGGGAATGTGTTAAGTTTTGGTTGTGGTGCATGGTTGTGCTTTCTTGTTGGCTTATTGACACTGGTCATTTGAAAAGAAATGACCATGCACTCATATTTTCCTTGGAGACATGTAGCACTTAATGTCTGGTGCTGGATGACCCAATGTTGATCAGTTTGGAGACCTTTTCCTACTAATCATTGTAAACCTTAAAAGGACAATGTAATTGGTGCTACACACACACACACACATACACTTAGACACACATGCACACATACACACAAATGTTACAGCCCAGAAACGCAAGTATTTGGGCATGCGTTGTTTCAGAATCAGTGTCAGCCCCAGTTGACTGTATTATACTGCACATTCCGTACGGTTCTGTGACATAATCTATTATGTAATAACAGCCTAGGAGATCAACTGAAACTAGCATGTGTAAAAGTTACACAACAGAGAAAAGGTTTCTCTGAAGGGTGTATATATTGACTGGATGTATAGCTTATTTCAATACCCAAAGGGAAGACTAAACTCAGAGAAAATGGCCTTCCTCTGAGTTACTCTTGATGTTCTCTCTGTTAAACAGTCTCCTGCAAAAGTTACGCTCCAGTCCTGGTCACATGCTTGAAAGTGGAATCAAAATTCACTTAAAATGACCAACTGAACATTCTGTTTCTTTGGAGATGTTTATACTCATATGTGTGTTTCTGCTTCTATGAAATGCCTATAAGCATTGAACTGTGGATTAGGGTAGAGATTTTTCTAGAGCTGAAGGTTTTACAGAAAATACAGCTGGCTAGTCCTAGGTCCCTGTCTCTATGACTTGGATTAAAATCAACCTTAGTGTGAACATAAAGTCATCCAGTTGAAAAACCTAATTACTTTGGGTATTCAGGATCCCTGTAATCAACCTTTCTCTTTCTATACAGTTTCAGCTATGCAGTTATGAACAGTGTTTGAACAGAATGTGGTGCAGCTTTGTTACTTTGTCCTTGATAAAGGCTAATACACAAGACACACACTATGTTTTGAGCAAAATCTTTAGCGCATCTTTAAAACACTTTACAAAATGGACAGTATAAAACTTGGCTTCATTGACTCATGGAACCAGTGGAAGGGAGTTTCAAAAAGCTACAAGATGGTTTTAAATTCTAAAGACATTACAGTTTTCATTCTTAGTAATTTCAGAATTTATGCATATACTGTATGCTGATTTTCAAACACCCAGGGTCTACTTTTTTTTTAATTATTATTTTATTTTTTAAAGGACTTAGACATTGATAAAAGTTTGGCAAAACAATTTGTAAGAAACATTTCTACTAAACAGATTAAGCAATGGGCTAAATGTTTTGTCCATGTGCCTAATGCTTGAAAGGATTTGTAATGCATTTTGTGACTTGGATGTGGTCTGCACGGGAAGCTGCTGGCCTCTCCACAACACATTCAATTTTTGTCTTTTTTTAAGAAGTTAAAACTGAATTTAATTTACTAAAACTGTAATTGTGTAGGGGGAAATGTTTATACTTTTATACTTTTTTAGGTACCCATATTTTATCAGCTTAAATTGAGCACAGAGATGTCCCCTAAATAGTGATGGATTATCTTGTGTATCTGAAAATAAGCATAACAATTGTCTGTGTTAACTGCACATTAAAACATTTCCTCTGCTGCAGTAGTCGCTCTGTTTTTAAGCAGTATGACTCCACCAAGATCTCTGAGCTCCCCGGCTCATTGCAGCCAATTGCAGCCAACCATGTTACTTGTTGTTTTCCTGATGTGCTCTACAGAGTAATTCAGCATTGATCTAAGTGGATTTTAATGCCTAAAATACCAGTTTTACAGTCATCCTTCTGAATCAGCATTTCTGTTGCCTCTCTTATTAAATCCAAAAAAGACAATTTAATAAAGCGAAATTTTCCTGAATGACATCGGCAAAGCATGAGTAACAAACTGAGCAAACCGAACAAATTTAGAGTATGTAAAAGAGTGGTTTTTTTCTAAGTATGGGGCTTTTTCCCCAACAGAATATTTTCAGTTTTAAAACCTGCTTCTGTGCTGAGATTACCTGCAGTTTAGTTTATATTGTATCCCTGCCATAGCTAATTTTAGGGAAATGAGTGTTTAATAATTTTTTGCACTTTGTTTCCAATATCTCACAAAGATTTTAAGAAGGAAAGAAAAGAAAGAACGCTAGTAGGCAGGTACCTTGTAAATTATTTTAAATACACTGTCGTTTGCGACCACCTGAACTAACTACTTTCCTGTTCTTGCTATTGTCATTATTGCTTTAATTTGTGTGATCATGCAAGGCTTTCAGATAGATGGAAATGCTCTCTTCAGCTTTTTTCAAGGCATTAAGAATTTATCCCTAAATAAATTTTGTTTCTTTTTGTTTGACTGTTGCAGTTTCAAATAAAGTAATGCAAGGTAATTGCATTAGAGTCCAATCTCCGTGACCAGGCTTGGCAAACATTCCTTCATCTGTTAAGCTCTTGCAAGGAGGAAGCAATGTACCTATACAGTTAAAACTGGATTCCTTTGTTCTTTTTCTGCTGTTTAGAGAGTACCTACCTGAGAATTGCCTGTGACTCTGCAGAGCTGAGGGGTTCACTATCAGGCTGGAACTGCAAAGCTGTACTGCAGACTGCTTGAACTTAACTCTGGACATACACAGCTCCTCTGTTGTTTAATCAGAGCAGTATTCCAGGTTAGAACTTCAGATCCTGAGCAGAAGGAATAAAACAGGAGAGGAGAGAGATGAAATTCCTTAAAGACATTTACATGAGAAACTTCTTGCAAAACTTGTTTAAGAACAGAAGTTCAAATTTGCTATAGCAATTTCTTGCTTTGAGTTAGGAGACAGCATATTGTTGGCCTTAGGTTTTCTCAGAGGCTATTTGTTCCTTTATTGGAGATGGTGTTTTTATGTTACATGCTTTCGACTGCTTCAGGCGGCAGGTGAATCAGAATTTGTCTGCAAAGAACAAGTAATTCTGAGGCCTGAAAGACATGGATGTCACATGGTCCATAATAACTATCCAAATGTATACTCTGACTCAGCAGCTCCCAGCCCAAAGGTTACCTGGGATTTTCTCCTATTTACTGTGGGATTTCCATGGATTACAGTTAATTGCATGTTTTTAATCCCAAAGTAATTTAATTGTGTGTCAAAGACTTGATTGAATTTAGAAGCTTATTTTGAATCTTTACTAAAGTTTCCATCAATACAATAATATAGTCATAAAAGTTGGAAAATGTACTGTTTTTTTCAAACTCAGATTTCTTGTAATGATAAAAGTTCCTTTCATCCTGCATTGTAGCATTAGGAGAAGATATTTCTTAAAAAATGAAGCTCAGTGAATCCATCTGACTTTTTTGGTTTGAGATTTTCTTTAGACACTAGCTGTGTAGCTCCATTTCTAGCAATGTGAATGCACAGTTATGATTGATTAGAAACAAGACTATTTCCTGCAGATTCAAAAATTGAATCAATCTCCTCTTTTTCTGAGAGAGAGGGGTATTTTTGGGGTTTTTTTCAGGAGAAGAATGAAAACTGGCAGATTAAACAAAAGATTACTTAGTTGCAGGCATTCAACTAAGGGAACAAGTCTGCTGAGTATGGTGATAACACTATCAGAAAAGTGCTTCTCATAACAGAACGCTATTCTTTGAATGTCTGCTAAAGTTGTTGAGAGTTGTCAGTCTCTGTTTAAGCTGTAGAGAGCTCCCACCAGCAAATTAACACACATTAGTTACAAATTTTTAATAATATTACAAAAATGAACTTGGAGTGCAAAAATGCAATAGTATCTGGTTCAGTGGAATTAAATAGAA
Organism: Geospiza fortis; assembly: GCF_000277835.1. Taxonomy (NCBI): domain Eukaryota; kingdom Metazoa; phylum Chordata; class Aves; order Passeriformes; family Thraupidae; genus Geospiza; species Geospiza fortis. Next base: position 2,840,962 of record NW_005054399.1, read on the forward strand.
TCTGGATTATAATTACCCAGGTATACTGGAATGTATTCCCTGGGAAATACTGGGAGAAGAGTGAAGTTCTCCTGGGCTTTTTGAGGAAGATGGAAGTCAAATGAAAGCCTGAAGTCTGGGGCTTTGTTTCCTTAAGATGTGATAAAATCAGAAAGTGCCATTCTCCTATTTTTTATTCTCTCTCTCACCTCATCAAAAGTTTCAAGTTCTTCAAATTAACTTTTTCGATCAGCCCTTGAACTGTAGGTCTTTTGAAAAAAGATGAAATTTTGTTATGCCTTTAACAATGTCTGTTATCTTAAGAGAATAGGGTTAAAACTTGAGTGGTCATTGGAGAAGTGTCTTTTCTAGCACAACAGTTTCGAAATACTTAAGCCTAAGGATGATGCCTTGTTACTTTGTTGTAATTTAGACTGCAGCTGTCTCCAGTTTTGAGGACAATCTTGGGATCTTACATGGGGCTTTGTGTAGAATTAGTGATTCTTTAAATAGTATGAATATTCAGTTTAAAAAAAAAAACCCCGGAAGGCTCTCTGAACTCAGTGTCATGCAAGTTTTCTTTTGTTTCACAAAAATCAGGAGCTGGCTTTAAAGGCTTCTTAATGAACAGAGGCTTTAAAGGGCTAAATAGATCTTATTGTCCAGTTTGCCTAAATGACTGTCAGAAGGAACTCTCCATTTTCAGAGCAGAAATGCTAAGGGCTAAAATACTTTCCAGGGCTTATTTGAGGTTCCAGAGACATATGATGTCTAAAACACAACTAGTCTGTTTTCCTTTCAACTCATGGACTCTGTAATAATTTTTACAAATGTCTGAACCAATTGCAGATCTAAGTGTTCCTATATGGCTTGGATTTTCAGTATCCAGATTGGATAAGGGCACACTAGAGAAGGCAGTACACCTACCCTCCACTTCTTTATTACCTTGGCTGAAATCTTTTGACTTTTATGAACAGCACTGGCAATAGAGAAGCTTTGAGGAAGATTCTGCCCCAGGAAATTGTCACAGAATATTTCTTTGCAACTTAGTTGACCTTTACTTCAGTGATGTCTACCAAGGCATAAACGTCTCAAAAGTTCAGTGAGTAGATACTGCTGTCAATATAGCTTTCTAGAGTCATCAGAGGGTTCTCTTCAGGATGTTGTGTCTTAATAAGTACTATAATGAGAGAAACTTTTTTTAAAGGTATTTTGCTACTTTGGGGGTGAGTGGAAGGGGAATAGGTTCTGTGATAGTGCTCTCCTTGCCTTAGAAAGCTGAGCCTAAATTTTGATCTAAGACCTGTTGTGATTTTGAGGCCTCGTCATCTGAAATGAGTGAAGAGTGAGAGTAAATGTATTTATTATGTACATGATTCTTGCTACTTTTGAAGATTTTCCAAAAGCTTATGCACAACTTTACTCACATTAACTTGGTTCATGTGTACTTGCTAGAATGAAGAAAGTGCCAAGGCACTTGTAAAGGAATGTTACCAACCTCTCTACTGGAACTGAAACAAGATCATCAAACAGAAGGAGTATCAAATGGCAGCTTTTTCCACCTGCTTCTGCCCTTATCCTTACCTCAACTTAGCTATGAGAAATCAATATCCTATGCACTCTTCAGGATCACCTACCCAATTCAACGAATGTTCTTTTTTTTTTAAGCTTTTCCTCCAAATCACTGGTCTCAAAATCAGTTGGGCATCACCTGTTTGTGCTTATACCCAAGTGGCCATACTGGCAACGTGTTATTTCCTGGATAGTGGATTAGCAATAACGCTTTATTTTGTGCCAATTCATTATATCTGAAGTGTTCTTACTGCAGCAAAATTTGAGTTATGATTTGGTTTTAATGCATTTGCATTAACCAAAACTCAGAGCGCAGACACAGACAAGAAACTGAATTCAGGGAAATTTCCCTGGAAAAATATCTGCTAGGGCTTCCCAAATAATTTGAAGATGGTTACAGTTAACTATCACTTTCAAAACAAATGAAATGTGTATGGGTATTTTTTTAACTTCCTTTTCATAACACTAGTGTATTGTAAACTGCATGGAATAAACCTGGTTTTTCCCTTTTAAAGTGTGATGTCTTACATCTGTCTTTTCTAAATGCACTAATTGATATTAATAGTGTCATATCCTGTGAGAATTCCTAGTTTAGCACTTCAGATGTAAAATGTAGTTACATATTTGTGTAGTGATTCAAAGCATTAATGCTTTCTCCTTTGTAAAGGAGAAGTATCCTTTACTGCTGCCCCAAAACACTTTGTCACGAAAAAGTTAGATATATATCAGATATATATCAGTTGGGAAATTATTTTCCTTTGCAGTTGCTGTGACATGCTGATTATTGTAGGAGGAAGTAGTTGTCTCTTTTATGGATATATAATCACATGAAAAAGTTTTATGTAATCACTTTGCTTACCTTTTCTTTTGTACAGCTCAAAAACCACCCTGCCTAACATCAAAGATCCTAGAATCCACTACTTTGCTTTTTAATATAAGTGCTTTTTAATATAATAATATATACTTTGCTTTTTAATGTAAGTCCTTTGTTTGACAAACTAAGCTAATGGAAATTGATGCTTTGTAATAAGGCAAACATATAATAAGTTGCAAAGATAGAAATGGCTGAAGGAAGTAAATTATTTAACTACAAAGTACAGGTGGTTGAAATTATCCAGGAAATTTGACAGCTGTGTCCTCTGTAACTATAGAAAAGTTTATAATTGAGTATTAGTATTGAGAAGACCACTGGACAGCTCTTATTTTCTGAACTGCTAGTAAGAATTTGAGAAGCTAAGACCCATGATTTTTAAATTCCTAAAGGCTCTGTAGTTACAAATGAAGTGAATTTCATCTTAACAGTTTAGTCGGTTTTGAGTGCAAAGCACATTCTATTATTTCCTTGTATATCCAGCAATATCAGTAAAATTGTTATTTTACTAAACCAATTTGCTGCATTTAATTGCATTTGAATTTTTCTAAAATCAGTGCTAAGAACAAACACTGCTGTAGTAATCAAGTACAGCAATTACAGTAATTAAGTAATCAATGTGTGCGTCTGTATTTTCATCACTGTCCTACTAAAAGTATTGATATTTTAGAGTCAGCCAGCATGACTTTCAACCCAAATTCCTATTCTACCTATCTGTTGCTGCAAATGTTTTCACTATTTAGGAAAAATGAGAGCACAAAAGGGACAAGTGTCTACCCTGAACTAGAAACCAGGTTATAAAGGGGACACTATTGACTAAGTCATTAGCAACCTGTTTGGATCTTTTATAATATCTAGGGTTCATTTGGCACTAGTTTTCCTTTCAGTGGGAAGTTTAACTTCAGAAAGATGAAAATGATCCTGCACATTCACCTTTTAGGGTGCTGTTCATCTTTCCATGTGCTGAAATCTTGCCTGGTAGTCATATGCACACAGCCCATATGTATATGACATTCTCAGAGACTGTAATGTGTACAGTTTCATGAGAGAGATCCTGTAAGGCAGGTGTTAACAGTTTCCACTGCTTTTCGTAATGCCACTGGAATTGTATGGCAAGGTACACAGGGGAGTATGTGTTTATCCTCATCTACAGTGGGCATTTGCTACTGGTGAAAGGTTTCTTAGGTAGAGTGATATTCAGCATATATTTTGATTAGGGCTGATTGGAATCTAGGTGATAATTTATTGAAATAGTCAATTCTGGAGTTCTGAAGAAATCATTTTGAACTTTATTACTACACAGAACATCGTTTAAGTAACACTGACACAGACTAGCACAAGGCATAGCTAGGCAGCGGTTTCAGGACTAAAAATTCCTCAGTTTCATTAAGAAAGAGAAGTTCAAGATGAAAACAGAATGTGATTCATACTCTACTTGCCACTAAAAATGCGTTTCTCCCCCCACCAAGGAAAGAAAAGGAAACCAAACCAAACCAAACCAAACCAACAAAGCAATGAGAAACAAAACCCAGGTCATAAATCCCGTAAAGGTCAGTGAAACTAGCGCGGGATGGAGGCGAACTGAAGACCGCCCTCCGTGCCGCCTGCCAGCTCTCTGATAGGCCCCTCCGCCCGCCC
>NW_005054399.1:2845698-2863348 GCF_000277835.1 Geospiza fortis
GTCGGGCGGACCCGCGGTGCCCCGTGCAGGCCTTGGGCGCTGCCCCGGCCCCTCTCGGGGCTGACGGGACCAGCGGCCCTCTGCGGTGGCGGGCGGTGCTCGGCCCTGTCCGGTTACTTGGCCGTCGAACACAGAGTCCATCGCCGTGCGGCATCTTCTGTTGTTTTATGTGCGACTCCGATCGCCGCTCGGCCTCTTATACCTTTCTCTTGCCGCAAGCAGAGGAGGCTTTCTATACTAGTCCAGAGTTAGCGTGCTTTGATTAAAGCTCAGACCGTGGCTTTCTCCACCCTTCTGAAAAATAAAGTTTGTATAGTTCGGGGCAAACTACTTCGATAATAGTGTCTTTCTATGTTAGTATTTAACCTGCAAAGTAAAAATGTGAGGCTAGCAATCTTAACGTTTTGGGATCTTTTTTCTTGCTGCTTGGAATCAGTAAGTCATACTGAAAGTTCTTGAACCTCAAAGAGCATATTGTTGATGTGTTTAGGGAGTTGTTTGTGGCACGGGAAAGATTCTTTGCAAGACGAGCATTTTGTATGTGAAAGTAGGTTGCTCCACCCCATCAGAAAGTGTAAATGGGTAAGATATTCTGTAATGAGGCACAAAAGTTTGCATCTATGATGAGCGTGATGGTTTTATTTTGTTCTTTTTCTAAAGTAGGCAGTAACAGCAGCAAAGGCAAGCTACTGAGTAAATTTGGAAGTTTCTGTTAACTTTGAGTTGATGGCAGTAAAAGGGACATTACTACCTCTTAATGGCAGGAGGGAACATGGGGGATTAAACTCAAAACGTGAAGACTGGTCTCTTCGACTTTTGTGGCATGTGCAAAAATAGGATTGAATAAACTTCCTCTGGTGCAGAATTCTTTCTGGTAATGTAGTACATTAATAGATTGGGATATAGAGAATCCATATTGACCGTTTGTTAGCAGATTGCTTTTGAGGGGGTGCTTAACTAATGGGATCTTAGTTTGTGAAATGGGATTTCAGTCTTCTTGTTTAATATTTTCTAATAGACTGATGAGGTTCTAGATGCTTGTCTGTTCTCTTCGATGTAACTGAAGTCTGGAAACCAGAGATGTGAAGCCTGTCGTCTGTCACATGCACTGAAATTTTTCAGTGCTTAACTAAGTCAAATGCCTCAAGATTTGGAAACCTATTTGTAGAGCATTAGAAAAATGTTTATTGTATTAGGGCACAGTATAGTGTGTAACAAAAGTAAGTAGGATGCATGGTCTGAAAACTCGGGATTTTTTTTTCAATTACTTGAAAAGTTACTGATGTTGTGCAGAAGATCCACTGTTTATTTACCTGATGAGAATCTGGCGTTTCCCTTGTGGTTGTAAATAATTGGTTGTTAGCCACAGGAAATGGAATAAATGTGTTAGAAAGCATCCTGTAATGCCAACCTTCTGGCAGAAAAGGTAGTTGAGTTTGGTGAACTATGTAAGAATATTTGGATGGTTTATAAGCAAATACGGTTTTCTCAGCCTATGATGGGAAGGTTAGTATTAGTACAGTGGACTACCAGGTACCAAAAGCACAGCTGAAATTCTGCGGTATATGCCGTTCATTTACATCTCTTAAAACATAGTAGAACTTGCTCACAACATACTAAAACTTGCTGCCTGTATAATTTGGTTAAGGAAGCGATTTTTTGTTGCCTTTGGTTTTTGGTGGGGTTTTTTTTTTCAGTTTTGCTGGTATGTTTTTTTTCAATGGCTCTGCATTTCTTGCTTGTGAACAGATTAAAATCTGAAGTCATGTGTACACATTCACTAAGTCCTGCAAGTCTTCTGCCATAATTAAGATAGAGGTGTATGTGTTGGGAGTACTAGAGGAAAACTGGACTGAGTGTAGGACTATTTTTGTGTGTGTGCATGTCCACTGAGTGTGCATTGTCCCTTTTAAAAAGCTTTATCTGACATTAATTTGGTTGCTACTTTGAAAGTGAATTAGGGAATATGGCCATCTAGGCGAAACAGGCTTAAAAGGTTGAAGAACAGATTTAAAATACATACTGTCCTAGGAACTGCATACATTGTTTAGTCTAGTGTTTTTAAAGATCTACAGTTCATATGCTTGTAATAGTAGTAGACTGCATTACTTCTTATAGGTAACCAACATATTGAGAGGTTGTGAAATTCTGCATAATTCTTAACCAGTGTATAAGGGTTTGTTTTAATAGAGTTGAAACAGCACTTTCAGTCACTCTGTGAACTTGCTAAGTGGAAGCATTCTACTCTTCTGCTGTCAGAAAGGTTTACGAGGTACATGTGGAGTTAAGAACAAAACGGCCTGACTTCTCCCATTGCCAATTATCATCTCTTATTTAAAATGTGTGGAAGTGCAGTTATAAGAAGGATTAAAAACCTTCACTGGAATTTGAACATGTGGCTAGTGAAACCCTGAGTTTAGATACAGTTTGACAATGAAAAATAAACTCACTTTGAGTACTGTTATGGTGAATGGAGTATCGTCCCCTGAATTTGAAAGCACCATTAGTGCGATCATCCTGTTTAGAACTGTTGTTCTGTGTCATGCAGTAGTGAATGACCTGTGCTCTGCATATTTTTTCTGTAGTTGTGGTCACCATGCTTGGCTACTACTAAGGGAAGGTGCAGAAATATTCTTCAGTTTATACTGGAATTTAAAATCTGTCTTGTGGAATGAGCTGCTGGCTCTTCCTTAGCTGAGCTCTGTGTTGCTGCCTGTTCCTGCTGTTGTCTAGAAATTTTATAGCTGCATCACTGCAAAACTGAGATGACTTTGTTAAATTCTATATCCCTGTTGCTTTTCTGGGGAATACTGGCTTTCAGTGGGAATTTACCCAAAAAGTAATATTTCTTATTCCCATTTGCCAGAAATGGGAGTAATGCAGATAATTGCCTACAGAAGACATTTGCCATGCCTCATGTGGTGTAGGAAGGAGATAAACAGAGTGTGTGTCAGTTGCACAAATAGGAAGTCTGAGCGCTTTTTCCATTATTAATAGTGTTTCTGTTGTCAAGCTACTGTCAAAGTTTATTCTAAGATGGGGTTCAAATATAAAGCAGTAAGGTAAGGATGGAATTTTGTAGGTCAAGTCCAGTTACTTAGAACTTGATGGCATGGGGAAACTTGATGTTATTCCTGATGATAAATTCTGCTGGTTGTGCAGAAACATGTGTCTAGGTTATTGAAGTAAAAATGAGAGGTCAAAATTACTCTTGAGTGAGCAGGGCTTAGAAACATAATACATTGTTTATGCTATAAGTAAAAGTATATGCTAATAGCAATTACTTTTGTTGTAGAGGGACTCTGAATATGTCTGGCATAGCTCTTAGCAGACTTGCACAGGAGAGAAAAGCCTGGAGAAAAGATCATCCATTTGTAAGTATGAAAGCTACTAAATATCTGACTCTGCAATTGTTTCAGTGTTCTGGTGATGATTTTTGTCATTACCCTGATAGGATTAGTAGTGCAAAAAGAAGTAACTTTGTGTAAAGATAAAATATGTCACAAAGTATTTTAAGTACATCTTGTAAAATCCTCTCCATATGTCTTATTGCCTTGATTCAGGGATTTGTAGCAGTACCTACAAAAAATCCAGATGGCACGATGAATCTAATGAACTGGGAGTGTGCTATTCCAGGAAAGAAAGGGGTAAGACTTACTGTTCTCCTCATTTCTCATTTATGGTGAAAAGTAATGTAAGTTGCCTATGCATTACATTGACAATTGAGAATTTACCTTATGTATAGTTTAATAATGAAGTTTCTGTCCTGCTGCTACTTTAGAATTAAAAGTGCTGTGGACTATGAATATTGGACAAAGTATAGTGTAAGCCTGTTCAACTCTTGGCACTTAGCGCCTGAAGAGTACAGGTTTTCAGAGGAGTGTTTAAGAGTCTTGTACTGAAACTGGAGGTTGTCTTCTGCTTCTTCTTGCTTCTTCTGAAATACTACTATTAATTATCCGGGGGTTTTAATTCTTTCTTTCGGGTCTTCAGTGTGGGACTTTTTTGCCTTGCCTTTTCTACTGCCTTTTGCCAATTTGCCTAAATACCCTTATGATCTTGTTTCTTAGATTCTCAGAAGAGTCTGTGTGTAGGCAAGATCTGCAGGGTCTGTGATGCTGCCCTAGTTGAATGCTGGACATAATATTGCTGTTAGAGTTACAACTTAGTTTTGGTAGTAATGCTCTGGGCACAGCATTAGTTAGTTCTTAAAAAAGCACAAACAAATATTCTAACTGAGTCTAAGGAAAAACTCATCCCCTTATCTTCTGCCTGAACAAGATTATTCCCCATAACAGTTTATGTACCTTATGGAAATGTCACTTCTAAATACTTAGGTAAAATTTATATGCCATACAAAATCTTCATGGTATTGCTTTGAAGTTTTGTAAACCACAAAATAGAGTGAACAAGGCCTTAAAGCTTGCTTCATGTGTACCAGAACATGTGTCACACCCGGAAAAGATCAGTTAGGCTGATGTGATTCCTGCTAATAAAAAAATTACATTTAGCAAGAAGCAGCATGACTTACTCATCTCTATCAGACCAAGCAGTTGCTCTCTATTCCCTTTGTGTTTGGAGGCATCCTATACTGCCGCTGCTTTCCCTGAGATGAGTAGCTGAAAATACCAGAATGCTTTCTCGTCAGCCAGATTAAATATTGAAGTTAGTCCTGGGTGGGATACTCCGTTCACTTATTTGACAGCAAATCACTTGTTACCTACCTAAAATTTGACTCAAAAAACATCTGCAACTAGTCCCATAATGCAATATGGTCTCGATGGTACTGCTGTCATATTGTTAGCTTTAGTAGGGCTTCTGAGTGTCTGCTATCTTTGACCCATAAGGCATGTTGCTGTATCAGAAAAATGATAAAAACTTTGCCAACTGTTCTGTTCTTCTGTGTAAATTATTAAAAGCTGGTGGTCTTCCTGTGTGACTGAAAGCAAACAAAAATCTTATTCATCAAAAAGCTCGTATTTTCTAAAAAGGAACTGCTCTGAGAAGGTATGGAGAATGGATTTTTCTAGTTGTTGACAACTGGCTACAGCAATTTAGAACGAATTCTTTAAATACACTACAGCAAATAAAGTAAAACTCATTCACTTCTGGAAGTGTGTTATCTTATTAATTCCTAGCATGTTTTTCTTCCTTTTCTAGCTTGAGACTTTGCGTAATGAATACCAATGACAATGAAGTGATTTTTCTCTTTTCATGTAGGTTTTTTGGATGTTTTGGTTTTCATTTAGCTAAAAATCACATAGTTCAGATAGGAAATAATAAAGAATTTCCTTCTAAGGTGGTCTTCAAGCATGTCTGTCTGTGAGAATAAGATTTGATCAGTTTTGCTTTTAAGATGTGAGACCATCTTTACTCCAGTTGTTTTAAAAAAATCAACCCAACATTTACTTTCATTGCAGTGTTTCCATAGCAAGGGGAAGTTACAGAGAAGGAGCAGAGAAATAAATTTTATAGCTGTAAGAATCTTCTCTACATTTGTACACTTCTTAGCAGAACTCAGTTTGTCAGAAGATGGGCTTTTCTTTTCATGTGTTTTGTATATTTGAGACAGTCTTTTTCTCTATTGCTAGATGTTTTTTTTCTTGTTTGTATGACACCTTTGAATAGTGCTGTCTTATTTGGTTTGCTCTCTGTCATGGAAACTGCTCCTGTTAGTGTCCTTCCCAGTACTGGGTAGGGATAAAGAGCCTCTTAAAATTTCTTGTAATACAGAAAGATGGAATCTGTGAGACTAGATTCTACCAAACGCAGACACGGTTAGTTTAGACTAGTGAATCTCATTAACTGTAGCAGTAGTACAGTTCTGTCTGCATTTTTAGTTCATTTATGGTTTTATTAACCACATTCTCATAAGGCACGAGAGAAGCCATTTACATTCCCATGCTTAAGGGATGTATCCTTCTCCTATCTTCTCAGACTTTAGTGGGGGTACAACAGGCCCTTCCTCGTTGTACATGTATAGTGTAAAACTTCAGCAGTATCCTGTTCTTACGTAGTGTGAAAATTTTACTTTTATCTGGAATTACTGGTGATGACCCTGACTGTTGATGAGTTGGCATCACTTAGTAGCTGAAGAAAGAAACCCCTTCCTTTCCACTTCAGCTTCTTCTATAGGTAGAATAGCTTACCGTAGTCTAGACAGTGTGCTACAGCGCAGGACAGCTATTTTCTGCCGTGTAGCAGAAGAATGTCTTGTGCTTTGCCTGAGAAGCTGTATTCTTGGTAAGCTTTTTTCCACAATTTTGACTTTTCCTTTCTGTAACCAAATTTCTACATTAACTCTTGATAGACACCATGGGAAGGAGGCTTATTTAAACTACGGATGCTTTTCAAGGATGACTACCCTTCTTCACCCCCAAAATGTAAGTAAAATTACCATAGGTAATTAAAAATCACAGGTTTATTAGAACAGTGTTGAATTAATCCATGAGATTCTTACAAATTGTTATTACTTTCCTACAGTTTTGTTTGATTTTGTTTTTTTTTTTTTTTAAAATACATTGCCTTTTCTTTTTTCCCCACCCACTTGCATTTCATCACAGAAAGTTGTGTTGAAATCAGCTAAGTGCTTGATATATCTGAATTGGGAGGGGAGGGAGATTGGTTCCCTCAAAGTTTGGCAAAAGCATCACTTGAAATGCTCACTACATTATCAGCTGTCCTTAGAAACTAATATGTGGGCAAGCTTCGACTAAATCCCTATGTTCTTACTGATAAGTTGGTCTTCTAAGCTGAGAACTCAGAAGACAGGAACTTGGAAAAAAGGGCTCTATAACTTGAACCTTTTAATCAACTTGCTCTAAAATATGAATCTGTTCTTTTTCTGCTACCGTGTATAACTTAGTAGATCTTCAGATACCTAGTCTCCTTAAGTTTTTGAACTGAATTTTACTTATATAATCTCAAATTTCGCCTATTATAGAAACTTGAAAACATCTATTCCATTGCATGGTTTCTTGGTTCTTGAATTGGCTACCTTCTCAAACCAGTGGCAGTGGTTACAAATTGCTCTTTTGACAGCAATTCATCTGTCATCACATTAACATATTTGAGCTCTGTCAGCTCCTGGCTACTCCTTTTGTTTGATACCACCTAAATACATGTAACTCAGGGGCAAACATCTCTGGTAACTGAAAACATTTCACATTATTTTCTTGAAAAATACCAGTTTTCACATCCCGACAGTGTTAAAGGAATTGTCATGCTTTATTATAAGATGTATATGTGACTGATAAAACTCCCTACCAGTGCAGCTTCTGAAGTACCACTGAACTTCATAGGGCAGCAAGACTGTTATGTCTTGTGAATATTTGCAATGTCAGATGGATGAGAAAACTGCACTAATATGTAGATGTTTCATGTATTGCAAAGGGAGTGTTCATTACTTTACTGAAGATGCTAGCTGTTGCATTTAAGTCCTGTAAAGATGAAAAGCAATGCCAGAATATAGATTGAGCGGCAGAAGGAAAGCTACACAAGCCTTCAGTTAGTCTTGTAATTTAACTTGGTTCCTTTTGTTCAGTGCATCTTGATTATACATAGGAAAATATGAAACTGAAAAAAATGCTGAGAACTTAAGTCTTCTTTGTATGAAACTTTCATTATTTTAAAGTGAGGAGAGAAAAGATGAGTGAAGGGTAGTATCTTTCCGTTATGTAGTAGTATGTAAAGCTGAAAAGACAGAATTGTTTTTAAAAGGTCTTTATCACAAAGCTACTATGAATTACTTTGTCTGTTTCCATTCCTAAACCAAAAGATTACCAGTCAAAGAGACAATGTTGGATTGCCTGGATTGATATCACAGATGTGATGGAGTTTCTGTTTTAGGTGCGGGCTGAGCCAAGAAGAAAACTGGTATTAATAGCTCCAGAAACTGGTGGGGTTTTATCTGGGGCTCTTTTGCCAGTGTTGGTTTGGGGATTTTGGGGTTTTGTTTTCCCTCAACTGATCTAACCCAACTCTCTGATCTTCCTCTTAGCACTGTATGCAAGTAATTTCCTCTTCTTTATCAGGTAAATTTGAACCACCGTTATTCCACCCAAACGTGTATCCTTCAGGCACCGTGTGTCTCTCCATCTTAGAGGAGGATAAGGACTGGCGGCCAGCAATCACAATTAAACAGGTCATTAGTTGTACTTGGACATATTCTTAATACTTTTGCTTTGCTTGCTTATCTGATGCAAGTATAAGATCTTCACTGTGTGTACCTAAATTGGTTTCTAAGTGTTTTTCACTGAATCTCTATTAGTAATACCCATAATATATGCCTGTTACTTTTATTCTTTTTTCCATAGATCTTGTTAGGCATACAAGAACTTCTAAATGAACCAAATATTCAAGACCCAGCTCAAGCAGAGGCTTACACAATTTACTGGTAAGTGTCTTTGCATATGAGCCTGAAAGTTGTCATATTGCTTACAGGTGTCTGTTACTTGTAGTATAACATGCAAATGTTTTCACAAATGACATGGGGAATTTTCTTACCTTCATTACTGTATTCTGTGGAGATGTCTAGATTGTGCTAAACTTGAACAAAATGGTAGCTGCATGGCTGTTAGGCTAGTGGAACTTTTAATAGCAAAGCAGCCGCAATAAGATGTGAAGGCTCCTTATATCAAGATTTTCATCCTGCTTCTAGACTAACACAGAATCTGTTCCCTTAAAGGCCAAATAGTAACAATGTGGTGTAATGGTATCACGAGACCAGGAGAAGAGGAGACTGAATTAGGTAACAATTCACATTTGTCAGTACAGGAGTAACTTACTTCTGCCCAATGGTGCATACCTGTAAGAACTTGTGCCTGAAGGACAAAGGAGAGCTGTGGTCACTGTAGGAAACATGGCATCTTGGGAAAACTATATTTTCCAGAACAGTAGGTTGAAAAGTACAAAATGCCTGTAGCTTTAGCAGAACGAAGTTTGCATTGATTAGGAAAGGAGATAATTTGTGAGCTAGAGACTTTTTGGGTTTCTTTGTTAGTTTGTTGTTTTTGGTTTTTTTTTTTTCAGGCTTAGTCTTAAAAGTTTTTCCACCATTAAAAGTGGATATCTGTTCTATAATCTTTAGGGAAGCAAAACATTTTAAACAAATGCTTTTGGCACTGGTTGCTACTGAAATAATATCCAAGGTGGAATTGTGGAATTACAATTCTGGACAGAAGAGGCCTCCAGGAGAGTGCCAAGTTTGAAAAATAACATTTTATGTGACTGTACTTGCAAGCTATGTTAAATACGTTTTTTTTAGGGTCCTAGTGGAAAGGAAACATAGGGATGGGTATTGGGTTTTGCATTGAATTAATGGCTTCACTCAGTGTTACTTTAATTTTAAAGTACTTACTGAAGGCTTGATGGAGTTGAGTGCATATGGAAGACAGTTAAGTGGCCACAGTTGCAGGAGCCAGGAATGATGAAGATGGCCTCAATAATATACTTCTATACATGTATAGCTAGTCTGTGTTTTATTCTTTTTAATCACCTCCCACGTGCATGTATATACAAAACCAGTCTTGGCTCGTCTTGTTTCTGTTTAAAGTGCTTCCAGGGGAAAAAAATACCTGTTTAGCTTAAAATATTACAAGATTTTTGTTACTTCAAGTATGTATAGTCTCCCATTTATGCTTTTCATGTCTCTTGGACATGCAGAGTATTTCAGATGGGTTACTATTATTCTGCAGTCTGAGAGTGTCTCTCGCTACTTAGTGAATATCTGGTAGAAGTTAAACAGAGCAGGATTGTGCACGCATCTGTAATGTTGGCATAGTTGACTAATACTGCAGAAGATGCACCATTGTACATAGAGGTCTTTTAATCAAGTTGTTAAACTTTCAAGAATAAACATTCAGAATAAGAATACATATTCTCAGGATTCCTTTGGTACTGTCGTTCAGTAACTTTAGCACTCCTAAGGTGCTAGCCTACTTCCTACTCTTTGCTGTAGGCATTCAGGATCTCCTATGGAAGGCATTCTTCTGTGTGGATTCTGTGGGTGCCAGACTTAACAGCGAGGCTATGTTCTCATGTGGCAATGCAATATAACTTAGAGGAAAAAATGTCGAATAAAGTTTGTAACTCTCTTCATGAGAAGAGACTGTCTTCAGTCTCTTTGCTAGCAATTGTTCATTGCATGTGACCACAATTGGTTTCATTTCTTCCCCCCAATCTGTCAAGTTCTGAGGATATAATTTGCTGCCTTTTTTTCTTTCACTGCAGCAAGCCTTCGTAGCTGAAAGTAAGTTAAATTTACTGCAAAGCTGTTTGCAAAATCTAAGCGCTCTAAACTATCTCTGGCAGAAGAGTAATGGTTACAAATTTTTGTTCAGCTGAACTCGCACTTCTGACGGCTAATACAGAATGGACAACTGAATGTAAATGAATGCTTTACTATGGTACTACTATCCTTCATTGGCACAAGAACAGATGACAAAGAACTTGCCCTTTCACATCTTGAGTCAGAGGCTTAGTGACTGGACATAGCTCCCTCGTCAGTAGCAACTATGCTACACATAGCTGTGTTGAACTAGCTTTTTTTCCCCAACTGAAGATTAGGATAAACCTAAATCTGTGAGAGTCAGGGTCTGTAGAGATAAGGGCTGAAATGACCACACCATTGTCATTCTCCTGTTCCTTAGGAGTGTTTCCATTCTCTCTCCAAAGCAGTAAAGATGGTAATTTAAAACCATATGAAATCCACCAGCTATTAGTGAACTGCTCTCCTCACTTTGTACTGTTAGGGTATGGAATTTGTTATTAATGACCTCAGGTCTTAATGTGAGTGGGGAGTAGAAAAATTCGGATGAACGAGGGAATGTTTGCACATGAGGTACAGTTGGTCTTGAGAAGAGCAGGTGCAAACCCGTTTGAACAGACGGGTACAGTACAAAGTCAGTGCAATCATTTGACAACAGGTGATGGAAGTAACTAGTTGAACAGTACCATACTTGTCCAGAAAAGTCTTTAATTTGTTGTAGTGTTCCGTGAATTGCTATCAAAAAGGTTTGCCTTCAGCAATGATTTCTGTTTCTCTTCATTATAAAACTAACCCTGTAATACAGCCTCTGATTTTTCCAGCTATAATTACCCTTTCTCTTTTCAGCCAAAACAGAGTGGAATATGAAAAGAGGGTTCGAGCACAAGCCAAGAAGTTTGCACCATCATAAGCATTTGTCATGCAGCATCTTAAAAAGGAAGGGATTGGTTTGGCAAGAACTTGTTTACAAAACTTTTGCAAAATGTAATGTTGCTATGTACAATTAATATCCACATAAGGGGAGGGGGTTGTATGTGTGCCATTTTCCATATTCGCCAGTTGTATACAGTTCTAAATTTGCTGAATTGCCCCCAGTTTTTTCATACAGGGTCTCTTCCTTCAGTCTTTTGTATTTTTGATTGTTATGTAAAACTTGCTTTTATTTTAATATTGATGTCAGTATTTCAACTGCTGTAAAATTATAAACTTTTATACTTCTATAAATTCACTAGTATCTCTAGTTACTTTGCTATCTGATGCAGGCATGCTTTAAAATGTTAGAACTATATTTAGCCTCTAGCTGGCTGTATGAAGAAAAAATCATGCCCTCCACCCCCTTCCCTCCCTGAATTTGTTTTTTCTATCTTTCAGAAACTAGGTTGTTATTGCTTAAGAGCCTCTGAGATCCAAAGTTAGCCAGCATCCTTATTCTGCATCACTTTCTTTGTGTTTATATGGCATTCTGTCTGTGTTGCTGTTTAGAGTAAATAAACTGTTTATATAAAGGGCTTTGTTTCATTTATCTTCATTAAAATTATTAAAAGACGGCCATTTAAACGGCTCTGAACACTATTCAGTGCAAGTTGTTTTTAAGGCCTGTGATGCTGTGTTTGCCTTTAGTTTAGAGGTTGCCTTCATTTGTTTTGCTGGTCCCTGACCTGGAGCAGGTATGTGGCCCGTCCTTGGACCATGTGTGGTAACGGCAGCAAGTCAACTCTGATCAGTTCCTCAAGCAGAGATCAGTTGCCTCCTGTGCATAATGGGATCAGCATACTGGTGTGACCAGGTTAATATAAAAAATGTGAGCTTTAGACTGATATGAACAATAATAGAAGTTGTCCAAGGAATGCTGAGGATTTTCAAATGGCGCTTGTTTATTATTGCTAGAAATAATTTTGTGCCTCTTTCCATATATTAATGCATATAGCTTCTAGGGAAAGGATGTGCTCTATGCAATTACAGTTTCCTTCTGTAAAGGAAATCTGTTAAATTATGTAAGTTTTGTGTATGTCAAGCTCATAAGCCCTCTATTAAACTTTCACTGCTTTTTAAATTCTATTTTAAAGTCAAATCATTCTGCAAAACCAAAAAAAGTGAAAAGCTTTGTTCCATCTGAGCTTAGCTTCCTCAGTGGTTTTATTAAAAAAAGGCTACAGCTCAGCACTTAGATCTAAGTTATACAGCTCTGTTTCCAGATCTGTTTTGCTTGTCTCCATTTGATTACTACAGCTTAATAATATAAAAGCATTCCCCCAAATTTGAATAGCTGACACGCTCACATGATTCTCAGTCTCTTAAAAGTTACGTTGAAATGCTTTCTTGTCACTGTCTAAGAAATCCTTGCTAAAGCATTTAGGACAGATTTCCTATGGGTGGGGAAGTTATTGAAAAAACCAAATCAAAGGGAACGTCTCCTTATAGAATTAATTTACTTGTGCTTCTTGTTTTTAAAAGGGAAATTGAGTATTTGTACCACCCAAACTGCTGCTGTTACTCCCAGCTCTAGCTCCAGTAGTGCTAGTATTTAATCCCTCTAGTAGTAGAGGGACAAGAGGAGGAAGTCCTGTGATGTGAAGAACTTTGAGTTGTGAAGGTGAGTCTACAAATTGTCCTTGGTATCTCCAATTCTAATGAAGGATCACTAAAGTTTAGGTTTCAGTTGGGTGCCTGAAACTCCAAAGAGTATTCTATTTAAATATATAGAAAACAACTGCTAACAGCTCATTTTCACTATACAAACTGGCAGGCGTTGGGAAAAGTGGCCTGAGATACTAGTGCTGGTATGAGTCTATCACAAAGCTTTAAGGGCCAGACAATGTTTATTTCTGACTTGGTACAGTGCCACTTTGAGTGATGAAAATGCACAGAGATAGCACTGATGAACCTGTGATGTGAGATTTCACAGTACAGTTCTGAGTATGAAGTGCCAAAAACACTGTTGTTGCTTAGGACTGTATCAAAATAACTAAAATGAACAATTAAAGTTCCTGAAAAGACATACTGAAACGTTAAAGCAGTTCCAAGAAGCATTTTTTCCGTTCAGGCTTAGCTCAGTTCATTCTAAACAGATGAAGTAGTTGAAATACATATGGCAGCTTCAAGCCTGCAAAAAGTCAAGAGACTCCCTATGTGGTAGGTACCATGAACAGGCCAATGCTTAGTCGTGTTCTCCTACTGAAATATAGACCAGAAGTTAAGAAAGTTTACCTAATACACTATTAGTTTAATAATGAAGTTTGTTATAAACCACTTTCCAGGCACATCAATTAGAATACTGGGTTATTTTTTAACTTACAACTAAGCTTCAAAGTCCTTACAAAATAATTTAATGTTCCATACTTACCTAAAAATTTAATAACCTAGAGCCTAAAAATACCTCGTGCCTAAAAATACCTACAAACCTGCATAGAGACTGAGGTTTGCTAAGCGTCAAGTTACAGGTGAACAAGACACACTCAAGTAGTCACAAAAAAATTTCTTTATACAAGATGTTACAACTCTTTGGGATTGTTTGGGATTTTTATTTCTTCTGGATTGCTCTCATCAATGCTTTCGCTGCTTTCAGTGGCATAATCTGAATTGCTTACGCTGTCCTCCTCAGAGTCTTCTTTCGCTGGTGCTAGACTGGAAACATTTTTCAAGATTATAAAAGCAAAATAACTTATAGTAAGTAAAACTATTATTTAAATTAAATTTCATTACCCTGAGGAATTGACTGGCCTGTTGGGATTAGAAAATTCTTTTTCTAGGTCAACATCAAATGGATCTGGAAAAAGAAGATGAAAAAAGCATTTTCTTAATGGTCTTCCTTCATTTTCATAGATTAATGGCAGGGAGGGGAAGGCACAGAAAGGCTAGTTCACATCTCTCATAAGTTTACCATAGTTGTTAGAGGAGAAACTGGGGCAGATGACAAAATAACCCAAATCCTGCCTGCCCAGTTTAGGCTTTCCACTCTTTTCCCTCACCCCCTGCAAGGGGTCCTGTAGCTCTTTAGAGGTGGTCAGATTGTAAAAGTAGGTTTCTAAGGCTCTGGGTAAGAAAACACCAATTAAGTTCTAAAATGGCTGTCTAGTTAGCTGATGTCCACTGAGAAGTGAATTACAGCTGTCCAGATTTAGCTCTTGCTGAGTAAGGGTAGGGCTGGACTTACTTTGGCTGAAGTAGCTGGGAAGAACTGTCAGAAAAGTCAAACAAGTCTTGGTTCTGCAGTTCCAGAAAATACATAAGATTGTAGATGGAAGTGTGCTTTAAGTGGCATAGCCATGTTGCCTCTTAAGAGCTGTCTTCAGTTTAGTCTACCTAGTTAGGCTTCCATCAGGAGGATGGTTTAATTCAGTATCATGGCAAAGAGATCAAAGTTTAGAGCAAGTGAAGGCTATTGACCATCTTCTTGCAGTATGAGCCCCTGGCCTATTTTAAGGGCTTAATCACCATGAAAGGAAAATGTTAATTAGGATAATCTCTTTTCATATGTTCTTGATTATTTGCCTTTCTTTGTGCTGTCTTGAATGAGACCAAGCACTTGGGTGAATACAGCCTGAAATACTGGGATTGCAATAAATTACTGGAAGACTTTGTGAATAAACTACTTGTAGTTATTATAAATTATTTTAATTCTCTTTATAGATCTGATTTTAAACATCTTGACTGAGAACTATATATATATGTCTATTAAAGGTCCTTCTTAGATTTATGTGTAACTAACTTGGTGTCTGACTGTATGTGTATATTTCTCTCATAGTTCCTTCTCAGTTACTAGTCTTTTTACTCATACTCTGCTTTTAACATCTGTATAGAAAACAAGGAAGCATTGTGTTTTCTTTTTGCTCCTAAGTTTCCAATTTGGTTAGCTGAATAAGGGTAACTGCTTTACGGTTCAGCTGTGAATACTCTATGTATTAAATTGCTTTAGTCATTTTCACCCTACTTGACTGGAAAAAAATGGGCTAACAGGTACACTTAGCACAATATAAAGATAGAACAACACATATCAGCAAAGCACTTATCTTCCACCTTGCTAATATTTTTATGGGATTTAAGGAAAATACTGTAAAGAAAACTAGTTAGAAAAAGGGCACGTGTAGTGTTTCTCTGTTTGTCTCTTACCTACTTCTTCGTCTTTTTTTTCTTGGACCCAGGCTAAGAAGTCCTTCTCAATGATTAGCATGTCGTCCTGGCAATGACAGGCTGCATATTTGTCCAAGAGATTTTTGTTCAGGTCAAGAAATGCCTTACCCCATTTAAATTTCCTTAAAAGAATGGTGGCTAGATCTGGGAATCCTAAAACAGGAAATAATTTATTAGTTTTCTTCTTTACTGTGAGATTTCACTTGGCTTACATGTTTCTAGTTAAGTATGTGCATTCATGTCAATACAATAGAAAGCTGTTTGCCAGTGTTTCTTCCAGTGTTCAGGGATTAAAACTTCTGGAAAGACTACAAATATTTTCAAATTTCAGTTTAACTTGAAACATGGAACTGAATCCAAAAGCAGTTAATAGCCTTTTAGCAAGTGCAACATAAAAGTATTTTGTACAGGTAATGAATGATTCAAGCTCTATCTCCCACAGCCCTTCAGTACAAGATCAATTGAACAACCAGTATTTTCAGAAGTTAAGATTTGTCTGCAGTATGGTAGAGCATTTCTTTTATCAAAGTTCTGTGATGAGTCTGAAAAACATCACAAGAGAGGGCAATTTATTTTGTTCTTGCCCAGACCTCACCCTATTAACAGCTAGCTGCTACCTCTCATTAAGGCAATCTTGCCTAAGCATTTGTGTTCTGTCTTCTTTTTTTTTTTAACAGCTTTTCTAACGTTAATCCAGACAAAATAAGGATTATCAGTTTGTGTCCCATTTAGTAGCTGACATGAATACCGCACGGATCCCTCAGTGCAGCTGGTAACACGCACCTGGAGGAAAGCTAGATAATCTGATGCCAAAGTCAAGAAAGTGATGACCCGTATGACAACATTACAGTTTGTTTTGTTGCAGACCACCTCTTCTGTTTTATTAAGGATGTAGCAATTGCTAGCACCATACTTCCCATCAGACAATTGAACCTACCAACAATGCAAAATGCTGCAGCAAAAGCTTCCACACAGGACAGCTTGCATGGCCGACCGTAGTTTACGGGATTTGCAGCCACCAAGTAAGGCAGCAACCGCGGATGACTCCCCCTCATTCTCTTAAAGGGAGTTTCTTCTAATTTGGCCCATGAGCAATCTATGACTGCAATTCCACTCTGAGCAATGACACGCCTGAAAAAAAATGTCACTGTATTTGAAAAATTGTTACCATTATACTGATGAAGTGGGAATTCCAATTGCTGCTTTATATTGGCAACAAAATTGCATACATCCCCTGGTTTTGTTAATCAAATCCCATATGCTTTACAATAACCTCTAACAGAGACTCAATGAGACAGAATAGTAGCATGGTTTTCCTCCAAACATACAAATGGCAAAAAAAGGTTTACCCATGTGTTTCAAAATGAAATGTGAATAATTCTAGGTTTAAAAATGTGACAGAAGTGTGATTAATAGTAATGTTCACACCTTCAACTACACCGAAGTTCTGATTTAGGTTCTCTGCTAGCTTCTCTCTGCTTCTAGAGACAAATCTTTTCTCTGATAAGTATATCTTTATAAAAATTCTGCAGGCACATTTGAAGAAAATTCTCATTTTCTGCAAAAAGTTTTTGGGTTAACACATTGTGTTGTCTACTGAAGAACTTAAATATAGCATGATAAAAGACACAGCAGCTACACGGCCGTGCTCTGAAGAAATTAACCTAGAGGATGTGCACTTGGATTTTTCACAGATGCTTTTCTCATCTGATACTAGCTGTGTAAAAATATTAAGCTGATTTGATAAAACGACTCTGTTTCTTATGTTCATGCATCAGTGTAACGTAATAAGAAGGTCAATTTTATTCCATAAGAGTTTCAGACATGTATCAGTGGTTAAAATGCTCTCTTTAATACAGCATCAGTATGGTATTGGAACCAAGTGCTCTCCCTCACAGTCTGCAGCTCCCCCACTTCCCTCACCGCCGGGTTCTGCCAACAGGCACCGAGGCCCCACCTGTCAGCCGGAGAGACGTACTCCGTGGCCAGCGGACTCAGGACGACGCCCGGGAATCTCTGGCGGAGGCGCAGGGTTCGTAGCAACCCCTTCCGGGCGAGTTTTCTCCCGGTGCATTTCTTGGGATCGCAGTGTCCGAGCTCCCACATGGCAAGGGGGCAGGGGAACTTGGCCTCCCGGGCGCCCCCATCCGCGGCCCTCTCGCCGTCCAGGCAAGCTGAAAACAGCAGGTGTACATCAGTGCCCAACGGTGACGCGGCACAGCTCGGCAGGACCCGCCTGCCCTTGCCCGCGTC
>NW_005054399.1:2863397-2873336 GCF_000277835.1 Geospiza fortis
TTGCGGCGCTGCTTGCGGCGCTGGGTGGGTGCGGGGGCCGCGGCGCGGGCGGGCGCGCCGGTCGCTTGGCCCGTCCGCCGCTCCCAACTGCTCTCTCCTAGCAGGTCTCTTCGTCTCAGCGGGAAAAATGAAGATCGTGGAGGAGCCGAATACGTTCGGGTACGTGGCCGCCTGCTCGCCGAGTCGTCCTGTGATCCACCTGCACTCGACGGGTTCGGGTCTGTTTGCCGTCGTGCCCGCTCTAGCCCGTTTCTTCAAACGGGGATGGGGCGCCGGGCCGGGCCGCTCCCGGAGACCCCGCTGTTGGCCCGCGGGCAGCGGCCGTCGGTGTTGAGACACACAGGTAGGGGAGGATGTATGGACGCCCAGATGCATAACTCAGCCTTAAACGTTTAACTTTCCTTCTTTTGAAAGGTTGAATAACCCATTCTTGCCTCAGACAAATAGGCTGCAGCCAAAGATGTCCCCGTCTGCAGTATCAGGTATATGCAACCGTTACTTTTTTTTTTTTTGGTACCGTTTTTATCATTTAGCAATGCTTGTTTGCAGTGCAAGTAGTCTATTTCGACTTTATGCATAGAAAACCGAATTTTGCATGTAGTTTTTTAAGCATCATGGAAAATAAGCACGGGCAAATATATTTCATTGTGCTCCTGAGGGATTAAAACCTATATTAACTTCACTGGTGGTTCCAGGTTCCGGTGCTGTTAATACTGTTTTTGTGATTGGACTATGCATACATTTTATTCTGTGTTTTTCTAGCCTGTGACAGATCCTTTTGACCCACAGTAAACACTCTTTTTTTCTTGACACAATCCTCAATGTCATTGAGATTATCATATAAAAGTCATCCCATGGTCTGGTAGTACTTACTATCCAAAAATAGTTTAAAAAAAAGTCCTAAGAGTAGTCTTGGAACCAGTCAGAGGGGCTCAGTTTCACACACAGCCTCAGTGTTGCAACATAAATGCACACCTTAAGCAAAATGAACAGGAATGTACAAAATTCTAGGCCATCTCTAGAGGGGAGCAGATAAACACTGAAGGCAAAGACTAACCAAAAGGGAGTAACTCTTGTCTCTCTGCTAACCTTAGGCAGAAACTTAAACCTTGTTGAGATTCAAGAAAGGCATTTTGGTATGACGACATTGAATGCGATTATGCTTAATGTTTCCTGTCACATTTTATAAACTTAAGTGTATGATTCTGCATGTACTGCATGTGAAACGTGATATAGTTAGAAATGGGATTAGTAATAGAATACTGAATGGGAAGATGCCAAAAGTAGTAGGAAAAAAGGACAGCACACCAGAAATCCTTCTTTCTTTGTTGTGGGATCTTACATGTAGCCAAAAATTGGGAGTGTACATGGAACATGAACCTAAGGGCATGGAACCCTGTCCTGCACAATTATTTCTTTAGTGTGGAAACCATCCTTTTTCTTTTCTTCTACAAAACAGTTGGGGTAATAGTTCTGGTAGTTTCTCTTCTACAGCATCTGCCCTGGAAAGGGAGAAATGAGTTTAATGCATTCCTTATGGACATGTTCACATCTGCTGTTTTTCATTTGTGGGGAGAGCATGCTAATCACTGAGGCACAGATTTCATGTAGTAGAGGAGCAAACCCTTTGGCCAAGCCCATCTCTAGAATGAAATGCAAGATCATGCAGTCAGAAGAATACTTGGGAAAGAGCACCTGCCTGTATCCCTCTATCCCAGTGGTTAAAGCATTCTGGAGGGCGTGTTTCTGGTAGTCTGACCTTTGTTTGTAGGATTGATTGTCTAGATACTTGGAAAAAGTACCCACGCAATCCTGACAGTGGGGAATTAGTGTCCAGGATAGGGTTTTACTTTATTTGCTTTGTAATCTCTTTTCTTCTTTCCTCATTAATATTAATAATTCCAAGGTAAATTTCCATATACGAGAGATACTGAAGTACTTCTCTAGCATGTAGTTCAGAACTTTTCTCCCTCTTTTTAATGACAAGTTTCCAGTCTTGGACTTCCTTGGCAACAAGCCTTGTAGTCAATACAAAAAGAATAGAATTGCATCTGCTGACCTGTCTGGCGGCAGAAGTTTTATCTTGTTGAATGTTACCTGGATCAGACCATGAAGGCAAATGGAAAAAAAAATCCAGTTTGAGAATCTCAGTGAAACTTAAATATGCAGCACTGTCAACATTTTGAACAAATGAGCTTTGCTAGTATAAACTTTCAGAGTTTGGATGAAATTGGAGACAGATGCCAAGCAAGAGTTTCAGTGATTTCAATGTTAGATTTTGGCAAGATCTGCACTGATGATTCCTTTTATGGACGTCACCTCCAAATGTTTTATTTTTATACAGGTTTCTCATTTTTGTTGTCAAATTAGGCTTATCTATTTCACTGGGTAGTGAGAATGAAAAGCATTAAAGAACGTGATGCAACCCAGTATTGTGCTAGTGAGAACTTACAGTAATTCATATGAAAGATAAAAATTTCCTTTTGTACAGCAGAAAATTTGTCACGTACTCCTCACAGTTTTGTCACCACAGTAGCTTGCTTAAATTTAACCAAAACATTCTTTTTCCTTTATGTCATCTCTTGTGATGTTTTTAGGCCCTGCACATCTCTTTAGGCTTGCTGGCAAGTGTTTCAGTTTTGTGGAATCCACGTGAGTAATGGATTTGGATATTTGTTTATATACTTACTAGGAATAAACTAGTTTTTTATTCCAATGTGAAACATTTCTTATTTTCTGTTTCTTTTCTCTCCTTTTAAGGTACAAGTATGAGTTTTGTCCTTTCCGTAATGTCACTCAGCATGAGCAAACTTTTCGATGGAATGCCTATAGTGGGATTTTAGGGTGAGGCACTTAGACCTTTTACGTTTTAGCTATGTTGTCAGCAGGCCACTTCATAGATTGTAAAAATGAAGCTGTTTTAAAACTGAGATTCTTCCGTTGGTCAGTTTAGATCATGGTAGTTCCCAAGGCGCTATACATAAAAATACCCTGTCTTGAAAAATTCAGGTTTTTTTTTTGGCTGATAAATACTAACCTTCTATTTTAGCTGGAGACTGATTAATAACCCCTGCCAACTGCAAGTGTGATATGTTCATGTGAGAAATTCAGTCATGTCTAACTACAGCTTATATTAACACGGATTTCATGGCCATTAACTATTTGCAGTTTGGGTTAAATACAAATATTATAAAATGAAAAAGAGTGCTTTATGCCTAATGGTTGTTAAACAATATAAAAAGTTATAAAATGCTCAACGTAGAACCAAAAAAAAGTATCCCAAAGTATTTAAAAATACCCTGGATCATAATACCACCAAATCAAAATACCTAAAATAAATCTAAGTATAAACCAGACCATTGCTTTTCTAGATATTTTGTATATAGATATCTCTTTTTCTCCTATGTGCAAAACGGTAAGTGGGTATATGAGGAAACTGTACATCACCATGCTGAAGGTATCATTTGCTTTAGGACTAGCAGAAGTAGACTAGTTTTTGTAGGTGCTCTCACCAGCACTAAAAATCCTGCAATCAAACTGAGTTGCACTGGTTACTTAGCCTCATGGACTTTGTTGTGGGATTGATCTATAAACTTTATTTTACTAGACTTAAACACAGATTTCTAACTGCAAATGGTTTCCAAACTGAAATTTGATCCAAAACTCGGCTCTCAAAAAGTGCTCTTGATGTGTCCTATATAGCAACATGGATAACAAATTACACTGCTTCCAAGGTGTTGGCTGTAGAAGTGGAAATCCTGAGACAACAGAAATTAAGTATATACACTTAAATTGAACATGGTGTAAGGGTATTCTTGGTTTTCTTCCTGAGGGTTCATCTTTTTCTGTCCAGTAACTTAAAACAAAATAGTGTCCTCTTTTTTCAGAATCTGGCATGAATGGGAAATTGACAATAACACATTTGTTGGAATGTGGATGAGGGAAGGAGACTCCTGTGAAACTAAGAGCAGACAGACAAAGGTAAAAAAACTGTGCTAATTCAGACAGCATGACTCTACAAACACTTGTGAGACTACAAACTGAAACATTCCTACCCTGAAGGAGTCATCATTTAAGCTGTGATAGAAAACATAAAGATTAATTCCTTCAGAGCCTGTGTGAATGACTGGAGGAGGAAAGCTAGAATCAGGATAAAATTTTGAGGATATTTGCTTATGTATTCTCACTGGTTACTTACAACTCATTTTTTCCTTGATAGAGTGGTATAATTATTACTATAGAAATACAGTACAGTGCTTTATAATGTGTGTCAGGCAAAATAAAGAAAAAGAGCTCTTTGCAGAATTCAAAATGCCAGCCTATTAAAAACATCCAGGAAAAAGGAGGGAAAAGAACTCGGCAGTTAACAATAGCATGCTGAGAAGCTAAGTATGGTGTTAGAACAAGCACTAGGGACATTTCAAGAAAGACTTTGAGGTGATGGAGCATGTCTACAGAAGGGCACTGCAGCTGTGGAAGGGTCTGGAGCACAAGATGAGTAGCACCTTTCAACCAGCATTCCCAGGTCTTTTTCCACCAGGCAGCTTTCCAGCTATTCTTGCCCAAGCCTGGAGCAGCGCACGGGGTAGTTATGATCGAAGTGCATTACCCAGCACTTCACCTTGTTGAATCTCTTGCAATTAGCTGCCAACTTGGCTGCCATATCCTAGCCATGGTGAAAATGCTATACTCTAATGGAGGTGCCTGCTTAACATCTTTATTTCCCATAGAAGCTGCAGAAAGAATTAATATTCTTGTATGACCTTCGATATTGTGATTGAATTTTTCACTGGCATTTCATTTTGAAGACAGAAAATATTGGTGCTGCAAATCTAAAGATGAAAACAATTCTCTGCAGTCTGGATGTGTCTTATATTCTTAAATTAGCACACTGGTCAGAAATAAAATTTAAGAAGATTGTGCTTATGTTAGACGAGATTCTTAAGGTGTCCTATTTACTGTCCTGTTTACTCTCATTCTTGCTGAAAATATAGTACTTAGTAGTCCAAGGAACAATGGTTAGTGGGGAGAATAATTTCCCATTAGAGAAAACAATTTTCACATTTTATAAAATAAATGGATTATGTGCTTGCTATGATGCTTTTTTTTTTAATTTGAAAAGGCACTGGAAGCTTTGACATGACAGTATGTACAGAAATGCATCTACTAGCATTGGAAC
The DNA here is from genome assembly GCF_000277835.1 of Geospiza fortis. Lineage (NCBI taxonomy): Eukaryota > Metazoa > Chordata > Aves > Passeriformes > Thraupidae > Geospiza > Geospiza fortis. Next base: position 2,868,577 of record NW_005054399.1, read on the forward strand.
ACAGCAAATAGATCATCAATGATGGTGTTTCATGTAGACATTTTTTGCTCATCTTTGTTTTTCCTGATGTTTAGGTTCATCTTGTGTGTGGAAAGAGCAATAAGTTGGCTTATGTGTCTGAGCCAAGTACTTGTGTTTACTCTCTGACATTTGAGACTCCTCTCGTGTGCCATCCCCACTCACTTTTAGGTAAGATTTAAAAAAAACTTTGTGGAACAGCTAGCATATACACTATCCTCAGAGTGTCCATTTTTAGGTTGAGTTAGTACCTTAATATAAATTAGTATTAAATGTTAACATATTATATGAAGTGGTTTTTAAAATGCCAGTCATTGTAACACCTATGTATTTCTCAACTAATTTTTTTATTTGGGATTAAATTTTTTTTTTGTCATTGCTAGTGTAGACCCAGTGAATGATTTTTTTTTCTTTCCTTTTCTTGGACTGTAGGAATAAGCCCTGTAGTATCTGCCCATTTACTTACATTACAAAAAAGCTCTATTAAAATTACGTTGAACAAAGGAATATGAGGCCTTGGATCTGGAAATAAGAAAAATTTCTGGTCATTCTCCAGAAACTTTAAATGTGTGAAATGCAATTTAAGCGTAAGCCCAGCTCTTGAAAGCAGTGGAGACTGGATACTGTAAAGAAACATTGAGTTCTTAAAACAAATATTCTTGCGTGATACTAGAGGAGGAATTAACTAATGCAGGATAGTGCTCCTGGTTTTTATATGGTTTGACTTCCATTTTTCAGTTTATCCAACTCTGACTGAAGCACTGCAGAGGAAGTGGGATGAAGCAGAGCAGCTTCTGTACGATGAACTAATAACCGACCAGGTTTATTAATTCTTCCAACTTTGTGTGGTAAAAAAAAAATATTACTGTCAAATAGCCAAACCTGGCTTCTGTAGTTTCTCCTTTCAGAGTAGATGCATTTATTCTGCAGTTGGCAAATAGTAATTTTCGTGTTCTATAACTGCTATATGAAACAGTAATGAAGCTTGAGGACTTGGAATGGCCAGTGCAAATTGCAAGCAGAGATGAGAGTTGAATAGATTGATCTCTCACGTTTTGGAAACTTTCTTTTCTAGGGTTACAAAAAAATTCTGAAAGAGATTTTTGAGGAAGCAGGACTTCTAAAAGCAACAGAAGAAAATGAAGTTGAAAAACAGAGTAAGAAAATAACTCCGGAATTTGAAACAGTGGAAAAGTGCAGTAAGGTATAGAGCATAATATTTACAATGTGGAATTGCCACCTTTTCACTATATGACAGTATCAGTGGGAGAGCATGATGTAAATGCCCTTGGTGTTCAGCTGAATCTCTTAGTGGAGTTATCTTTTCTGGTTTCAATATGTAACAGCCTGCATGTCATGTGATTCGGTATCTTTATTATAGCCCCTAAGTCAAAAGAAACCAGCAAAAATGAATGCCCAGTAAGAAGATAGGAGTTATGAAGGAATTGGTATATGCACTTGGGTTATGAACACCCTGTAGGTACTCTTTCTGGGGAATATCAGTCTGGAGACAGGAAGAAATTACTAGTGAAGATAAATGTGTAACCAACCTCGAGAATGTTGACACTTTTAATTCTCTCTGTGGATAATTACCCGGACTTGTGTAAGAATGCATTGGCTGTTGCACAAGCAAAAGGCAGAATGGCTGTATTTATTTCTGAATGACTCTTGTGTATATGAACAGTTCTTCTGCAACAGAGTTGGAATGGGGAAAACAGAGGCAGAAGGTGTGCTCAGCCTAAAAGAGCACAACCTGACCATCAGAAAAAGAGCATGGATGGGAATTCATTTATTACAATACAGAGAAGCAGTTGCTGTTTTCTTTTTATTTGAAAAAGGTAGCAAAGACAAAACACCACGTAGTAATTAATGAATATAACCAAATAAAACCGTGGTTAAGCTGAATATACTTCAATGTAAAGATCACCATTCTGATCTCATAGGAGCTGGAACAGTCACATGATTATTTTTTTCATGTCAATACATGAAAAAATTTTATCATTATCAATGATAAAATTATCAATACAGTATTTAATAATTTCTATTTCTTTTTCTGGCTTCATCATAGCTTAACTGACATAAATTGGCTGGTTTGGTAAACACAGAATCCTAAATACTTATTCTTTTGCTCTATCTTTATTCACGTAAACACCAAAACACAGCAAAAAATAGGGGCTTCTCTGAGATTTCAGGGACATGCTTTGAATCTCAAAAGAACTAAGCAATCCCTGTCTGTAAGGTAACAGAAACTGCTGAGAGCAAGAACATGAAGTTACTAGGCCAAGAGTTGAAGAATTTACAAATTTCCAGATGGCAGAATTACAATAATTATAAGGGTAGTCCTGAGGCAAACTTAAGATTTGTTCTGTGATAAAATGCTAGTTACAAGACAGATTTGAAATAGTTACAGAAAGCATTTCTCATTTTTACTCTTGGGCTTGACAAAAGCTGGCTCCTCTTTTGGCAACACAGACATGTATCTTTTTCTAAAATTTGCTCTATGTTCCTGGAACAAGCATTTTAAGTTCTTCAAAGCCAAGAGATGTAACAGCTGTGCACAGAGGCTTTTTTTTTTCTTAAAAGCTCCCAATCTAGGTATGTATTTGAAAAGTGGGGGGGCTATTTTTAATGTATTTTCTTTCTTAGGAATACAAGCAACTTTCTGAAGAAATAAAAAAACTTAGAGTTTTATTAGGTCAGCATGGTATTGCATACAAAGGAAATCTTGGTGAGTTTTTTTGGTATCATTCTTTTTCATTGTTGTCTGCTCAGAATGTGAATACCCCAATGCTATTTTCAGTTACAATAACAGTTAAATAATCTGGCATATCTGGAGGTAAAATTCAGTAGACAGAGTTTTTAATAAGTACTTAAATTTTGATTCCTGTCCACAAGGACTTACTTTGTCCTTAAAAAAAAATCTGTTCATGACTTGAAATTCTTGCTTTATAGAAAAATTTTGACTGCTGTTGTAACTGAAGTTTGTCTCCAGTCCTTAAGGTGCCAGTTCAAAAGGAAACCGATATTACATCATTAATAGAACAAATGTGTCTGTTAAGTAACTCCACTTCTGTATTTTAACCACAAGGCCTGATTTCTTTCATAACACTTGAAGTTTTCTCTGTATCTTTTTGGATTGTTTTTTCCCTTTTTGAAGTTGCCTGTTTCTTTCTTCCCTCTGGTTGATTTTTGTTAGGTAAGTACCGTACCACATGCAGTTTTTAGTAGAAAAGACTGGTGCTGGCTGTGAAGGGGCACGGCTTATCTGGATTAATTCCAGATAAGTTGTTTTTCGATTTTTTTTTTTTTGGAGAGGTTTGTAATTTGGTTTTCTGTTCGTTTGTTGGTTTTTCCTCATTCCTGCCAGACCATCATGCCCTTTATTACATGAACTATTTGTCAAAGGAGAATTTAATGTCCAGGAATACATGTATATACATAAATACATATATCTTTTTCTTTTACGGTTGTATGTTCAGAATTGGCACTTCAACAAAACAAAGAACCTTTGAGCTAATTAAATTAGCTTAAAATTAGTGACAAAATATTTTTTTCTTTTTGCTTTGAGAAACTTTTCTGGGAAAAAACTTACATAAAAATTTTGTAGAACATGTTATCTGCACATTTAAACTATTAACAATGTAATTTGCACAGTATTTCTGCCAGTTCGGTAGTATTGCAGTAGTTCTTTTAATTATTGCAGAGTAGCACTCTATAATCAAAAGTTGAATTCAGTTCACTGTAGATGACTTCAAAATTATTTAGTGAATTCTGTGACAAAAATGTTTTGGTGTTTAAAAGCCAAAATAACTGATGTCATATTAAAAACCTAAATTTTACAGCTGGAAATTCCAGTGTTGAGTATGTAAGTCACCAACTGGCAACTGCAGTGGCATCAGTTCTTAATGGGTCAAAGGATGATGAGCACCTGCATGGCGATACAGGAATTTGGAACTACACTCTGTGAAGAAACTTGGATGGTACATAATGTAAATTAAACTGAACATGTATTATGCCACAAAGATGATTTGCCTTCTTTTGAGTATTCTTGACTTTGTTTCAATTTGTGCCCTAAAGCGAACACAGTGTAGTAGAGTGAGGGCACACCATTATGAGAATAGTTAGCTAGTTTCTGACAACATTTGTAACACTTCTTTGGTACCACCAGTATTTGGCACAAACTTAAGATTCTCTGTGCCTAGTCCCAGCTTTTGCTATTTTTATTGATCAAGTGTGGTAGAAGTTGAAGTGAATATAAACTAGCTCAAGACCAGTGCTGCAAGGTGTTTTAAGAAATGTACTAAATACATTATTAAGAACATGCTATTTCATCTATATGCTAAAAAGATTTCTGGACACACTTTAGCGGAAAAGGAAACGTTTTCTGCCACAGCAGTGCAGACCACACCACTACACCGATTCGTGTTCAAAGGTCGATGTCGTCTTTGTCAGGTTAAATGGAAGTTGGTCAGAATCTGACAGAAAGGTGCAATGAAATCACTGAGTTGTTACAAAAGCATAGTTGTGGTGAGGTAATACATGGCAATTTTCTGTACGTAATACGGAATAAAATGGACTCCTCCAACACAAACTGTGGAAGCATCACTGTTGCCGTCGATGAACGCCGAACGCGCCATCTGCGGTCACTATGCCGCCTCCTGTGGTGCGGTTCGGCACGCCCCTGGCCCAGGGTCCTGTCGGCCTTGCCCTCACGGCGGCAGCCGCGCTCGGGCGCGCGCCCG
>NW_005054399.1:2873453-2876094 GCF_000277835.1 Geospiza fortis
CGGGTCCGGAGGGCAAGGGGCCCATTCCCTTCTCCGGCAGCAAGCCCAGTCCGCGGTTTTGGAGCGTTAGGCGGTCGATGGGGAACGACCACGAGAGGCCGTCGGTGAAGGTGCTGCCTCTTAGTGTGCTAGGCGCAGGGCAGTTGCTATGGTGTGTGTTCACAGAGAACAGGGAGACCGACGAGCGACTGGAAGCGGTTCTCTTCGGCCAGATCGTGGACTCAAATACGGCCCAGGAAAGCAATGCTCCTCTTCAGCTGCTGAAAGAGAACTGAGCACGGGAGTGCGGCTGCCGTGAGGGAGCTGACAAAAGTTTGCTGGCATTCAGCTTTTTAAAAGCAGTACTGGCGCTGTAATGAAAAAAACATGTTTTTCTAGTTTTTCGGCAGCCTTATCTTGCAAGTTTGATTTCTTCACGGTGTTTTCTGTGCCGGTCTTGCTGTAGTAATTTACACTGGTAGGAAAAGGTGTAGTTTCTGGATTGCACAGGTAGGGATGAACTGGATGTATTGCAATCAAGTTGAACTTGAAAGTAAGTTTTATGCAACTCATCATTTTTCTATGAATCGTTTTTCTTAGCGGATTGTTGTATTAAAAAATACCTAATGTGATTGTCTGTGAAATTACTGCTTAAGGTGACTTTCATTTCACATTTTGGTAGTTAAAGAATATGTTCTGTTTATACTGAAGACAGCTGTAAAGGAATGATTAATTACTATGCAGTTATGTTCTGAATTTTTGTATGTAATTCTCCTCATTAATGTAGAAATTACCTTCAAGGGTGCATTCTTTGTGAACTAGAACTTTCTGGACTTGGTTGATTTACACGGTCAATACTGGCAGGAGAGTATTTTGCCCAAAATCAAAATGTTGGCTTGTGTTATATTGGGGATGTCTCATTGAACAATACAGTACCTAGGCTTTTTGTGCGGGTTCATAGATATTCAAGCTTGCACTCTCTGGAAACTTTTCTTGGAGAGGAGAAATGTAAAATACTAACATGACTTTGTTCCCTTCAAAATTAGAGGCTTTTTAAAGTTCTCAAATGGAAAAATGGAAAATCAGGTTTGTATCATGAAAATCCCTAGTTAAAACCCCAACACCAACAAAGATGATAGCAGCTATTAAGATAGGCTGAAGCTATGGAGAAATTGGGGGTAGCATCACATTTGTGTAATACCACTGATTAGTCTGAACAACATGCACTACTGTGGCTTTTGATTTTGCTGTAGAGTCCCTTAACCACATGATGCTACATTTGATTTGGTAGTGTCTCAAAGTTTAATCTTGGTATTCAGCTTTTACTACAGTGGAATGTTGCAAGTGAGATCCATGGGGGCATCCTGGTGAATGAGTGAAACAATAATCCTGGTTTGGGTTTTTTAGCTTGTTTGTTTGTTTGTTTGTTTAATATATTGAAGCTCAGGTGTAATGCCTGTTGCTTCTGACTAGCCTTCTTGCACCATATTCTGTGGAAACAATGAATTGTATAAGAAATACAGAGCTGCCCCTCCATATGTGTTTATACCGCTCGTTCTGTGCCTTCTTTGGGGGTGAGGAAAAAGGGCTGGGGGGGGGGGGGGGGTGGAGACTCAGGGGCTCTGATGTCATTTGGGGCACCCCAGCGTCCCTAGGAGAGAGGGCCCGCTGTAGTGGAGGAGCAGGTGAGTGGCGAATGAGGAAGGGTCATGCTGAGTTGCCCTTGGTTCCCTGGGTAGGAAGGTCCTTGAAGTAGACAAGCTGAACCATTTCTGAGAATTTCAAGCTTCCTGTTCTTAGGATTCTTGATACAATATTTAAATAGTTACTATCAGGTGGATCAAGTGGATTTGTTAGAGTGGCAGAAATAGTTTTTTGCCTGGAAGCGTGTTGGGATAAACAACCCTCCTTAATGCCGGAATGAATTAGTTTTCCATCTTTTCCCTTTTTTTCTTTCTAGTTGCGGAGCGTTGGGGAGAACAGTTGGCATAAAGAAATTAAAGGCATGAGGGAAGTTCCATGTTCCTGAGGGAATGCTTTAGGCACAACATGCAGCTTCTGAGCCACACCAATAATCCCAGCTCCCACAAAAACCTTCCAAAGCTGGAAGGGACAGGGAAGAAGATTCCAGGAGCGGTGGGAAGTGCTTTCTCCTGAGTCTGGAAGGCATTGAGGTCAGAACGAGTTCCATATACTCCTCTCTCCTGTTGCCAGCCCAGGACCAAGTCAGTGTTCCCTGAATGGCCACAGTTCCCTGCATATGGAGGGAGGAGATCCGTATTGGAGAGTGGGAGAAAGGTCCCTGCTTGTTGCTGTGTCCTTGGTGGGCAGAGAACTCTGATCTTGGCCAAATGGGTTGGTGAGTATTGAATCAATCCTGCCTCCTTTTGACTGAGTTGTTTTAATGAGTCATCAGCAGGGACTGCTTTTAGCCGGCTTTAGTTCAGTTTCTTTTTCACAGATTCCTTGTTGTTTTGATCTTGAAATCGCCAAACCCTTAAGTTTGCTAAATTAAGCCTGAAAAGGTTCAACAAACCAGTCCTGAGAGAATTAGGGAGTGGATGGCTGGGATCTTACGTCCCATTGAAGCCACGTTGGGTTCACCCGCTGATTTTGGTGCCAAGGGAAAACTCCAAGTTAACACGGATCAAAATAGGAAACA
>NW_005054400.1:0-3658 GCF_000277835.1 Geospiza fortis
AACATGGAGTGTCTTGTTCCCAGGATTAAATCCAGCTTGGCAGGAGCCTCCCTGTTCCTTTCCAAAGAGTGAACATGTGGGTGTGTGCACATCTGGGGGTGTCTCTCTGCACATCTGGGACTGACAAGCACAACCTGGGAAACCACAGCCTGATGGCCCTTGCAGGGGCTCAGGTGAAGGAGGTGCAATAAATCCTTCCTGTTCAGGCAGGGAACAGGATGCCTAAAACAATTCAGTTCTGATGTCTCAATCCTAAAGCCCACTGTCCAGTCCTATGAAAGATGAACTTTTCCCAGAGAAACTGGATGAAAGGTGCACGTGCTTCTGGATATTCCTGACAGGAGAGCAACCCAACTTTGTGTCTGAGGCTGGAGAAAGTGTTTTGTAATTGCATGTGAGAGCTTGGTCATCTCCAGGGAAGCTGGGTTTCGTGCACAAGGTGCCAGGGCATGAGCAGGGCAGCAACACTGTGCTGGGAATAGATAAAAATGCAGTTCCCAGCAGGGGTGGATGCTTGTGGTGTGAATGGGCCAGGTCGAGAGCAGTGGGATCCCCTCAGCAGGGGGCTCTGTGCTGAGATATTTCAGCCTGGGCCTGGCTTTGCTGGTTAATTTAACAGAAGTTGCAGCTGGAGTGCTTTGTGGGCAGGTGAGCAGAAGTGCAGGCTTTTACAGCACCGAGGTCAGCCAAGAGAAAACGGATAAAACAGGACACTGCAGAGGAGGGAGAGGAGATGAGAGACACATGGACCCTCCACAGCCCGTGTGAAGCAGAGGGCACTGCCCCACTCACAGCAGTCTCCCCTCAGCTCAGGTGTTATTCCACAGGTCTGGGCAAAATCACAGAAGGAAACACACCAGGAAGAAATAAGTCCGAGGTGACCAATAGTATTTGTGGAGCTGGATTATTTTTGCCTTTGTTGGAGGAAGGAGGAGATGTCCTTGTCAGGAGGCCCTGGGAAGAGGCAGTTCCCAGGTGTGATGAGGTGGAGATCTGGCAGCATGTTTGCAAAGGGGAAGAGAGAAAGAGAGAGGGCTCCTGGTTTTTATTTGTGCAGGTGCAGAGCTTTTCCAGAGATATGGATCTCCTTGCAAAGAGAAGGGGTGCTGAAACTCAATAGGAATTTCCATTTCCTTTACTCCTGATCTTTTCCTCCTCAAACTGCAGGAGCTCTTGCAGCTGCTCTGCTGCACCCACTGGCTACAGTAATGCAAAGAGGTTGCCCAGGTGTATCCAAACCCAAACTTTGATATGGCATCTTTGATACTGGGATCATTATTCACTTACACAGAGCGTGGGCAAAGCTGAGGAGCAGTTCAAATCCAGGGCAAAATTCCTGTCATGCAGGTGGGTGCTGAAAAACAGGACTGGCTTGTGTGTCAGCTGCCTCAGTAACAGAAAGTCTGGGATGAAAGTGTTTCACAGGCTTCCCTGTCTCACTGAAGGCTTGACTGAGAAGATGAAATTCTATGTGTAGACAGAAGTTGTTTAACATCACATTCAAATACAGTCGAATTAGTAATTTTCTCTGTAATTTTCCCAGCTGTTTATGTGTAAGTCATGCCTGGAGAGCACTTTCTGCGCTCTCAAAATCAGGAGTTAAGTTATATTGCTGAACTAGCTTTACATGAGGAAGTATTTTCATTTACATCATAAGAGCTAAATATTTTCTGTCTGATAACCACCAGAACATGAAAGTGTGGCATGTTTATGCAAAGTCTGATATGGCTCTGATTTGCTATCATTCTTGAATATTTGATGGTGTGGGTGGTGTTTTAGCTTAGAAACCTGAGCAACCACTATGGGAGTGCTGTTCATCAATAACAACTGATTGCATTAATAACAAGATCAAGCATCACAAGACTTACCCAAATTCTCCTCCTCCCTGCAGTTATCTCTCCCCACACAGTGGCAGTGCCTAACTCCAGGAACAGGCTCCTTTCCACCTGGGGTGGGATTCCTCCTCTGGTGGACTTCCACAGCTTGAACAAGCCCTGAGGAATCCTGCTCTAGTCTTCTGAGAGAAAAAGGCACTTCTAAGGTGTTATTAATCTCCTCCAAAAATAGCCATTTAAAGGATAGAGATGAATTGCAGTCTAGGAGTGCTTGTTTTGGTCCTGCTGAGTGCCTTAGATGTAGCATTCACAACCTCTAAATATAGATGTGATGAATTTGATCCTTGGTGTCTCCCTGTTAGATCTGATGTAGGGACTGGAGCAGCTGATGGAAATCCTCTCATGGAGGTGTAGTTAGACACTGCATTGATCTTACTCCCCATCCCTCACTGTGCATTTTAATTTGAGCCAATGCTGCCTCCCCTTTCAAGAGGTGGAGAGAAAACACAGTCAATTACACCATGAAAGCCACAGAGCTGCTTCAGTAATCCAGACTGACTGGGAAGTTCCATTTGAAACCATTCACCCATTCCATTAACAAAATACCAGGGAGCGTGCATCCCTATGAAATAATGATGGGCAGAATAAACTGTCTGAAGGTATCTTGCCTACTCCACACCATTTAATCAGGAGGCAGTGAGTGGAACTGGCCTAACATTTACAAAGGGAGAGCTGACACAATGCATATTTGAACACCATGAGAAATAGCATCACCGGGGACAGAGAGTAAGTTTAGTTAATAATGAATGGCACATCCTATAAAATACCATTACACAGTGTTCAAGGCCCAAGAATGATGACATAATTATTAGGAGACTGGGAGATTAAGATATAATTTAAAAAAACATGACAGGGGAGGGTGTAATTGGGGAGACAAAATACACAGGAAGTTGGTAATTTACATGTCAAAATACCTTTTTCATGTTTTGATTGGATTGGACGCCGCCTTTCCACTTCATTTATCTTGGCTTCAATTAGAGGCAGGAGAAATGACATCTCATGTTCATATTCTTGACACACACTGCTCATAGACACTTTCTAATTCTAACAGACAGTGAGGGGAAAAGGGAAACTCGATTCTGCCTCTGTCATGGACTTCTTAGTTAACCCCTAATTTGTTTCCAAATGAGGCTGTCACTGTGGTTCAAATGAATATGCACTTAGGCATTGGGGTGTGTGTTTGGGTGTTTGCTCATAGGCTGGGCTTTGCACGTGGCATGGCTGGGTGGACCCAAAAGCTGCTTTTCTAGGGGAAAATAAAAAACCAGAAGCTAAGAACATTTATCCCCCCAAAGAAGAGCTTTCCTGTGTGAACGGTGCAGACTGTTTTTATCAGAACAGCCATATTCACAGCGTGCTTGCAATCATACAGAGCCATCTCCAAAGCAGAGGATGTGAGTTGTGATTTTCCCCTTTGGCAGAATTTTTGCTCTTTTTATTTTCTGTCTGTCTCTTTTATCTGGTGTCGCCATGTGTTTCCCAATTGGCTCTGAAGTCTGCTTCCATTTTTTGCAGGAGCTTTGCTCTGTTTTACACCCATTCCCACCCAGACACATACACTAGAAATGTCAAAGGTGTGTTTGAGATAAAGCCATATGTTCCATCAGTGCTGAAGTATCTGCTCACCTGAAGGCATGTACTGAAGTCTTTCCTCTCTTGGCAGCTGTCATTACCCTTTTAATTCTTGTGCTTCATCTCAAAATCAGAGTTTTAGGTTTTTCCAAAGGCTGTTGATTTTGGTTTCTTTTCTTTGCACAAACTGA
>NW_005054400.1:3713-28421 GCF_000277835.1 Geospiza fortis
CCAGGGGCCTTTAAAGCATCTTGAAATGTCCAGCTGCAGTCAGAGGTACTCCAAACCATCAGTCACTTTTGAAATCATGGGAAGCAAGTTTCAGGCTTATCAGTTACTCTATTCATTTGATTCCCTTATAAAACAAAGTTGCTCCTGGAAATGCTAATCAGAAAATATCAGAGAAAGATCCTTGAGAGAGCTCCTCTGGGAGGGACTTTGGCTCCCTAGATGGAGACAGATCTCAGAGCAGCTGTATGAGGTGTCTGCATGTTCCATGTGTGTCCTGAACTCTGTCAGGAACCCCAGGAGTGACATGAAACTGGATGAAGTGGGCAGTGCTGCTGTTAATGCTATTATGTTTTTGGTATTTAAGCCACCTGCAGCCATGCTGGGAGCATTCACCATCAGGCTCCCTCAAGGTCTGACAGGAGCTCACTGCTCCTGTCAAATACACTCAGGTCTGGCTTCAACTGCAAGGTAAAAACAAAAAAATAATAAAAAAAGGCTTTGAGATGAACAACTGGCTTAGGAAACACAGGTTGGGTCAGAGCAATCACTCATCCAGCCTGGGTGTCTTAAACTGCCCCCAAAAGTTGTCCAGGAGTGTGTGACTCCAGCCACCCTCTGCAGCCTTTCCCCTTCGTATGCCTCCAGCATCTGTAATCATTGGATTAAGGATGTTAGAGGGTACATTCCTGCCTCTGCTGGACCTGTTATCCATGGGTGTCTCTAATCCCTTTAAATACTGCAGATGCCCTCTGCCTCCACAGCCTCCTGTGGCAGCAATTCCACAAGTTCACTGCCAGTGTTGCAGTTTTGCAAACTGTTTTTGAGCAGAGTGGCCCAAGGTGCATTGCACACTCTACTGAGAGGCTGCACTGAAGGTCTTTGGAGTAAAATACTGCCTGGCTTTTGAATTTATAGTAGTTTGAGTCAGAGAAATACCCCATCCTCTGCAATCTCCAGGGTAACACCACCTGATTCCCCCAGTGTGTGTTCGTGCAGGTAGGCTGTGGGAACTGTGTGTAAGTTACTAAGGTGCATGTTTGGTACTTGAGGAATTGTCTGGCTTTTTCTGGAAGAACTGATTAGCATTGAGTCTGCTGTCCCAGGTGCCTAACAAGCAAAGTAAGTAAATAAGAAATACTGATACTAAACCCACCCTGAAACAGCTTTGGCTGTCAGGCAGAATATTTCTGTGGTACAGGGAGGTGTTCTACAGTGTAACAGACACTTTGGTAGGTTATGGGTTTTACATGGACAGGTTTCAGATCATCCATGAACACATGAGTGGGTAAGCAGCAGGTACAGCTGCAGGAATAACTCAGGAGTAGCCAAGGCACCAAATCCATTTTGAACTCACATTAGCTAAGCTGACTGAACTCTGAACAACTTCAGTCCTCTTCATAAAACCAAGGTTCTGGGTTTATGGAATAGAATATTTTTAGCAGTGTCATGGGTTCAGTCTCTACCCAGCTTACAGCGTGCCCATCTGAAGGTCTCTGGGCACTCTCAGTATCTCTGCAGGTGCACAAGTGTTACATATTGGCAACTCCTGTGCTAATATGCAATATCTGGAATCACCAAAGCTAAAAATTGCTGCTTCATGAGTTATTCACATGCACCCATCCCATTTCTGCTTAACTGACATGCACAACAACCCCTTTCAATGTGACTGTTTCTGCGATTGATTTTGATTTTTCCTGAGTCTCTAATGGTGTTTGAGAGATCACTTTGGCCTTGTGTTGACTGTTCTAATAAGAATTATACAAAAGAGGAGAGAGCTGGCAATGGAGGATCCTTGGGGGATGCAGGGTTTACTATGAAGAGGCTTCTGGCAGCAAAAATGATATTTGCCACAGTGTTGTGTGACCCACTATGAGCAGGGATAGATTGATCATCTGGAAAAAGCCCTGGAATAGCTGAAAGAGGGACTGTGCAATAGAAATCTGAATGTCTTTATTTCAGTATTCATCATGACAAGGGCAAAATGGAAAATGCAGGCCAAGGGCCTGAACTGAAGGCTGTGGTACCCCAAAGACTCCGGCTAGAACACACTGCATACATCATTAAGCCACTGGCAACAACACACTGAAGCCCTGCACAAGTTTCAATTCTTACACTTCAAATAGTCTCAGCTCTCACCAGACAAATTAATATTTAATGCACAAGTGCACACTGCAATATTCCCAACTGTGCAATCTAATATTAACAGCTATTTCATAAACCAACAAGGCCCATTCAATTGGTGACCATTTAAACTATAACACACCATTAAACTGTAAAAGCAGCCATGGAAACATGATTGAGATACATGTTTGTCAGTCTAGTGCTAAAAATGGGATTGCAGCAATGTCAGTGCAAAAAGTCAGTGAGTAGTTCCATCCAGAGTAAAGGGAGTCATGAAGCAAACTCCTCCTTAGAGGGCAAGCTCCTCCTTATTAGGGCAAAGTACATTCTGTTCAGAAGAATATATAGATTTTGATGACCTTAAATGAATCCATGAGGATATGTGGCCTTTTCTAGTTTCCCTTGCCTCCCCTATGGAGTGTCTGCAGAGTTCCTCTGTTCCTGTGCTAGTCCTGAAGGGCTACAGGAGTCATGGATATTTAATCCACAGGCAGTGAAGTGGGAAGGAAACTTCACTCCTGTCTTTAGGAAGCCAGTGGTGCTCTGCTTTATCTTGATTCTTTTCATGCTCCCATTCTGAAAAATATACTGATAAATTGGAGAGGAGGCAGGAGAGAGGGGCTGGGGAAAATGCTTTGCCATGAGATACTCTCAATCTTTTTAACTCATCAGAAAGAAGATTGAGAGATGACTTGTCTTCAGTGTTAAGTGCCTCCACAGCAGGAAAACACTACTTGTAAGAGGTTCTTTAATCTATCTGTGAAGTTATAACAAGAACCAGTGTTTGGATGCTGAAGTGAAATGACTCAGGCATGTGTTTATCTCAACAAGGGTAAATAAGCAGTGACAAGTTAATGGTAATAGTGATGTCTTTCCTCTTGTCTCCATATCAAGACCAAAAGCTTTTCTGAAAAACACACTTATTCTTTGGTGTTTTGCTCTTAGGGATGGGAGAGAAGGGCCCTGTGCATTATACAAACCTAAGCAGTCATTCTCCTTTCTCTTCTTTTGTAGTCCAGGCTTTCAAGTGAGTTAAACCTGAGTCCACAAAAGAATGTGGAATTTGATGTTGAAGGTACTGAAACAAATTTGAAGACTTTAGCCTAAGCAATTAAAGTCCTTTAAAAATATCATTAAACAGACAGTGTCATATGAAGTGCCTTGGGGTGGCTGAGTTTTAACTTTAGAAATGAAGGGAAAATGGTCTGTTAAGTAGGTAGAAGAGCAGGGTGAAACCATGAAGACAAATGTGATGTTGAAGGTGATGTGTGATGTCAAAGATGCAGAAGAGGAGAGATCTGGAGGGCACAGCCATGAAAACAAGGCAGGTCTGTTCCAGCATCATCACACTTTGGGGCCTTATTAACATGGAAATGAATGAGTGCTGGGAAACCAGGACGCTGCAGGAATCCTGCTTCTGTATTGTCAAGGTTTTCTGTCTTTATCAGCTTCTAAACACTCTTTAACTGCATAAACCCATAAACCTTGTGGTGCTCTCAAATCTGTGAAGGCTCATTGTGCACAGTGCAGGTATTTAATTGCGTGGGCAGTTGTTACATCTTTGCAAATCCCACCTTTGGTGCTCTGGGGTTCTTGATTTCCCCATCCTGCTCAGACTGAAAGCAAGACCTTTGGGGTCTGTGTGTGCAAGCACTTGTGATGGAGAGCCATGTACCCTCCATTTCATGGGCAAGGGGGAAAAAGGTTGTCTGAGCTGCACTTCAGCATTTCTTTACCGTGTGCTGTTTTGCCTGACACTGAATTTTAGCATTTTAATATAGTTGCCTTTTGTTTGTATTCTTTGTTGTTTCCCAAATCCACCCCTCTTCACAAATAAAACAAACAAGTTTCTTGTGAGGTAGTAGACTAATGAAAAATGCCCTAAAACATTTCCTTAAATATCCTCCTTCATTTAAATATGTATTTTAAAGCCCACAGGGGCTAAGACTGTGGTTTACTACTTGAATGATTGAACCTGGTGGTTTTGGAGGGAGGAACAACCTGTTGATAGATGACTTGCAAGTGACAGGTTGTAGTCAATTGTGACCCAGGCCAGAAGTGACCAAAACCTGGTGAGGTTTGATGTCTAATCTGAAATGACCTGTTTGTCTCATTGGAAGAGTGAGAAGTTATTCAGATCAGAAAATCCAGCACTGCAGATGGTACCAGCTGTCAGTCTGTGTTGGCAATCACATTAGAGAGGGCAAGAACCTGAGCAAAGCTTCTCAGGAGAGGATTGCAGCTATTTGCCTGCTTGTCTGGTGAAGAAGGTAAAAAAGGTAAATCAGTTTTATGGAGGGGAAAAAAAAAGTTCAAGAATGCTCAAAAGTTATTCACTGCATACTTAAAAAAAAAAAGAAAAGAAATGTTGAATATAAAAGATCATTTTTTTCTGGCTTGATTTCCAGTTCCTGTTTTTTCTTCCTGTACACTGGGTCCCCATTTTGTTTTAACTTTTTTTTTTTCTGCTCTGTTTTGACTTGAACTAAGGAAAGAGAGAGTAAAAGGAGGAAAATAATTTCTGTGGAGCAAGGCTCTGTGTATTGTAACTACTTAGTGCAGCTACAATAGGACAGGGTGATGGTGGAGAGTTTTGTAAACTTTCTTAATGCTCTGAATTAGTCTGGAAGATCCTCCTTAGAGGGATCCCATTGCCAGCTTTGTCACCTTTCATGAACTGCCTTGGTGTACCTTGACAGAAGCCACAGGGACAGCTCAGGGTCAGCTCATAGAAACAAACCCCTTTGGCCTGAGATCAGAAACAGCTGAGGAGCCTCTGGGTGGACTGAGGTGTTGAAAATACAGTGATCACATTCCTCTTCGTTCAGTCAAAGCAAATTGGAGTGATTCAGCAGAGGGAAAAACATATGGACCAGTCCTTGCTAAGATGAAGGAATGTTATTTCACTACATGAGGGAGCTGAGATGATGGTGATATCACCAGCTGGAAACAGCCCAGGTTTTCATATCACTATGACAAGTAGGAAGAGAGATGCCTCAGGTAAAGCAAACAGTGAGTCAGATGTCTCTTCAAATCAGAGAAGGCTGCTCAGGGGATCTTTTGTTAGAGGATCATGGAGAGGCATCATCAGTGAGCAGAGATGGGAGCAGCTCTGGGCTGCCAGACCTGTCTGAGCTTCCAGGCTGGATACAGGGGCCAAGAGGAGCCACTCATCACTCCTGGGGTCTTCTGTCCCTGCCTGCACTTTGCTTTCCACTGAACAGAGGAAACGTGGGTACGTGAGTGTTAGAAGCTGTAACACATCCTGCCAGGAGCCCTCAGTGGCTGAGCTGCAGGGTGCTCGCTGCTCACTGGGGAGATCACCAGAAGCCCTTGTTCTCTCCCTGTTTTGCAGGTGGATGATCACAGGCAGTTCACTGCCTCTCTCCTTGCTATGATTTCCACACCTGTAAAGAGCAGGCAAGGATTTTTCCCTCCTTTTAGAAAATATTTGATAATCTCCTTCCAAAAAGTGTGATGTAATAAGTAGAATATTAGTAATATCCTGGTTATCCTACCAAGAGTTACACAGAAGTGTTTTCTGATTCTTGTTGGCATTGTCTGGGTTAACTGTGAGCTGTCAGTCTGTTCCTTGGGAGATGGTCTTCTGCAGACTTCATAATATTGCTGCAGGGAAAGTATTGTGTTTTTGTATGGGATTATTATTGGCTTGGAAAAAACCAACACGAAATGATTTCTCTGGGTTTTCTAGCAGGAATCCCAGTTATTCTCTTCTGCTGCATTACACAATTATGCAACATGGGATGCTACCCAGTGATGGGAGACAGTAGCCTTATAAATAAATGCAAATGATAAAGACAGGAGATGTTCTGCAGCACTAAAGCTGTGCCTGCAGAGGCATTGGTATTAGTAGGGATTGCTGGCTTTATTTTCACCTGTATATGAGTGGCACTGAATTTTTTAAAGTGTCTAAGAGAAAAGGGGAATGATTAACAGCGAGTTTGTTGCTTTTAATAGTCATGTGTGGAAATTTGGCTTTGAGTTTCAAACCTGTGGTTTTGGGGGGCTGTATTTTTTATGGGCTAAGGAGAATATTCCCTTTCCTTGGCAGCTGAAGCTTTTCCCTGTTCCTTGGTTACGTCACTGAGCCGAGCCAGACCTCGGTGTGCAGTCAATTATACACTCATGCTGCTTTCAGATTCACTTACCCAGCAATGATGACTGTGAGCAAAATCCATCAGAGAGTTATTATCTCCAAAGCAAAAGCCTCAAATGTTCAGGCATCTAATCTGCCCCTGAAAATCAGTACCTGTTCTCGAAAACACAAGACCTCAAATGACTTATTATTTTGGATGCCTGAAGGCTGGAAACACTTTTGAAATCTTGTCTGTAGCTTAACAACTCAGGGTTGTCTCGGGTCTGTTGGCCAGAATTAGGCAGTGCAAGAGGCACAATGTATTACCTGTGGTACAGGAGGTCACCTGGATCATGTTATAATTACATGAGCCTCTTCATTGTGTGCCCTGAAACCCACAGTAATGCTAGATAATGGTCTAGGCAGCATGCTAATTGGCTGGATAAAATGAGTGTTTTAAGCAGTGAGTCTCCAGCTATCCCAGTATTTATGACATGCACACAATTAGCAAATGTGCTTCTTCATCCTTCTGGTGATTCTTGCCACAGTTTTAAATCTGGTCCTGTATTTCTTCTTGTGCTTTCACAACTTGGGCTATCCAGGCTTAGGTTGCTTCTCTGTGGCTATTTTCCCTTCTTGCTTGTTCTTGTCACAGTTTAAAAGCAGTTACACCTAGTCATGGTGGTCCATGGGGCAGCACTAAATAGACAGCGTGGCTGCTGCTGTAGCACCATGGGGAAACATTTGGTGTTCCAAGGTAACTTCTGTCTCAGGTTACTCTGAGAAAGTGCAAAAAATATAAAGGTCCTGATGAACTGATCAGTTTCTCTTTGGTCCCTGTGCAATATTTTTTTATCACAGGTGATAAGCTTAGAGATGTTTCCCTGCCATAATTCCCAGGGGTCTTGGCAGTTGTTGGGTCATTGAGTTCAGCTGCCATACAAGAAGCTTGTCTGAAAGCTGGAGCTATTCATCCAGGCTTCACCTATTGCCAGTGGAGAGGGACAGGGCTGTCTGGAGGCAAGTTTGGTTATTTGGGATGAATCACCATGGACAGGCTGTTAGCTGAGCTGAAGTGAGAGGAATCCCAAATGTTGTGGAGAAAAGTCAGGAGGGTGTCTTCACTTGCCTCCCCACTCTGCAGGGCAGAATACATCTCCCAGCACCTTTTAACAAAATACTGGGCAACAAGGAGTGTCTCTCCTGTGTGGCAGGGAAGATTCCTGGAGGGGCCAAGCTGTCCTGTATTCCTGCAAAGTCAGGGAATTTTGAAAAGTACATTTTCAGGCAGAGCAAGGAGTGGATTGTGCCCATATTTTATAAGAATCCAAACCCTCTCAGCAGTATTTGTCAGATTACCCTGAGAAAAGAACCTTTGTTGACCAACCTCCAAATAATCCAATTTCTCTTGATGTAATTTCTGAGGAGAAAGACTCAGGGGCTTGACTGAGTTTCTTCAGATAGCCACTTTTCAGAACTGCTGCTGCTTTGTTACAGTTTATGAAATGATTGGGAAAATGTTGGTCCAGAAATATGGCTTCCCTTCTGTGATCATCTTATGGTGTAACCTTTTAAGGCCAGAACATCTTAACCTGAGAATATTAGAGAAGATCCCACAAATTATGAAGATGTACTGCACAGATAAGATAGTTTGTTTTTTTTTTTTCCAAGTGACAGAGCAATTAGTATCCTAATGAAATGAAGGCTCAGCTATTTATCATCCTTCTTAAAAGGGGGTTGGCCTTTTGGGACACGTTCTTGCAGCCACTGTGGGGAAGGAGAATTGCACACCTCCTGCACCATCTCTGCACCAGTGCCAATGACTGTGCAGGTCCAGCATTACAGCAAAGCCAAAACAAGCTGGGCTGAGTCTGTGCCACTTCAGCTCAGGGTTCCTTGCTGCTGGGCTGCCTGTGCTGATGTGCCTGACCCCCTCCAGGCACCAATGCCCTCTGGAGCTCTCCTTGGAGCATGGTAGTGGGAGCAGTGAGCAGGGCTCTGGCCATCCTCCCATGCAGGACCCCACGGCACCTACAGGGACTTCATGACAATCCTTTTAGAAATCAGGAGAGATGGCAGAGACAGGGACATCTGGCAGGTTCAGCAGAATGGATCAACTGCAGATTCCCCTGTTGGTGAACTTGGCCAGCAAGCCATTTCAGCAGATGTTTGTCCTTAGGCATTGAATGCTTTCTGGATGCTTCTTCCCTCTGCCTCTCAGGAGCAAATGCCAGCACAATGGAAATTCACATAAGCTCACTGACCAGCATTAGGAGCTGTTGACCTGCTGATGAGCTCCAGTATGTAACCTGGGTTCCTTGAAAGAACAGAAGCTAATGCCTCCTCTGGGGAGTTATAATGAAGAAATGCAGAGTATGAGGAGCATTTGGGCAGTGTTTGTCAGCAGTGGTTAGGTACAGTTCATCTTCCCCGACGCCTGTGATTTGAATGCTGTATTGACTCTGCTCCATATACTTTCAAGCAGGTATATTAAAAATGCAAGAGGAACTGCATTTTAAAGGGAGGGGGGAGAAAAGAAAGAAAATAATTATTGTTACACATTGGAGCATATTAATGAATACATTAATAATTGATCCACTGTTATGTTTTCCCCTAATAGTCATCAAAATCTGTATAAACCTGCACTACAATACATAACATCTCATTACAACGTTTGCTCAAAAAATCAATGCATATCTAAGTTATTTGTGTCAAAACTCATTTATTTCCACAATAACATGGACTGTCAAACCTTGACATCCTGTTAATAACATCCAGTGCATTTGCATATTATTCAAATATTTCCTTTTATGAAATGGGGACTTTTACTTACACCGTCCCACTTGCAGTGCTTGGTATATTTGCACATTAGCTCAATTCACACAGTTATAGAAGGGTTACCTGTGGCAACTAATTATACTGCACTTTATGCATATTAATGAGCCTGGTGAGCAGCCGTCCTCTGTTCTATGCTGAGATGAGGGGGGAAAAAAATAACAGTGTAAGTGGGAGACCTATTACAGGCAAAATGCAGGCGAGTGGAAGACAGATATTTTATAATGTTTTCTCTTTGATGCCCACAGCCTTTTAGAGCAGACTAACCTGAGTGGGAAAAATACCTCACAGCAGTCCCAGCAGCTTTGAGGTCAGATGTGAAAAATATTACTTTTTTAAAATTATTATTTCTTTCCTAGTTGTGGTTTTTTTTTTTTTTTTAATTTTTTTCTTTTACTTCTCTCCCTCTCCTCCCCTCTCTGCTGCTGCCTTCAGTTTCTGGACTGTGTCTCTGCAAGGAGCTGAGTGCTGCTCTCACCCAGGACTGAGAGCAGCACCCCTCACTCCATCAGCCTTTTTGAGGGGCAGCCTAAAGCCACCACCTGCCCCCTGATGAAGCCATCCAGAAAAATGCCTTTTCACCTGCACAGATGAGAGGGACAGGTTTTGTTCTGAAGGAGTGGGGACCCAGCTGGAGGCTGCTCCAGCCATTCCTGTGACCAGGTGTCACAAGGACAATGGCAAGGGTTGGCAGCCCCACTGCAGTGCAGGGAAGGGCCACATCCTGTGCAT
The DNA here is from genome assembly GCF_000277835.1 of Geospiza fortis. Taxonomy (NCBI): domain Eukaryota; kingdom Metazoa; phylum Chordata; class Aves; order Passeriformes; family Thraupidae; genus Geospiza; species Geospiza fortis. The sequence goes on from NW_005054400.1 coordinate 13,498, forward strand.
GCAAATGCACAGAGAGAGAGATGAAGCTGTGCCCTTGCTCTGAGAATGGGCAATCTGTCAGCCCAGGGCTCTGCAGAGGGCAAAAACCACCACGGGGTGTGTCCCGTGCTCCTCAGCCAAAGGCTGGGCTGGTGTGTTGTGTGTTCCTTGAGATCATCTCCACCTCCCTGAAAAAAAAAGGAGAAAAGCTCTGGCATTGTCACAATGGAAGACAGAAAGGGAAGATTTGATTTTATGCAGCAGCAGATGTCTCCTAAGCAGTAATCACAGTGTCAGATAGAAGAACTAATCATATTTCAGTAGCTTGTTCAGATCTCTGATTAAAATTCAGTGATACCATTCCTGGATCCTAAAATGCAACAGTCATCAGAAACAAAAGAGAATGTATCATAATTAATGCAATTAAAAGAGCTCTTTCCTTTCTCTTTTTTTTTCCTCAGTAAGCTGTGCTGACCTTACCAGCGATTAAAACCCCTCTCCTAGGACTGAAACCTGACTCTGTGTGGAACCCTGACCCCTTACAGCCATCTCCAGGCTGGGAGTCCATGGGATCTTGTGCACTTGGGAAAATAAATACTCTTGTTTGCTGGCGCCTTTCAGAGAGGGGAGAGGGCAGATGGAGCTGTGATCCAGCCTCCCTGTTCCCTGCTGCAGACTCTGCTGTCAGGGATGTGGTTATTTACAGGACTGGCACTTAGCACCCCAATCTGCCCTTCCTAGGACGAGCCAAATCTCCAGATAATGAATTTTTTCACAGTCAGGCCCTGGCCCTCCTGCCATGCAAATCACCAGAATTTGCTGAGTAATCCTGTTGAGAGCCAGAGCAGGGCTCATAGTTTGGGTGTTAATGGAGTGCTGGGGGCTCCATGGATGGTGCTGGGCATCCCTGGGGCAGCTCCCTGGCCATCAGCTGGCCTAGGCAGGATGGGAACCAAGACACAAAGGGTGAGGAGTGAAATCAGACAGTGCTATTTTATGTTGATTGTCATTTCAGGTCTGATAATTAGAGAGTTTTGACAGGGAAAATATTTCCAGTGAGGAAATATTTGGCTTTGGATATGAACTATTTTTGAAGAAAACCAGAATGGAAATTATTTAAATGATACACATTAAAAAGAAATATAAAATAAACAAACATTTTATCCCATCTGAATGTAGGATAATATTTTTTGTAGCAAAACAGCTTTATCAATTTTGCGACCTAGGACTTGGGGAGAAGGTCCAGCAACAAAGAGGATTTTTGATCCTCCTTTCCCTATTTACACCAGCTGGAATGACAATACCCACTTCATTTAAAGCAGGACTATAAAATTTCCTTTTTACTTTACAATGGCACTTGAGGACTTCTGTGGACTCTATATGGTTTAATTTAGCATCTTGGGTAGGTGGAAAGCTCCATTTGCTTGTTGTTATGAAAGCTTTGCTCTAGTGGTCTCCAGGGTAATTATTTTGTGCTGTATCCCACACCAGCTCAGAGAAAGGGGGTATGAGTGAAAGGCTATTTAAGAGGTACAAGCATTTATTTTATTCCAGAGCTTCTGAACTCCGAATTGCTACTATTAGGTGTTAAAAGAAAATATTCTGGTACTTCACTGGAAAAGCTGACAACCTGCTGTCTTATTAACATAACTCTAACATGTCTGAGAGATCCAGTGCAGCAGATTGATTATGCTCATGTCTCAGCCTCAGCACTGATGATGATATGCTGGTAAATATATCAATGCATCAGCAGCTTCCAGCCCAGAGTCTTGCTGTGACATTTTCTGAATGAGGCATGAGAATGAGAAGGGCTTGTGCCTCTCCTCAAGCAGCAAAGTCGAGCAGGCTGCAGTGTTTGGCAGAAGAGCACCTGGCGTGATGATTAACTGTGGGGTCTCAGAAGTGTCTGTGGTGTAGAGGTGTCACTCAGGCAAGGAACACAACAGGTTCATCTGCAGATCCCCAGAATTAGAAAATGTCAATTTATGAGGACTGTGCTCTTCCTGCAGGAGCAGTGAGTGAATCGTGCCTAAGCCTGGCTTCACTGGTTCTGCTCTGTTCCTGGTGGAGAGGAGCCTGACAGGCCAGGAGAGGAAAGTGGGTAATTATTGCCATGGTGAGGAGCATGGCTACCATCAAAAATACCTGTTTGATTCTTTTCTAGACTTCCTACGTGACTAGACAAGTCATGTAGGTTTTTTTATTTGAACCAAGGTGTAAAATGAGAATAACAGTGTTTGCTTTCTGCTGTTCTTTATCTACTCATGTTGTGTCTGGCACAGGGAGCTCTGAGCACAACTGACCTCTGCAAGTGCTGAAGCAGTGGCCTGGATAGGTGCAAAAATGGCAGCACTTTGGGGCATCCTGCACAGGTTATTGCCAAAAAGATGGCTCAGGCATGAACATTTCAGTTGGCCAAGACTTTATAGAATCACAGAATGGTTTGGGTAAGAAGGGATCACCTAGTTCACCTCCCCACCATGGGCATGATGCCACCCACTGGATCGGGGTGCTCAGAGCCCCACTCAGCCTGGCCTTGAGCACTTCCAGGGGTTGGGCATCAATTCCATGGAAATGACACAGGACTTGGCTCTGAACTGGCAGGTTTGAAGTCCCAAGGGACTTTGTAACCAGGCACAGGGCAGGAAGTGGCAGGCAGTGGCCTGGAGAGCCCTAGAGCAGGGATCCCATTTCATTTTCTGTGACAGTTGAAATATTCCACTAAGGCCATCAGTTCTCTGGACACCCATGCTCAGGAAATGAGCTGTTCATACAGTTAATCTAAGGCACCTAAATAAATGCCAATTTTCTTTAGCATCATGATATAACTGAAGTAGAAAACTCCCCCACTGCACCAGGTTGTTCTTGTTTGTCTTCAGGAACAGCGTTTCCCTCCACTGGCTGTCAGAGCACTGTGGGAGACCAGGCTTTTACCTCTGCATCAGAGTTAGCAGATGTGAGCTCCTCAGACATTTTGGGATGATGGGTAGCTGTGGTTGACCCCGTGGCAAATTCTTGGGGCAGGTTCACCACATGAGGCAGGCAGTGAAGTAACCAGGCATCCTCACCACTGTAGGGAGGCAGAACTCATATGAGATTTAAGCATTATTTTGGCTTTGAGTTTCTTTTTAAACAGCAGCTAATATCTCTCTCTATGTCAATGACAGTGGGAGAGGAAGTGAACTCCCTGAGAAATGTGGTAAACCAGGCAGGAAATTGGAGACAGAATAGAGAGTGGGATCAGTCCTCGTGTGTTCTGCTCTGGCAGCATCTCATGTGTCCTTGAAGGAGCTCCCTCTGTGCTTAGGCCTGAGCTGTGCCCAGGACATGTTGGGGCTGCAGATTTGATGACATCCTTGGCTTCTGGGGGAGCCAAGGGCTCCTGCAAACAGCACCACTGCACCCCTGGCACTTCTGGGATTTCATTGCCCTTGGTAGCAATTCTTCCCTAATGTCAAACTGAGCTGCTGTATCTTACAGGAAAGGACCTAAACAATGATGTATTCAGGCTGATGGGACTGGATTAACCCATTAATAAATAGGAGGTGAAGAGAGCAATCTTGTTGAACGTAATGTATGCTAATGATGTGACCTGGCTAATGGAGCCCTTTTCTATATTCTGTCATTGCGCACATCAATTATGCAGCCTCAATTATCATCCTGTTTTTGTATCATGTGGCTGAGAAATGAGACTTAATAGAGATGTTTCACCCAGTAAAATGCCTGATTAGGTTATGAAAGCAGAAACTCAAGGAAGAGAAGGAACAAAAAAAAAACCTTTGTTACATTATATCCTGATTTAATTAGCCAAAAGATATTATTCTTTGTAAGGGCTTTGAAGTTGTAGAAATATTGCTGCAGGCTCAGCAGCAGGGATGACTAACTGCCTAATACCTACAGCAAATACCCTGACATAGCACTTGCAGACAGACAGATCTTTGCTAAATGCTGCAAATCAGGCCAAGATCTCCATGTGGCTGAGATTCCCGATGAATGGGGAAAGGAAGAGAAGGAATTCTGAGAGTCAGAGCTCCAGTAACATCTGGGAGGGGAATGACAGCAAGTCCATGCTGCTGGGTGACATCTTGGTGCATTTCAGGGTGTGTGTGGCACTTCTTATATAACTGTTCCCTTCTCTTTGCTTGGTGGTCCTGTCCCTTGCTCTTTGTTTTCTTTTAAGTTTCTGTAAGTTTTATTGTTTGAGGGCTTTTGTGTTCCTACTGCAAGCCTGGTCATGGGGATTCATCAGGTTCATTGGAATCTGTTGGGTTCCTCCTTGCTGCCTCAGGATGGTTTCAGGCATTTCTTGTGTTTCTGACATGGCTCAAAGCATAGTCAGCCCTGCAGGACAGGAGAGGGCCTTGGAGAAAACCCAGAGCATCCTGAGAAGTTACCAGAGGGGGAATAAAAAGGGAAACCCTGGCACTTTTTTTGCAGTAGCTGAATCCATGCAGGAAGTTGTGACCCTTGGCTTGTGCTGGCAAGACAGAACCTGTAGCTTTTGACAAGGTAGGGAAAAACATAGTGGAGAAGGACCTAAACAGAGGGGTCAAGGTGACTGAGTTAAGTGATCTCTGGAGTCCTTAAGGCAGATCCAGGCTCCATTGCCTTCAGCAGCCTGGTGACTTTGCCTCAGGGAGAGATCTGTCCCTTTCAGACCCATCTGAAGGTGCCTCTGAGTTTTCATCCATGATGACAGGACCACCATTATAAACTCCATGTTTCATTTTACTTGAGACATAACCAGCCAGCTAGATCCCTGATAAAAACCCCAGGTCTGATTCCCACAGTTTCTGACTGGCGTGCAGTGGCACAGAAAGCTGGTGCAGAGCAGGGGTGAATCAGGTCCTTGGCATGTGTGAGCGGTTGGCTCTTTCCTTCCCTCAGGGTCTCGCCTGCGTGGCAAGGAATGATGTCACACTCGTGCAGAACATGACTGGAGTGACAAAACGCCCAGGGTGCAACATTTACTCATCTGTTCTTGGCCAGTGCATCTTCTAGTGTCAGAAAATAATTTGGGAGAGCTGGGGGAAATGAACTCCTGGGCCCCACCTCCAGCTGTAGCTGTGCCTCCACTTTTGGGTGTGTGGCTGGAGCAGCGTGTTCATGGCCTGACTCCAAGGCTGAATGTGCTCTTCTTCACTGTGATGCTGCTTCTGAAAATGGTTGGTATTGACCTCAGCTTTGAAGGGCTGCCTCTGCAGCAGCCAAATAAAATAGTGGCAATACTGTGATTTGCTAACTTGGAGCAGCATCTTCTCACAAGCTGTGCTGTGTCACAGGTGCTGGCAGCTATGGAACTCAGCATTAAATTTCCTTTTATCTTATGCTTTGTGGATGGTCTGGCCGTCCTTCTGATGCCCTGCTCATCCCCGGTGCTGTGCATCTAATGTGGTCTGAAGTGCTCAAGAGGCAGCCCCAGGAGCAGGAGTCGAGTACATTATGTGGTTGAAATTGGTCAGGTCACTTGCTGTCTGTCTAAGGAACGGTGTTTAAAGATTAGGGATTATGGAAAAACGAATTTAATTGATTTTTTTTAATGTGCCTTTGAACACATCCAGCACTGGTGAGATAACTTTGTGCAGAAAAGAGATGGCTGAACCTAAAGTGGCTATAAAAATTTCAAATTTAAAAATAAAATAAAAATATCAAGGTTTTTGCATTAAGGAAGTTCTTGTTAGGAGCAGTGAGATGGATTAATTTTTTTCTCCTATAGATTTTTGAGTAATGACATTTAAATAGTAGAAATTGTTTAGTTTTAATTTCCATATCCCCCTTCTTGCCCCCATACACTCCTCACAAGCTTTATGCAAACTTTAGTTTGAATCTGAGCATCTCTGTGGACAGGAATGACATTGTGCTTTTGAAGTGTGTGCTTCAGTATTGCTTTGTGTACTTTCCTGTTAACTTCTATGCAGTATCCAGCTTATCCTTGCTTGATCCTTGGTGCATCTCAAATGCAACACAAACTGCTTGGCTGCATGTGTTTCCTGACCTTTTCATTTCTGTACAGTGTCCATGTGATCTATCACAGCTTTGAAAATTCAACTGCGGGGTAGAGATTTCTTTGCCAGAATTGATCCTTCTCTTTTCCTCAGAAACCATCAGATAAAGGGATACTTGTGACAAATAACCACGAGGAAGATCACCACATGAGAAATCTCTTGCTTTGTGCTGTGCAAGCTCTGTGTAATTTGGATGAGTCCTCAGTTACTTGTCTTTCACCTTTGGGGTAATTATTTGCTTGCGAGTGACGAAGATTCTTGATCCCATTTTGACCTGCAGAACTTGTGATAAGGAAAGATTTGCCTTCAGGCTTTGGTCCACAAAAGCCTGGTATTCCTTTTTTCCCCCATCACATTATATTCCTTGCAGAAGCTGTGTGAGATGAGAAGCTCATTATAGCTTTAGGGTCATCACTGAATGACTTTATCCAGTGGCTTTTCAGCACTTCCACAAGGGGATTTATATCATCCCCATTGTAATAATCTTGTATACATTGTTTTAATTTCTATATCCTTTTCATCTAGCTGCTGAGGGAAGAGTGTTTTACAACTCTTAATGTACTTAGCCTTGAAGCTTCGTAGTTAGACAAAACTTCATTATGCCTAGGGCAGGGGTGGGAGAATTGAGGAGCAGAGAAAGGAAAGTGTTTTCTAATTCTCTCTCTGTGAGTGACTCAGTGGTGAATAAAATCAGGGGTAATATGGCTTCAAGCAGTTCTTTCATGCAATGTTCTGCTGTGTGATGATACTGTTTTTGTTTCACTAAGAATTGTTCTGTGCCTCTTGGCTGGAAGAGGTTGGGTTTTGCTAAACTTGAACAATTTGGAGTTTTCTGATAAAAATGAAAACATACCAAATATTTAGAAGGAAACAAAAATGTTGGGATTCTTAAAGAAGAATCAGAAGAGCTGCAATCCTGGCACAGTGTTTTCTCATTCTCTTCCCTGTGGGGACCTGCTGCAATAACACACTGCAGTGAGAAGTGGTCCCAGTTCTGAGGTGATCATTAAAGCTGAGTGTTCACCCAACAGCTTCACTGCCAGGCAGAGCCCAAACAAAACAGCCCCCATCAGTGCCTTGTCACAGCACTGGCTCTGTCAGGAGGGGACTGAATTTAAAATTCAGCCCATGCACTTCCCATTCCAGAGAGTTTTGTGGGCTGCACAAGAAGGGTTATTGATAGTTTATCCAAATGTTTTTTGACAGACCCTTTCACACATCCCTCCTAGGTGGCACAGCACGCAGGGCTGCCTTTCATCACTGCTGGCTGGATGTTACCCAGGGCGGCTGTTCTGCCCTTGTTCATCACAAAATGATCCATAAAGCAAATTGGGATATCTAAATGCACCAGGCTGTTCACAGATCCCACAGCAATTATTCTGGAGTGTTGCATGTAGAAATGTTTGCCAGAGGTGGAAAGAGAATTGTACAAAATCTGCTCTCTGCAAGGAGTGGCTGTCTCAGTCTGCTCTCACTTGCTCGAGGAGAGGGATGCTCTTGGCAAGCCCTCCAGCACTAAGCAGAAGACATATTTGGAGCTGAAATGCTGAGTGCAGCCCATCATGGATGGTCCAAATTGGACTAAAGGACAAAAGAATCTCTTTCAGCCTTGCTGTTTGCACATTCTCCAGGCTTTGGCAGCCAACACAAGGGCTGCTGGGCTGGAGCCCCTTTGGCCACTGGTTGTAATTCAGTGGTGGGGATAAGCTGAGCCCCCTGTCACTGACTGATGATTTAGGGCTTGGATATGGAGCTGACATCTTCTTTTTCCTTCTTACACTGTGGAATTATCCCAATGAGCAGCCAGCTTTCTGCAGACCACAGCCAAGAAATACTTGTCCCACATGAGATCTACAGGTTGCAGTCTGGGAACTGGGGATTAGGACTGTGAATGCCAGCCCAGATGGACATATGTGCATACAGTGTGTGCTCAGACGTGTGTGCAGTGCGTGCCTCTGTGGGGATGTATGTTTTAATGCATATATTGCAGGTTGAGATGGTTATTTGCTACGTGGCTCCTGAGTAATGTGGGTGATGATGATGTCTGTGTCTGCACACGTGGGCACAGTGAATGCTCTCTCTTTGTGCCCATCTCTGTGAAATTTGGAGCTCTGCTTCCCAGTGCAACATTACCAGATCATTCCTTTGCTGAACTGGTTGATCTGATTAGAGGTGGCTTAAAAAAGGAAAGTGAAGTGAACAGGTGGCAGACATAAATACACAGCTGTGCATTATTGCTGATTTTATTGCTACTTTATAACGCTGTCCACCATTATTTTACAACAATTTTCTCTATTGGTGACACTGCTGTAAATCTCACTGTAAAATGGTCCTAAATGTGCAATGAATTCTATTAAGCAAGATGGAGAAACTTAGAGAATCACTCTTTTGTGATGAAAAGAGAGACAGGGAGAAAGATGCTGCTGGGGGAACAGCAGAAAGCCACGGGGAAAGAATTAGGGGAGCAAAAGGTTTGTTACATAAGGAGGTTAAATCTCTGTGTGGTGCTGTAAGAGCACTGTGGATAAAGCAATGGCTCATCAGACCCACTAGATGGAGATGGAAAGAAGCATTTTCTGCACTATGATATTCCTGCAGCTGCCTGCTTGTGCTTTGCTGGCATATTCGATGGCTTTCACTTACAGTATCTTAAGCCTGTCCTTAAAGCAATTACAGATTTCTCTAGAGTCATATTTGGCATGTGCAGGCTATATCTAGGCTTTTAGCACTGGCTAATTTGCCTGGCCTAATTTTGTATATGTTCCCATTTATATTCATGGTCAGTATCTATTGTAGTTACAGGCTTTTTCATATAAAAGGCACCTCATTCTTTTCTTAATTTTATTGAGAATTAATACAGCTTCTTGTATGTCAGCAGGATCAGGCTAGAGAATTGGAAATATTTTTCCTTCTGAAAATCAATATCTCATCGGGTCTATCAGTCTTTAACTCTGCTTATTTTTTTTTTTCTTTAATACCCACAGAGAATTTTGGGGTTGAGTCCTCTACATTGGACTGTGTGAAATATAGAATTCCTTCTCCTTTGAGAAGTCCAGCATAAATTCTTGCCCCTAAATCCAATGGAAATCTTACAATTGTCCTGCCATGAAAAATGTCAGAGTCTTTGAAATGTATTTCTTGGTGATGCATTCACCTGCTTCCTCTGAAAGGTCATTTTTATCACAAAGTGAAGCCAAAAGTTTAGAAATGTCTCAAACCCAAAAATGTTGGGATTGAGGGAAGAACAACCAGAACTTCTGGAGCAAAATATCTCTGAGATAAAAGGCCATGGGATGCCCAGGGATGGTGTGTACCATATGGTCACACCTGGAGGCTCTCAGCTCCTGTGTGCTCGGGCTTTTTCAGCCTTCCCCCAGGGGTCCTGGAAGCCCAGCTTTGCTAGCAAAGCCTGAGAGAACAGGAGAACAGGATTCCCATACAGAAATGCTGTTGAAATCCATGCCCATGGACCCACTGTGATGTGCTGGAAGTTTACAGGAAATTTCAGCCAAGGAGGGTCTTCCACTGACATGGTGTGTTGCCTGAAAATTTCTGACCAGTTGCTTTGGGTGACAATTTAGTGAATACCAGAAAGTCATAAAGCATCGTCTGTGTTGGGAGCTGACTGTCCTCATCATGCTCTGGAGATGGAACAGCCTTTGCTGTGTTTTCTGAGAATCTCTTTATTGAGATTTAGCTGACAGAGCTCCCTGTGTGAGCAGGACAGGCTGAGAGCCCACAGCTCAGCTGAGGCCATCCACTGATGGATGGAGGAGCACAGAGAGATGGAGAGCTGCTGCAGTTCATTCATCCTTGACTCCACAGCCCTCTCTTCAGCACTGGGCTGGCTCACAGTCCCCTTCAGCTGGGCCATAGCCTGAATTCCTGCACTGTGCCTGCTCTGTTGCTTGTAAACACTCTGATAGTTGAGCAGAAATCATGTTGGAGCATGGCCATGGCTATTGCACAGCTCATGCAGCAGCAGCCCAGGGCTGTGCTCAAGCCACTGAGGTCGTGAATCTCCCACCTGAAACATTTGCTCCAACCTCCTGCAGCCCCCAAAGGACTGGCAGCTCCAGAGCAGCACTTTTTTATTTTGTTCTTTGCTTTTCTTTTCCCCAGCTGTGTCTCACTGTGTGGGCAGAGATGTGTGCTCAGGTTTCTGCACCCTCCATTTGGGACTGTGTGTCCCAGGGCTGGATGTGCTCCTGACCTGCAGCTCCCAGGCTGTGCAGGGCAGAACCAGAGACACTTGCTGAGCTGTTTATTCAGTGCTGCTGTCACTGCTCATTCTTTAAAGGAGTGAGATCAGGACCCTCTTCAGCAGACCCTTCTCTCTCCACAGCCACCTCCATGGGTCACTTCTGAGCCTGTCAAACGTCAGCAGTGCCAATGGCAGTTGTGATATTTGAGGCTGCTCCTGCAGAGGAGCTTTCCCATGTGCAGGCTTTGGCTCCCATACAAGATTTGCAAGATTTTTTAGGAGGTGATGATGTACAGGATGCCAGAGCAAATGCTCTAATGGTCTGTTGTGGGCTTCAAGGGAGAGAAGCAGTGCAAGTGTCACTCTTCTAGCAGGGACTTCTGTCACTCTTGGGTGTGGGTTTTGTCCTGGACACATCCATTAGAGGAAAATGGGTTTTAATTAGGTGGAGTTACCTGTAGGCTTGAATGGATGCTGAGCTGTGGGGAAGGCAGGTACCACTGCTGGGTGACCAGCACTTTGTCACAATGTCTCACTGCCTACAGCTCCGGGCAATTGCCCTGGTCACTTGGCCCTAAAACTGCCTGGGAGGCTCTCTGCAGTTCGCAATCTGTTTTAATCCCCAGAGAGATTATTGACTCTCATACTTCAGCTCTTGCAGCTGAGCCTGAGCCTGGCCCTCATTCCAGAGCTGCCCAAGGGCTCTGTGTAGCAGCTGCCTCCCTCGTTGGAGGTGAATTTTCAGCTCTGCCAGAAGAGACTTGCAAAGAAGTTTGTCTTGCACTTAGTCATGCTGCTTGGTTCCAGCAGTGTTATTTGTCCCACAAGACCACAAATGCAAGAATCACAAATGTATAAAAGCCCCCAAACCACTAAGCACCAGGTAGAAACACTCTCTTACAACCCACTGATTGCTCCAAGGGTCTCTCTGGTATTGAAACCCCACCATTTGTTGGCCTGTTGTAACCAAATTCACAAATGACATCTCTCAGGTGGCAAGGGGAGTGTGTTTCCAAATCTAAGTGTTGTCACCAAGTGTATGTTAGAAGAGTGGAAAATAGGTATTGGTTTAAAGGGGGATTACGCTTTCCCACTCAGAAATGTGTAGTGTTTTTCAAACTGATTGCAGCTCTGTTTCTTCCTCAGGAGAGGACAAGTGTGTTTTCTGGCTATAAGCTGAAGTGGAAGGAAACTGCAGTAACAGATTTTTGAAGGCATTTGAACGATATCTTTAGAAAGTCCCCAGACTGGTGGCAAGTATGTCCTTGCAAGGGATGGTCAGGGCTCACTAGCTCTGCAAAATGCTGCTTTCCCACTGGGAACCTCAGCTCACTGTCTGGCATGGGGGACAAGCCAGGGCCTCACATCTGCTGGTTTTTCTGTGATAAGTGTGGGTACTTTTAAACACAGAAATTAAGTTTGCATAGCAGGTGCAGGGTAGCAAAAGGTGGAGTGCTCAGTTTATTTTATCTGTGTGAAGTCATGTACCAAGTACAAATCAAATCCTTCTGAACACCAGATTCTTGTGAACTAATATTTTATGCATTTTATTTCTCTACTAGAAACGACTTCTCACTGTGTGAGCATTCTTGCTCCCAGTTCCCAGCACAGCAAGGGGGGAAAGGGATGATCAGACAGGATTAGGATGAGGAGTAGCCATGTGATGAGAGCAGACCAGAGAGTTTAAATAAGTGGAAGTACTGCAATGAAAGGGTTTGGGATGGCTGGCATTATGTACAGGAGGAAGCTGGAGGGTGGAAAATCTCTTATTGAGGGCATGGAGAGAAGGGGAATAATCTGTCCTCTGTGAGGAAGTGATGGGGAGTCGTGTTTGGTGGCCTCTGCCAAAGGAAAGGCTTTGAAATGGAAATCTGCAGATCAGCATGACCTCCCAAAGAGGCACAAACAAGCAGCATTTTGGTCCCTTTCCTATGTGGTGGCAGCTTTCTGTGCTGGGGGAACACAACCCTGGCCATCTCCAGTTCCCCAGTGTGACAGACACGGGCAACGTGTTTATTGAAGGATCTGTCTTTTGCATGTTGTACACCCATGTATCTATTTCAGGGTAGAGCAGCTTCATTTAAACTGCCTGGGAAGATTAAATTATGTTATTCTCTTGCCATGACAAGAGGGTGACAGAGCCCTGTTTCTCTGCAGAGTGGGACACAGCCAAGCGGAACTGGGAACATGTTCCTGCTCCTGCCTGGGGAGGAGCCAATCGATCCGAGAGCCCTGCAGTGCATTAGCAGGATGAGAAAGCAGGGATTAATTTCAGCAGCCTGATGTAAAACATGAGCATCCCCTCCTCGAGCTAAATCACAAAGAGGGGTCCTGGGCCTGTCAGGTGTCACAGTGCAGGCAGAGCAGGGGACTCCGTGGTGCTGAGGGGGTGGAAGAGCAGCAGAGGAACAGCTCTGGGTTTTTTAATCTTTGTTTTGTTGTCAGCTTCTGACCTCACAACAAATAAATGCAACTCTGCATAAATAATCCATTTTATTTTCCAGATGGGAGCAATAACAGTCCCTTGTGTGAGGACTCGCTGAGGGAACTAACAGAATTTTGCTTCTCCCTGTCTTTTGGCAGACTTGCATTGCTAAATTATGATTTCGATGAAAGTCTTGCAAAGATCATCTCTGTGTCTCCTTTTCTTGTTAGCAAACCATCATTTCCCTGCCTCACAGGAATGTTTGACAGTTCATGCATTGAAGACTGCGAGAGTCTCAGGTTTGGGGCTAATTCATACAGGTGACTTGGACACACCTTTCAAATGCCTCCAGGAATGGTCATTCCAACACTTCCCTGGGCAGCCTGTTCCAATCCTCTTTTAGTGAAGAAATTTTTCCCAATATTCAATCTAAACCTTCCCTGGCACAACTTGAGGCCACTTCTTCCATCCCTCTTCACCTGGGAGAAGAGGCCAGTCCCCATCTGGCTGCAATCTTCTTTCAGGGAGTTGTAGAGGGTGGTGAGGTCTCCCCTGAGCCTCTTTTTCTCAGGTCTAAACAAACCCCTGCCCATCTCTGTTGCTCTTCTCTGGACACCTTCCAGCATCCTCCAGCCTTTCTTGCAATGAGGGCCCCAAAACTGAGCACAGGATTCCTGGGCTGTTTCCTCTCTGCTGTGCTGTATTTTCAGGTGTCTGATAAGTTAGTAACAAGTCTCCAGCTCCTCCTGTTTTCTGCCCAGATTGATCTCATCATCTTCAACTAAGCTATTGATCTCATCACCTTTTTGGGAGGGAGAAATGTTTAATTCCTCTGTGACCATTCTCAGGCAGGTCTGTGGTTTCTAACACATCAATAGCCCTTGTGTTTTTGCTGCCACTGTTACCAAAGCTCTGGGAGAAATTCATATTTGGCTTGAAAATCTGTGTGCTCTCCTCAGTTTTGGCAGGACCTTTAAGCCTTTCAAGCTTTGCTCTAACAACATAACAAAGTCTTTCCAGTGCAAGTTTTCACATGTGCTGAGGAAATATTTATTCTGCTGTGAAGAAACTGTGGGGCTGTGCTGATGGCTTAAGCTCCTCGAGGCATCCATACAGTGGGAAAATCAGGCCCTAAGTTATCTCTGACAGTAAATCCTGCAGATTCTCACAGCTTATATCAGAGGTTCTGTAGACTTTCTTATATCCCCTGTTGCTTTCTGCTTACAGTTCTTTAAGGAACAGGAACACCAAAGGCTGGCTCATACACAGTCACTTTGATGTTGGAATGAGCTCTTGCTCAACACTGAAGGGACCCAGTTACTCTGGGATGCTCTCTCAATTAGATGTTTGATTTCTTCTCAGAAGGAGGAGGAAGAGGGGGGTTTTTCCTTGCTACTTCTTTCACATCCAGCTTTAAACAGCTTCACACCAGCCCTCTGTGTGCTTCCTCACAGGTGAACACATCAGGGTCTGACTGTTTGGAACAGCTGCAAGCCTGCAGAGCTTGGAGTGGGAAGTATTTAGGAATAATGAGACCTCTTTTTGTATTTTCTTACTCAGGGTCACTTCATGACATCAGGAGAATTCTTTTTTAAAACTTGACATCCCAGCTTTGCTCAGGCACTGCTGCCTTGTCTAAGTATCCACCACGGGTCCATGTGAAAGCCAGTTTGTTTTGGGGGCTTGAATTCCTAAATACTCCAATCATCCACCCAAGTGCTTGCACAGAGCATTAGTTATGTTTAGTTCCCTCACAAGATTTACGTGTGCACTGTGCTAAAGGCAGGGAGGGAAAACTGCCCCCAGAGCTGCTCTCTGACATCGGCGACCGGGGATTCCTCACGAGGGCTTGACAATTTAACAATACTTCAGGTAGATTTACTCTGAGCTTAATGTTCCTCATTCTCTTATGTTCTAGAAATGCTCCTCTGGTGGGGCCTGGAGGCTGGGAAGCTGCCTCAGAGGTGTAATGGGCCTCACTCGTGGCCATCATCGAATTGAAAATTGTTCCTTTGAATATTGTCTGCAGCCTTTAAGATTCAGGCTGCAAGACTCTAATGCCACCAAGGTGTTTTTCTTGGTAGAGAAAAATCTCCCTCTTGATATTCAGCAGTTTCTTTATGGGGTTGTTTGGTCTTTAGCCATGAGAGAATCCTGGCAATTTTGATCACTTGAAGAGAGTGAGTAATGCCTGGTGCTTAGTACGGTGTGTCACTCTGCACATCACTGATTATGCTTTATTTTCTATTATGTTGGATGGAGTGATTCTATTATGGACGATCATTTTCTCTTTTTACTGTGGTTTATTTCA
>NW_005054400.1:28466-37482 GCF_000277835.1 Geospiza fortis
ATCTAAGACTGTTTCAGGAATGCTTAATGGGCCAACTCGAATTAGCCGATCTGAAGAAGTGAATTTTGGCCTTGAGAGCTCTCTGAACATGTTCCATTCTGCTAGCAAAGGGAAAAGGCTGTCTGCTGTCAAAATTTCAGTAGGTGTCAGTGTGGATTTTAAGCTGGATGCTCAGCCTGACTATTTAAGTCCCTTTCTTTGTGAATTTACCATGGTCCTGTTCTGTTATCAGCCCTTGGTTCAGTTTAACCTCCTGTTTCCACACCCTGATTCAAGATTGCTGCTGATAGGTGATCACTAACTTAGATAACAGCCAGGACTGAGAGGGTGAGTGGTCATAAGTGTCCACAAACCCAAATATCCTGCTGGAGTAGCTGGGGGCTGTAAGAGACACACATCTGGGTGAGGCACAGGCTTCACATCCATCCTGGTGTGACCTTCAAAGTCCTTATCAGGCAGGAATTGCCAGGCCTGCATGGGAAGATCAAAAGAGCTCATCTTCAGCTCATCAACATTTGGGCCTGACTCTGGCTGCTGTCAGGAGCACATCAAAGATAAACAAATGATGAGAACAAATAAGCAAATAATGGCCAAGAAGAAGGGTGGGCTGCCAGCAAGAAGCCATCTAATCCTCCAGAATGATATTCCCAAAGAGCCTTCAGAAGGGCCTTGGGATGGGTTAGAGCAAACACTGAGCAAAGCAGAAGGCAGCAAGTGGTCAGTTTCTGGCAGATAATTCCTGATTTTGGGCAGTGTTTCAGCATGTTTTTCCTTTGATCATTAGTAAAATACGGAGGAATAACTTTGTTTTCCTTCTCTATAATTTCATTTTCTCATCTGCTTAAGACATAATTGTTTGTGTGTTTATAAGTCAGTTGAAGATGCACTGAGCACTCAGGGTCTGCGATAGAAAGATGCCAAAGCCTTTCTGAGCTGTTTTTAGGGGCTTTATTTGAGAGGCATTTATTAAGTATAGACAGCACCAGAAGATTGATATCCGTTCTGGAGCAATGCAGAGGTCCTCAAGAGAAGAGGACAGTAAATTCAGAAAGTGAGGTACATCCTGGCCAGGGCTCTTTATATTAAATTTCTGAGCCCTGCAGAGGACTGTGAGTTGGGCTGGGGGACCAACTGCTCACCATGAGCATGAATCCAACCCAGGGCCTGGGGATGTGCCTCCTTCTCCTCTCTGCTGCCCAGAGCTGTTGTGCCTTCAGCTGTTGCCATTTGCTCCAGAGATGGTGGATTTCAGGGCTGGTTTTGGCACTGAATCCCCTCTTTGGGGAAGGGCATATTATTTCAGTAATGGTGCGAAGCAAAGCTTTTTTGTTTGTTTGCTTGTTTAAATGAAGAAGGAGTTAAGTGCATGCTTAAGTGGTTTCCTGGTGGAGGATCCAAGTTACAACTTTGTGATGGTAATTAAGAAGCCATTAGCAACAGAAAATTAAAAAGAGAAAGATTTGCCATTATTTTACAGCAGCCCAGAGAAGAATGTGAGTGCCCCTCTTGCTATTTAAATATTCCAGTGCTTTCCCTGGTCGTGCTTTCTTTGGGAAACATCACAGAGAGGCCTCAATGTGTGTACCTGCAAAATCTCTGGTGTGTTTGATGTTGGCACTTCTCTGAAGATGTGTTCTTCCAACACCAGCCTGAGTCACTAACAGACAGCTCAGAGGAAAGGCTGGGCTCAGGGGACAAACAGAGCTTTTCTCTTTGAGGGCTTTGGATGGCAAAAAGAAGTGTAACCTGGCTGTTCAGTGTGTTTCTGTGCCACCTTCAAAAGTCTGACGTGGAGGAGAGCAGGAGCTGTAATTGGTATTGAGTTAATTCCTGCCTTCATCCTCGCTGCCTTGCAAACTTCAAAGCAGCAAAGCTCCTCTCTTTACACCTACCAGCATCATTCCCAGGGCTGAGCAGAGTAATTTTCACATGCAAATTCAAGAGGGGAGCTGGCCTTATCTGAGAAGGTGGACAGGCAGCTTAATGGGACAACAGCACCTCCTTGACTTCCCAGAAGGGGAGCAAGGCAGCAGAAATAAGATTTCCTTTCGCTGTTTTTTTTAGGGGAAAATTCCACCTTGTGCTTTGTTTTTATGCTTTGAATTTTGTTGAGTGCTGGAAAAATTGAATGCGGTTTTCCATCTAGAGCTTTGTAGTACATCTTTCATAAGCTGTTGGAAGCATAATGCAGGAATCAAAGACTTGGCAAAGATACAGGTCAGCTTTACTACTTCTCTCATTGTCAGGCATTTGAAATACTCAGATTTGTGGACATTAATCTTAATATTATTGATGTAGTGGGAAAGCAGGGAGCAAACTTATGGTATGTACAGTCCTCACTGTTGGTTTTTGTCATATTCTCTTTGGGACAGTAATTTCTGTCATTTGTTATTTCAAAAGCTGCCTCCTTGAATTTTGGTGGTTGTTTTTTTTTTTCATTGACTGTAACAGCAGAAGTATTGGGGAGCTATTCAAACCAGACAGAAGTGAGTGTCAGGGGGCCAGGCAGGACAATAACTGGTGTGATGATTTAGGCAGGTCACTTGGCCACTGCTGCTAAGACATCTAAGAAATTGACTTCAGGGTTTGAGTTGCTCAGCTTCTGAAAACACCTGTAGCTTGTGTTTGTTTTTTTTTTTTTTTGGGGGGGGTTTTTTAGCAGTTCCACCAAGCCTGCTGGGATTTTTCAGTGCAGAAACGTGACTCTCATGCTTCCTTTTCTTGATTCTGTCTCCAGCTGTGCTGTCTGTGGCACATTGAGCAGGTTAAGTGTGGCCTCAGGTGTCCACTGACTCTGCAGCACAAACCTGGGTGCAGGATGCTGTGTATAAACACACAAACACAGCTAAAGCTCACAAGCACTCGGGAAGTTTCATTTTCACCGCAGAGATTTTCTGCATCAGTTTCCTGTGTGGGTTGTCAGGAGTGTGTGCTCAGGAAACCACCCCAGCGCAGGATGCTTTTGGGTGAGGGTAACACTTTTCACTGAATTGACCGTATCTGAGGCTGGCTGCCCTCAAGCAGGGTGCAGGGAGTGTGTGGTGCTCCCTGCTCCAGGCACACAGGCCAGCCTGGGTCGGCTTCCACCTCCCTGCACCCCCTCATCTCACCCAGCTGCCTGTGAGAGACACCACTGACGACCTCTGCAGAAACTGAGGACTCCATTGCTAATTGCTGTGAACGCTAAGTCTGATTAAAATCAGCCATTATTAAATTAAATAAGCTCCATCTGTCAGTAGAGTGAGTGCCCTTCCACCAGAGACAGAGAAAGCAATTCAAAGGAGCATCTTCCAGATGATATTCCTGTTTTAGGTAAGGTGCAGAACAGAGAAGTGGCTCAGTCCTAAAATCTAAGCCAGGTCTTGTGTCTCTAATGAATCAAACCCAGCTCCAGGTGCTGTGTGAAATGGGAATAAAAATCCATTCAGTGGAGTGAAGCCAGTGGTGTGGGCCTCACTCTTCAGTGTTGATAATAAATGAGAGCCAGGAACTTGCCTGGAGTCACGCTATGGGTGAAACAGACTTGCAGTTTCACTCTCATTCTTCTTTTTAAGATTTAGATTGGGATGACATTTTTTTCCTGGGGTTTTCATGTACCCCTGTGGGTATCTTAGTGTGAAGACAGATGTGATCTGGCTGGATGCTTTACTCCCATGGTTTTGTTCTGCTCTTTCATGTCACTCAGATCTCAAAGTCAGTGTCGTAGAGAAGACTTGACATTTGTTTTTGCACGTATGCACCTCCCTTGCCCATGAAGCTTTTGACTCACCCTTTGATATGCAACCAAAATGATGCAGAACTGAGGCCTAAGTATGGAGAAACCTTGGTAATAAACCCTAAGAAAGGAAGCTTAGCAGAATTACAACAGAGCTGATAAGATAATGATGCCTGTGCTCCAGATCTCCTTTCCCTCCTCAAACAGGAATACCCTTCTTGGGATATTTGGACTCTGGGTCTGAAAGAGCTGTTTGTCATCATTTATAAATCAGCCCAGATGACTTGCTGATAAGGGTGAGCCCTGGCCAGCTTTCTGATAGACCTGATATGCTAAAAACCTTTGGATGGTAAAAAGAGACCTCTGGAGAGCAAGCGGCATCTCTGGGTAGTGATCCTGTCACCTACATTCTGTCACCTCTCTTTCTGTGGCAACGGGAAAGCAAGGTGGAGGCTTTGTAATGCAATATCCACAGAAGGGCTGTGTGGTACCTGGGGCTGGTCCTGAGGGACACTGTGGCCTTTGGTGGGCCTCTGTGGAGGGAGAAGAGAAAAATCCCAACCAATGCACAAATACTTCTTTCAATTCTAGTTTTTGTTGCCAGGCCTATATTCCAGAGCTTCAATGATGTGTGAAAAACATCATGCCTGAGATGTCCATCTCTATTTTAAAGGTTCCTCAGCCTCATTGAAGTTTTGGTGGAGTTCAGAGATAATTCAGCAGTTTCCCAGGGCTCTGAGGGAAGCCTTGGATGTTGGCAGAGAGATTGCCTGGAGAAGCTGGGGCTGCCCCATCCCTGGAAGTGCCCAAGGCTAGGCTGGACAGGGCTTGGAGCAACCTGGGATAGTGGAAGGTGTCCCTACCCATGGCAGAGGGGGGGAACAAGATGGTCTGTAAGGTCCCTCCCAACCCAAACCAGCCTATGATTCTATAAGAAACTAAAAGCAGTGAGTTTTGGGGAGAAAATGGGGAACCAATCCTAGATTTCTTTGAGCCAGGCTTGACCAGCAGTTGAATAGATGGGAAAACTATATTTCTGAAGAGTTTGGGAAAGGTGATTTATCCCAAGGAGGCTTTTGGATGTTCGCTTGCAATTACAGTTGTTTTAGCAAAATGACTAGAATTTGCTCTTTGGATTTTCATTTGCATGCCCAGAGTTTAGAGTTGCAGGTACCACCTGTTAACACTGTGCAAACAAAATATAATTGACTCCCGCAGGAATCCCTGTGAAAGGCAGCACCTTGGGATTAAAGTTGCAGAGCCATCTATCTAAAATGATGTGGCAGATTTAATTAACGTGTCTAAAAATACACAGGCTGCAATCAAGCCTTTGCTTCTGCCTGTGTCTGTTCCCTGAAGAGGAATGCACATAATTTTCAAAATCTTGGGTTCTGTCAGCCACCTGTGAGTTGAATTTATTGATGCATGAGATTATCATAAAATTAATTTGGACACTGCTGAATTATGAGGTTGAAAACAGGTTGAGAAGTAGCTGCTCACCCAGTTTAAGCAATATGCTGTCAATAATGTTCTTTCAAGCCCATATGTAGAGCATCAGCAGACAGCTCCAGTTGCACACTGTAAGTGTCTGGAGATGGGATGCACACAGCCCCTGGTGGCAGGGACACAGCTCCAGAGTGTGGCACTGGGAATCATTTGGAATCTGAGTGGCAGAAAACCACAGACATCAAATGGATCTCACTTGTCACTCAGGAGACAGATCTTTGCTACAGAGTCAAAAAGTGGCACAGCCATGAACCTGAGGACCCTTCAGTCAGACTGTCTGTCTGTCCGTCACTTAGGGTTTCAGGATTTGTAGCCACTTTCTAATCAAAATAACTTGTTTTTTTTAAAGCTGTAATGGCCAGCGAGGAAATGCAGTCTGCTAAGGCAGCAATGAAGGTGTTAAGGGAAAGAACAAACAACATTTGTTCCAGAGCTAACGTGGTCTGCTTAGGAGCTGTTCCCTTCTCGTGCTGGCAGGTTTTGGCATGGCATTTTGTCAGTCCCTCAAGCCTTTAGGGTGGAATAGAGGGCCTGGAGTTAGATGCCCGTGGTCTGGCTGAATTTGTGGCTTTGCTCAGAAGCCCAGATGGGTGATTTCAGTTGAGATTTTTTTTCTCTGGCAGAGCTTCAGTGAATTCAGTGACACTATCTAACCTAACCAGCAGTAATAATCCTTGAAATAATACTCTTCATCCAGAAACTTTTGAAACACATGCATGGAAATGGAGTGGGGAAAGAGAGTGCAAACAGTGGGCACAGACATCCTTGGTCAAATTTTCAAGATCCCTGTGGTGCTGCACACAGTCCCATGGGACAGGATGCAGTGCTGCTGAGAAGGGGCTTAAAGAATTCAGGATGTGAAGCTTCTAACTCAGGCTCTTGGCAGAGCCAAGGAGATATTTCCTGATATATTTCCTTCATATTTCAAGGTTATATTACAGTCTAGAGATTGGAAAAACCACTTTTAAGTAGCTGAAAATTGGGGATCTGCTGGATCCAGTGGCTCTTGGAAGCAGTAGTGCACAGACCTTACATTTCAGCTGCCTCACTGCCTGCTGATGATCTGCCCTCGTTAGCACAGCAGTGTCACAGGCTGGCAGTGTCCTGGTAGCTCCAGTGGCCTCCCCAGCCATTTCTATAACTACACTTCAGGAAACAGAGCTGGGTGCCAAGGTGACTGTTCAGCTTTAAAGCCCAGCAAGATAAGATGCTTGAGAAAGCTTTAAATAAAAGCTAACCTGTGGCAATCCCTTGACAAATCATCCGTTTGTGAACTTTTACTTCCTTAATCTCCTCCGTCAGACAGGCTAAAGAAAGTCCAAGGGTAAAAGGGAACTATTCTAATTTAGACCATCAACCTCATCCCCATTAGCTCCTGGGGCTGTCTGCAAAGGCCTTCTGTACATGGGATAGCATGTGTCAGAGGGCTGGGACTCCTTCAAAGTGGAGTTAAAATTAAAATGAAAAACTCTAAAATATTTCCTTCTGATAAAGGGGGGAGCAGAGAACTATTGTGTGATGAAAATGTAAATTCATGTCTCTGCTGCTGGATTCTTTGCCATCAGCAGAGGCCTGTGCTAAAGTTTGAAAGTGCATTTATATCTCTGTCATTGCCAGCAATTGTTTTGTTCTGTGTTTGGGATCAGTGGGATTTCACAGGTATTTTAGGGTGCCTGCAATTATGTGAACTAATCTAATGAGGTCTGGCGAGGAGCTGTCATCCCCATTACCAGATCAGGGCTGTGCAGTCGGTGCTGTGAGGCTTAATGACTTTGCACAATGTTAAATTGTGCATCCTCTTGGAGAGAGGGTTCTGGCTCTTTTTCAAGCTCTATAAATACTCTGGAAGTTGGCCTGGTTTCTTGTGCAGGGCTGTGGGCACTGGGTGTGAGCACACGTGTGCTCTGCAGGAGCTCCTCCCCAGCTCTGAGCCTGCAGTCAGCCAGGCAGAGCAAACCACCGCAGAGAGAAACATCCCCAGGCACCGGGGCTTTATTTAATTCTTCACCTTTCAAATTGCCTCACAAAAATGTCAGGAGGCCATTACACAGCTCATCTGTCCCCCAGTGGGTGTCCTTCCCTGAGGTGGAGAGGAAAATGTTCAGACCTGGGTTGGATGTAAGCAAGCTGAGTTTTTCAGAGAAGGGCTGGGGATGTAAAGATGAGGAAAGCAGCCGGGATTGTGACTAACAGGGTGAGCTGTGAGATGTAACAGCCCTTGTGTCACTGAATCTGCCCGGGGGCATGCACAAAGGACGCATGGCAGGGGACTGTGACTCTCTGCAGGGTGATGTGATAAGACAGAAACAACCCTTGTATGAGGGATTTACCTACTGCAGCTCTGAGGGGAAGAAATTATTACTGCAGCTTCCAGGAAATGCACTTTATTAATTTGTTTTGCTGTTTTTATCCCCACGAGCAGGAGACTGAGAGTTAGCACACAGCTGATGGCTGGGTACCATGGGCTGGGCAGCCATCCATGGCTGTGGGTCTGTGTGCAGCAGCAGGAGGCACAGGGAAGCACACCAGGGTGACCACCAGCTCCCATAAATAAGTTCTCAAAATTATTTTTATAGCAGAGCCTGAATAAGTCTTTTGGACTCCAAAGTAAATGCTGCTCCTGGAACTTCTCACTGGATTTTTATTCGAGCTGGATGAGGCTGGAGGACACAGTCCCTCTGACGTCAGGGGTTTTATATCAGGCTGCTTCCATTTTTATACTGTGCTCCTCTGGGCATTTAAGGCATTTCCTCTACACAGCAGATCTGCCTGGAACTGCTTCATTCCCTTTTGCTCCGATTTACGGCAGATAAAAGTTCCTGCCCTGCTGCAAATTACTAGGACCTGCTTCAGTCTAATTCCAGGTATCACTGGGGGCTTATGTCAGTGGATATTTAGCTCTTTGGAGCACGAACCTTGGGCAGAAGAGGTCTCCCATAAATAAGGGAGAAGAGATGCTGAGCCTGTTGCTGGGGATGCCAGGCCACTCTCTCTGTCCCTGTGTGCTGCATCTGCTGGCTCCACCCAGGGGCTGAGGCTGTTTGGCTGAGGCCAGACTTGTTGCATGTGTTCTCCATTCATCACAAGCCATGCTGGGCTTGGCAAGGGCAGCCTTGGCCCCTCTGCCAGGTGAGCCATTAGGGCTGGGCTTGGCTGGAGCTCCCTTCCTGCAGTCTGGGGCGCAGCAGTGGGACAGCCTGACAGCCAGTCACAAGTGTCACCTCATTTAGCCAGCCACTCTTGGCTGAGAAAGAGCCTGGGCTTGTGCTCGGACCTGCAGGAGACCAGATGGCTAATGTGGTCATCAGCCACTGTGCTGTAATCCTACAGCCAGACTTGGCTTTGCACGGGAGCGGGAGTGAAATGTGGAGTGTTAAATACAAAGCAAAGCAGAACCACTCCAGTATAACCTGCAGTGATGGGAATTCAGGGCTGCTTTTAAGCAGCAGGGTTCTTAACTCCAGGCATTTTCTATCTGGTTTTATTTCCCAAACCCTGCATTATCTTGTGTTGTGGTTTAATCCAGGACATCTTGTTAGGAGAAACATTATTTCCCTTTGGCAGTTTCTCTTCTCTTCCTCAATTCTCCCACATTTTTTAAGCTCACAGTGGGGAGATTAATATTTATACTTGTTGGAGCTCTGTCTGCTTTTATTTCCCCTTTCCTAATTCTTTAACTCATCATGTTCAAATAGCACTAATTAAATCTGTTCTCGCTTAAAATACGGTCCTGCCTTCAGCAGGCAAAATTACACCTGGATTTTGTGAACTGGTTTGACCTTTGCAGGATTTCAG
>NW_005054400.1:37513-57943 GCF_000277835.1 Geospiza fortis
CAGGAATCAGTGGCTGGGATAGAGTTGGTGTCCACAGCTCAGAGTCAGGGCCTTGATTCTCTGAGCTGCAGTCAGTGCTCGTGTCTGTCAGGGTTTGCTGGCTCACACAGGTTATGTGAGCATGACTACAGCTTTGGTCTGGCTCAGCTCAGGCTCAACAGCAGCTCAGTCAGCCAGGACAGGGAATTGCTGGGAGCCATTTGGGTTCTCTGCATTGCTCTGCTGTTTGGGAAAGGTGTATTAGCCCAGAGCAGTGTCCAGCCCCCATGAGAGAGTCCATGGATGTGCTGAGGGAGGACATGGTCACAGCTGGCAGCCAGAGTCCCTGTTCCACTGCTTCCTGGTGTCAGGCTTGTCCCAGCCTTCCAGTACCCACATCATGAGAAGTTGCAGGTGGGTTCCTGTGCCAGCCTGTGGCTGGTGTGTACAGGACAGTGGGGTCACTTCTTGGGTCAGTCTCTGGTGTGGATTCTGCCTGGAGGAGGTGCTTTCCCAGCCACCTGCATTCAACATGTGCTTCCAGCTGCCTGGGGCACTTTTTCTCATGATCTGTCCTGGACTCCTGAGTTTCTGTGCTCAGCTGTCTTTCAGAAATGGCTGGATTTAATGGCATGGGATTTTTTTTTAATCTCCTTCAAGACATTTTGGTACCAACCATTGCATTCCTTCCCAAAGAAGAGCCAGAGACTCTGCAAACTCCCCATGAGACTTTGTGGTTGCAACTGGCCCAAGATGGAGCAGCAATTTCATATGCTGAGATAGATATGCAGGTAGTAAATAGCTCTGAGAATCAAAGATACATATCCCATATAAATGTAATAGAACTAATTATTTTTATGGCTAGGACTGTGCTGTTCTATTTCTCTTGGGATAGGAGACTTGCTTAGACCCAAGAAAAACTGCTGCTGCCTCTGTGCCTGCCTCAGATTCCTGCCACTTGTAATACAAACACTTGTTTATAGGCAGACATTTAATTATCATATTACAGAATTCTGGAGACCAGCTGCCACATGAGATTTCTGGCTGGGACACTGAATGTAAAATTAAAGCAGTGTCACATGCCTGTGGAGCTGAAAACCTTGGCATAGTATTTGCACATTCCCTGTTCTCTGTGAAGAGCTTCCTGGATGATATTTCTGTGCAGATTATTCACGAGGAGTTGGAGTGCTGTGAGCCTGGTGACGTCTTTGTGACTGGATCAGAGAACAAATATTGTGATCTTTTCAGCATCCGCTCCCTGGGAGTGATTAAATTTCTCCTCCAAGGAATCTGGGTCATTTGCCAGGGTTGGGGCACTGGGCATCTACAGAAAGGACAGACAAAGTGGATTGGTTTTGTGCTTTTGAATCCTCAGTTTTATTGATAGTCCTGAATCTTTTGGGGAAATGCATGATAGTGCAATATGGAGAATGATGCTACGTGTAAATGTCTGTGTGTAAGGGAAAGCGTGGAAGCTCCTTCTAATCCTCATATGGTTTGCAAGATTGAATCATTTTCTCAGGCAAGTAAGGATTGTATTTGTGAGTAAGAGTGTTCAGGGCTGTGTTTTCTCTCCTCACCCTCTCTGCTTTTTCCTGCACCCACCATGACTGCCTGCTGAGTCCCATTCCTGTCTCCAATGCTCCCTGTGCCCAAAGCAATTGTTCCCTTCCCTTCTTTTCCTGCCAGTTCAGATTAGTCCCAGTGTCCAGGTCGAGATGTGCTTCCAGCAAGGGCTTACTAATGGTGGGGAAACTCACCAGGAGAGACTCAGGAACTTCCAAATGTGCAGGGATTCTGAAGCAGTCATTCATTCTCTGTCCTCTTTTGGTGTTCACCTGTGACAGTGGCTACAGGAGCGAGATGCTTGGGTTTCTAAAATACTGGCACTGGAAAACACAGTGATGGCAGCAAAGAAATTCCTTCCCTACAGATAGAACCAGAAGGAGAAATCTGTTGGTTTCCTGGTCTGTTTCAGTGTGAGTTGTCAGGAAATCAGCCCACATCTTCCTACTCTGAGAATAGGAGACGAACTGGTAGAAATATTTCACTAACGTATTTTTGGAACACAAAAT
Source organism: Geospiza fortis (assembly GCF_000277835.1). NCBI lineage: Eukaryota > Metazoa > Chordata > Aves > Passeriformes > Thraupidae > Geospiza > Geospiza fortis. Next base: position 39,568 of record NW_005054400.1, read on the forward strand.
CCCCTTTATCCTGCAGTGAAAGTGTGTCTCAAATGCCACCTGAAATTTTCAAAGTGAGGCTGCCTTGCCACTGTGCTGTGCTATGGGATGGGTATAGGATGGGTAAGAGTCAGTAGCTCCAGGTCAGCACATGTGCATCCCTCAGGATCTGCCATCCTTTTTCTGTCCTGGCTCTGGGTCTGGTCTTTTGAAGCTGTAATGTTGTTCTATTCCACATTACAAACCTATGGTTATGGGATTCCCAGGAGCAGAGATGGAGGTTTATAACTCTGCAGGTTTTTGGGGCTGTGGCTCATGAGCCAGCACTCCTGAGTTAAACCTGGAGCTGGGTGGGCTTGTGCACTGCTGCTCAAAAGTCAGGCAAGGCATAAAAAGTGCTGCAACCTTCCAGTGTTGGCAAAATGTGATCACAGCCATGCAGCCTGGCTGAGAGCCCCAGAGAGCTGCTCTGCTGAGAAGCTGCTGCTAAGCAGTGTCCCCTCTCAGAAAACAAGTCCTGTTTGAATATGCCTCTGTCTTTTCTGGTGCCAGGAAGCAGGAAGATTGCTTCTGGCTTTGTGGATACCCTGTGGTAGCAGAGCCAGTCTTTCTCTAATTCAGCATGTGTAAAGCAGCTCATTACCAGGGTCAGTGGCCATCCTGGGCAGTGGCCCTCATGTCCACTCAGAGCTGATCAGTATTTAGACTGCAAATGAGGCTTTACCAAGCTGCAATGCCTGAGCTCACCAGAGACCCGAGAACATCCAAGTGCAAAACTGAAAGTGGAAAAAAGAGCGGGGGAAGGAGGATCCCCCAGCTTAGGGGAGGGGCTGTGTCATTTGTTTGTTGTAGTTTTTGTAAGATCCTCCCCCCTTTATCCTGAGGTCATGAAATGTTTTTATTCCAGCAGTGTCATAGCATGAAGAAACAAAACCACAGAGTCCTGTTGCAATATAATCTGCTGGTGGAAATCATGTGTGTGTTTTGAAACACCATAAGTTTCTTCACAGATCCCACTGATTAGTGTGTCTGAGCTGTAAGCAGAGCTCTGGGCATCTGCCCTGCATTGCCAGAGTGGATATGATGAAAAATGACCCATCGTACACCAGGACATAATTCATTCTCTGACATGCTGGGCAAGTGTCTTGGGGTTTTGAGGAAAACACTTTAGAGATGGGGAAGAGAGAAGGAAGGTAAATAAAGGTAGAAAATACCCCATGTACCAGTTATAGGGCTTTGGAAAAATAGTCCAGGGACAGCCTTCACAGCTGCTCTTTGGTGAGGTTAGAGCTGGAGTAGCCCTGGCACACACCTTGGCACAGCAGAAAGTTCTGCATTGGAAGCAGAAACCTCATTTCCACTGTGCTCCCTGGGGAAGCCTGAAGGCTCTGAGAGTTTCTTATGCAGATGGGGTGAAGAGAAGGGACAAGGGATGTGGCTACACAGGCTGTGTCAGGAGGAGGATGTGCAGTCTGTGCAGGGGTGTTGCTGTTGCCATCCCTGCTGGAAGCAGAAGCCCCAGGAAGAGCTGGGTGCACCTGGGGGGATTGAACCCTCAGGTGTCCCAGGGACAGTCTGTCCTGTGTCTTTGGTCTGCTTTATTTGAGAAGAGAAAGAGCCAGTGTTGGTGTTTCTGGGATGCTGGCTGGGAAGGAGGGGAGTCTCATTGTGCTGCTGTGGGTGGTTTATATGTCCTAGCTCTTTCCAGGAATGAAAACATTGGATTTTCCAGAAGTCAGGCTCTTACTTGCAATGACTGAGATGTTTGTCTTGCTGGGGCTGGCCAAGATACTGCCCAGAAAATCTCTGCTGGGAAGTGACCTCACAGATGTGCCTTGTGAGAAGGAAATGCTTTTTTTCCAGTCATCATCCCTGGTTCCCATTTTGCTGTCATTGCTGTGGGCACTGTCTGAGCTTGTGTGAGATTTCTGATGTCCCCAGGCTGGCAGGAGCTGCATGGCCACGAGGACTGGTGGCCAACAGAGGTACCAGCCATGTGTCCAAGAGCATGGCTGGGATCAGCCACACACGGGCACAGTGTGAGTGAATGAGCAACCTCAACATGTGAGGTTGAAGTAAACCCTTGTGGCTTTCTGCATCTTTAAGTTCACTGTGGGGTTTGGTGCAATTCTTCTTCCCTTTTTTTTAAGGGCTTTTTTTTTTACCAAAGTCTTGAATTACTGTAGCCTCACAAATGAAGGACAACTATTTGAGAGCAGCACGAAGTGGCACAGGATCAGGGGTTCAAATTTGCTTCCAGGAGAATCTCTTAAAAAAGCTCATTTGTATTTTGACACTTTATTTAACATGGAAATTCTTGTGAGTTTTGGGGGCTTTTTTAATAGAATAGCTAAAACTGCTTAGGAGAACTTAAGACATAATTAAGGATTTCTTTAGGATTATACTTGATGAATCTTATACTATTCAGAAGTGTTCTACAAAAGATTATACTGTTCAGTTGTATCTAAATCCCAAACAACTTTTGGACTAAGCAGTGTTATTTCAACAATTCACATATTTTCAAAAAAATCTCATCTCAGTATTTTCAGCCAGTCAGAAAAGGCTTCACATCAGACCCTGTCAAATCTGGGAGATTTGCAGTCCCTCACTCTGCTCTGCCAGGTCCTTCTGTTTTCAGCTGACTGCATTTAATAATGATCATATTCAGAGTTAATGACTGGGGAAGTGTTTCTTGTTTTCCAAAGGTGTTTTTGGCACTTGGGGGGATGAATCCAGCCGGGATCACTCTCTAAACCCTGTGAGACCAAACGGGACCTCCTGGACCTCTTTGCTTTGCGCAGAGCCGCAGAATTTCCACTGTGAAATGTTTGTGTCTTCTCAGCTAGCCTGTGTGACTCTGCAAGCACTAACAGGGCAGTTAAAGGATATTTAAGCCACCTGAGGGTTCAGGTGGTGCAGAAGTGAAACCCCCATGGGCTCCCCCTCCCTGGGCTCCCCCAGGCTGGCAGCACAGAGCCGTGGAGCAGCTCCTGGTGATGGAAACGCAAACAAGGCTGTCAGGACATTTCTGCTCAAAGGTCACTGGCAAATGACAGACACTTAAATGCTGTTTTGTCTCTGTTCCACAAGCTGGAAAATAATGGGATTGGATTTTGATCAAGAGCTCTGTTTTATTCCCTCCAGCTTTGTGGTGTCCCAGTCACTAAGACGAAGCGTAGCTGATGGTAAAGGGAGGAGAGCTCTGAGGGTTCATCTGTTTTTTGGATTATTTTGGAGTTCAGCTGTTTATATACAGTGAGCCTTTGGGACATGGTCTGTTTTTTCTGATGCTTTCCAGCCTGAGGCTGCTGGCCCCAGGCTGGCTGGTTGCTGAGCTGGCCCTTGTGACACCCCAGCTCCCTGGGTGCAGAACAGCACACAGCCAGTGAATGTCTGGGCTCTCTGATCCTTTGATACCAGGGCAAAGCACAGCTCTTCTGCAGGGAGGCAGCTTCTGTTCCAACAGAGAGCCGTGAATGATCCTCACCCCTCTGAGATGAGGAGTCTCCTGGCCAGCAGGATAGGGAGCAGAGTCATGTTGGCCCTGGGTTGAACATGCGGGAATGTGATCTTGACGTGCAGAATTGCTATTATATTCCCAACTATTTAAAATTAATATTTCCTGAACTCTTATGGAACCCAATGTCCACCCTTGAAGAGAGCAAAGGAGTGCCATGTTTGGGGATAAATAAAAGCTGCTGCTGTCAGTCCTCACCCAGCAATGTACCCTTTGCTCAGTCTGCCTCAGTGGATGGAGACTTCACCCTGTGTTGGAGCATTGTTTGGTCATTTAATTTCATTTCTAATACTCTTTCCACTTCCATTATATCCCCTGAATAATTCCTGTGTGGAGGACAGTTCAGTAAGTGACTTCTCCCTAATCTGATTTCTAATTCTTAGTGGCCTGGATAGACCAGCATTAGTTTGCTATTTCAATCTGATCCATCAGAGTCCTCTGCTGTACAGGGTTGCTCTTTTATATCACGTAGGTGGCAAAACCACAGCTTGATGCAGCTGGTGTCCAACACAGAGCCAAGCAGGTCATGTGTGTGTGGAGCAGAGAGGATTATCAGCCTCCTCCTGTGCCAAAACCAGGGCAGGGGCTGAGCACAGAGCTCTGGTGTTGACCAGAGCTGCTGAGGAGAAAAGGGCCCTCTGCAGCCTGAGAACAGGGTGTGTAAAGCAATGCAATGATAACTTTATATATCAAATGAAGACTTTGTTGTCTGGTTGCTGGAAAGGTTCTTTTGACCCCCTTTGTCACCACAGTTCTGCAAATAATGGACTTTTATGGAGTGTAACTGGCAATAGCAATGCCCCTCAAAGCATTGGTTTAATGTGTCTGGTGGAAGGTGCAGTTCAGCCACTCATCAGTCATGGCTGCACAAGGTAAACCTCTGTTTACATCAGGGTTGGCATTGGCATTGGGCTTTGGGATGGAAAATCATTCCACTCTCCTACAGACCTCTTTTATGAAGTGCCAGATTGCTCCTTGCTGACCAAACCCTTACTGACGGATTCTGGACTGGAAAGAGAGAACAGAAAGGAGGGAGGTACAGCAGTCTTTTCCTGAATTAAGGGACCCGAGTGTGGTAGAAAGAAGCTGCATCTGCCATTCCACTGGAAAATCCTTTCTGGGAATTGGGTGGGGTTGGGAATGCTTTGGGGATATGCCAGGCTTGTGAGCTCCCTCACTATCTGTTGCAGTCAGATGTAGTTATGGCCTCACACCTTTGCTCCAGAGCACCTGGCTCAGGAAAATCAATGGGCAAATCACTGACAGGGTAATGAGGAGAGGGTCAGGGTGGGAAGAGCTTTGGGACCAGTGGTTGTTGGATTCTGGAAAAGGACTCCATGTGTCTTATGGAGTTTGAGTATGTTCCTCATCCTTTTGGGGTTTCCCTTTCTCCTGGCACCCTGTCAGGTGTGTTCATTGCTCAAACCCAATGAGATTTCTTGACTTGGCATTGCGAGGTTGCGTGTCCAAACCCAATGTGAAATTCCACCATCCTCCCTAGCTCTCTCCACCAGACCCAGCCTGCAGGAGAGCACATGATCCTCCTCACATCTCTCAGATTGTGGTTAGCAGGGCAGGAAGATGAAGAAAACAGCCCCTTTTTCCACAGTTCAGCATGTGACCGAGTTGACGTTTATTTTTTTTTTTTGGCCAGCAAGTAACAGTGATGTGGTTGAGCTGATTTTTCAAGGGCTGCAATTCTCAAAGGCCTCTTGCTGCTTTGCAAACTCTTTTGCAAAATCCCAAAGCTTTGGAAACTGCTGGGTATGATTGCACAAATCTCAGAGCAGCATGTGCAAAAGTCAGTCGTTCAGCTGCCTGTGCCACCAGCTTAGATAAACTGAGCAGCAACTGCCCCCAGGCAGAGGTGGCAGTGGGAAAAGGTGCACTCTGGGACAGGCTGGATTTTCCCAGGAACTGTTGAATGTCTCTCTCTGACGTGCACCACCGTCACAGGTTTCTGCTGTCACCTTTTGCCATGGTTTAACCCCAGCTGGCAGCAAAGTACAGCACACCCCCTCGCTCGTTCTCTCCCTGGTGGGGAGGAGCATCGGAAAGAAAAGTGAAACTTGTGGGTTGAGATAAGAATTTATTAATTGAAATCAAATGTAATATATCCATGCTAGTTGTAATAATAGAAATTGTAAGGATGAGGAGAAGAGAGAGAGAGAGGAGTAAAAACCAAAACAATTGATCACCATGTGCTGATCCATGCCCAGCCTGTCCCCAAGCAGCTCCCAGTCCACTCCCCCCAGTTTATATGGTGAACCTGAGATTCTCTAGTACAGAATATCCCTTCGGTCAGTTCTCTTCCCCCCAGTTTCTTGTGCACCTGCTTCATGCACAGAGCATGGGAAACTGAAAGTCCTTGATTTGGGGTAAGCATTCGTAAGTAACAATTAAAACATCAGGGTGTTATCTACATTATTCCCATGCTAAATCCAAAACACAGCGCTGTACCAGCTAATAACAAGAAAATTAACTCTATCCCAGCTGGAAACAGGACAGCTTTGAGGAGGACTGAGTTTAGCGTGAGGATGAAACTACAAGTGAGAGAAATATCCCTGTGAGCTGCATCCTGCTGCTGTGGTGGTGAGTGTGCTGAGGGGGCCAAGCCAGCAGAGTCAGGAGCAAGCTGGTTTAAGTCACAAGCTTTCTGAGTGCCTCCTCCATTGAGGTTTCCTGGCAGCTTCCAGTGTTCCTGAAATGTGCCTGATGTAGGCACAGGGTGAAATGGTTCACAGAATACACAGAAAGTATTGCAGCTCCTGGCCTGTCCCCTGTCACCTCTGGTGTTAGAGAGCAAGGCAGGGATTTAGGAGTCCACTGACTCCTGAATCCCCCAGGAAAACTGCTCTGACGTGTACAGATTGTAGGCTGACTGTAGGACTGATGGATATGTATTATGGGGATTACTGTAGTGCTTATGGAGCGTTTGGAGATTTTGGTATAAAGGCTTAAATATTTTATTCTTATAAAGGGATTGAGTGTTCTGCTGAAAGCAGAAGTTTCTGCTATCTGAAATAAACAGCTATGAGGTAGGTAAAGTGGGAGCAGGTTTGTGTGCTTGGTGAATTCAGCACAAAGAGCAGGATGTAGCAAAGACTGATGGGGCAGTAGCATTTGGAGAGTTTTCCAGGACAAGCTTATTGGAAGTACAGAGTGATTGGCAACTACAGCTTTGACTCTGCCTGGTGGGAAATGTTTTCACATGCTGGTTGTGGGAACAGAGGTGGAGGACCCTCTGTCCTTTCTACGTCATGCTGAATCCAGCCATGGCTGAATTCCAGACAGATGTTAAATTCTTTGTCCCCTTTTTGTGCCTGTCCCTGACACCAGGAGTTTTGGGGCAGGGTGAAAATGTGCATGAATCTTGTGGTGCTCACTAGGTCTGGAGCCAAGGCCTAAGCAGGGAGCATTCCTCCATCATATCCTGCTTTTCTTCCCCAAAACTCCTATATCTGTTGCCTCCAGTCAGAGGTAATGAGAAGAGTATCCAGTATCCTCCAAAGCAGCATGGTCTGTTTTCCATTTCCAAACCTTTGTGGCTGTTGTTCTACTTATGGGTGGATCACAAAAATAATTACCTAAATGAACCAGGCGCCGAAACACTGTAAGTGATCGTGTACTCCACAGAGCAACAATGATTAGGTCACCCTCCTTGCTTATCTCAGGTTCCCGCCCTTAAAATAAGGGCAGCAATATTTTTGCTTTTAAAAGGGCAGGATTAACTTGTTCATGTGTGAAGTATTAATCGTTGTTATTATTATTACTCATATGGATGTCAGGGAAGCACCTAATGAATTCTGGTAATGTTACAATAGGCTGCTATTGGTATGAGTAACCCTGGATAAATGTACTGGGCTGCCTGTTTATCCTAAAGCAAACTGCACCGTGTCCTTGTGGTCCCTCACCAAGAGATCACTGTGGCCACGAGGTCTGCGTGTGGTGCTGATGGTTTTGTGCTGCCCCTCCATCCTTTCCAGCCTGGTTCATTCAATGCAGTGTCTCAGATGTGCCTCTTCAAATAGGAGCTGCCCAGGGTGTTTCTGTGCTGCCCAGCAGTGGCAGGGTCTCTCCAGAGCCATTCCTTCCCTTCTGCTTTAAAAGACAGGGAGAAGCAACTCAGACTTCCAGCTGTGGGTTTTGGATGCTTTCCAAAAAACAAATCCTTTGGCTATCAGAGAATCGATGCAGAAAAACAAATTCCCTCCAAGTGTGCCCTTGATGGAGACTAAATGTTTTTCACCCTTTTTTCTTCGTAGTGTTTGTAATTACATTCCTTAAAAATCTGCCAGAAGTGCCCTGGGGTGCACGGGGTGAGAGGACGGGATGCCACGTGTGTGTTTTTGGGTAGGTAGGAGTGAGAGTTGTCTCTGCTGCTGGCTCTCAGGCAGGTGTGACACCATTTACCCCCGTCACAGCCATCACTTGGGAAAGGAGCAGCATTCCAAGTGAGCTGTCCTGCCCAGGAGCTCTGCCTAATCCTCCACGAGGCTGTGGAAGCCACACACCCCTTTCTGGTTGGGGCCACCTCTTCCCGGCTGCTGCTGGCCTGGAGCCCACGCCATCCCCACAGATGCTTCTGGTGCTCACCTCTGCCTCCTCCCAGAGAATTTTCAGCCAAAGGCCACCTCTGGAAGCTGACTGTGGGGTGTGTTGTGTCACTCCCTGTGCAGCTCATGACTCAGCAGTCGTACAAGTTTCATACCTGTCAAGGGCATGCCAGAAACCACAAATGTTCCTAAGCCAGCAGCAGCAAAAGCATCTGGGAGTTTCCACTCAGCTGAAGACAATGTCTGCAGTAGATTTTCTTGCAAATTGGTTTCATTTCATTGCCAGGAGATGAGAGCAGGAAAAGGATGCCAAGGGATGAGGGCAGGAAAGCCAGCATCTGGATTTCCAGAGCCCAGAAAGGCCGAGATCATCAGGAGAACAGTGACACATCACTGTGCACTGCAATCTATTGAAGGGAAAGCAAGGCCATGAAACCACTGAATATTTTAGGAAAATCTCAGGCTGCGAGATCAATTAAAACACTGAGGTGCAAGAGAGCAAAATGCAAACATCTCTGCAGGTGTCAGCCTGAAAATGTCATTATTCAAACAAGCGCTGGCACGGGAGCAGGCCCGTGGTGTGTGAGCCGTGTCCTGGTGCCAGACCCTGGGCAGGAGGGCTGCCCTGCTGCTCCTGGAATGGTGGCTCACCCAAGGAGGGGCATCTCCTGGCATCCAGAATGCCTCCCTGCCAGCCAGAGAGCCAGGAACACGTGCCAGCCATGGCAGGATCGCTGCCCGCTCGGCACAGCAGGGGCTGGGGCACAGCCTTGATGGTTCCATTGCTTGGCTCACAGGAGCTCAGCTGGCAAGGAGAGCAAGAGCACAGCAAGCCCTGCTCCCTGCCTTCCTCTGCCACCCGCTGCCCTGGGCAGGGATTTGGGGATCCGTGTGATTTGGGTGTGAGGGGCAGGGAAGGGTTGAACAGCTGAGGTCTGGCGATAGAGCAGCTCCTCTTTGCTCAGGGATTGGAGCTGTGATGCAGCCAAGATAACAGTGATTGGCGTGCCCTTGTCTGGGAAGCAGGGAGTAGTTAGGGTGCAGTTGAAGGAGTGGGAGGAATCCTTGCCTGCTCAGGCCTGTGGGTGATGGCTGATGCCTGGGAAAAGTGGCACCGCTGTAATGGATGGAGAGCGTGGGTGGGGGAGAGAAAGAGGGGATGGTAAACAACCAAGCCTGGTCCTTTCTGGATTTCCATCCTGCATTAAATTAAAACATGCCAAGGCTGATGTTGAACTCCATGTCAGGCTGTTGTCTGTCATGCTTTTCCCTCCCCAAAGGAAAATTCTGTGGCAGCATGTGTTTAACAGTGAGTGTTGCAGGCAGAGATGGGGATCCCCTTGAACTGTGAGCTGTTCTAGGCATGGGAACTCTCTAAACAGCCTTGAAGTCATTTTCCCAATGTGCCTGGATCCCAAGTGTGTGCCAGATCCTCATAAGGACAGTTTGGCTGGGATCAAACAGGCACCTAAATGACAGGAGCTGTGAGTGATTGCTGTGATTGCTGGGTGAAGCCCATCTAAGCAGAAGGGGGAGGCTGAGTCCTCATGGAAATTCTCTGCTTTGGCCTGGCCTGAGGCAGGGCTTGGAGTGGGGCTCAGGGAGGATTCAGCCTGTGATGTGCCAAATGCATCAGGGGGTGGCAGAACAGCTCAGCTGAGCACGGGGGCAAAATATCTGTGCATAGCTTGAGCACTGCTCGGAGTGGTTGGTGTGGATTGCAGAAAGTTGCATTTCATAAATGACTTTAAGCAAGATAAATTGCTTGAATGCAAGAGGGAAGGTGTTGCTCTAAGCGCTGCTTGGGCTTTCCTACCAGCTCACACAATACACAACCAGCAGATCCCCTCTCTCTGCCCCTGTCCCTGTCCTGATGTGCCATGTTTGAAAGTCAAATGTTTCACTGCTTCTGCCTGGAAAAAATACATCCTTGGCACCTACCCAAGAGCTATTTATAGCAGGAGCTCCTAGAAGACAGTGTGACAACTCCAGAAAACAAGGAATTGCCAAATCATCCTGCAGCAAATGAACCCCTGGCCACACACACCCGTGGGAGCCACGCGTGCCCAGAGCCCCAGATCCTGCTGAGGATTGGTACCAAGTGACCTCGTGAAGGAAATGCTGAGAAGAATCACCAAGGACAGCTTAAGATTCCTGCACAGAATGCCATGTCATGAGCAAGACCCCATGAGGTTTTTGTCCTTCTGTCAAGTCCCATGGAAATAAACCCTGAGGACACAATGAGCTGGTTCTCCAGTGACACGGCGCACACGGCGTCTGCAAAAACACCTCCACTGCAGAAATACTGATCTCTCCAGTCCTCAAGCTGCTCTTGGCTTTGCTGCACGCCTTAAAAAAAGGATGTACTGAAGGCAGCACCTCTCCAGTGTGACCAGTGGCAGGTCCCTGCACAGCTTGTTCCAATCGGGTAGATGCAATTTTTGCATCGAAAGTTGTTTCCCCTTTCATAACTCCCCAACAGCAGATGTTTCTTTTGTCCTGTCAGGAGCAGGTGGGCTGCAGGACAATCCAGGCTTTTCTTGCCTCTGTCTGTCTGGCCATTGCAAAGGGGTGACGTTGACCCTCCCTGGCTGAAGGGAGTTCAGTGTATAATTGAGCACTGAGCCCAAATCCATGAAAAACAACAACAACAACAACAAAACCCCAAGGCAGACATTACCCAATTTCAGTGTGGAGCAGAGTGTCCTGTCCAGTGTATCATCCTGCCTCCTTCCTCATCCTTCTCTGTAAACACCATTTATGTGTGGGTTTATACAATCCATGTGTTCCCTGCAGTTCTGGGATCCCTTCACTTGTTCCACCCACTGGACTAGTTGTAACAGGCACCAAATTATGGGGGTTTTGTTGCTTGCTTAGTTTATACACCTGCAGTTTCCTGGTTTATATGTCCAGAGGTTTTAGTCTTTAATTTAATATTATTCATAGATTTTATTGAGTATTAGCTCACTTTGTAAAGCACCTTAATGGGCAGTGTCTGTTTAATTATATATGGCAAAGCCTATAGAAACAAAGGAAAATTGACCCAATTTGTTACAGCTGGTTTACAAAGATTCCCTGAGGTGACTGAGCATTGCTTTTCCTTTTTACTGTACTTCACACATTTCCAAACTCGTGTCAGTTCAGTTCTCATCCAACCTCTCCCTCTGAAGCAGCCTCAGCCTGGCTGCTCCTCCTCCCTGCAGCCCCAAGCCCAAACCCAACATCTTGTCAGCTGGCTGAGGCAGGAGGAAGGAGACTGACACAATTCTGTGGGTTGTTTTTTCCTGCTGCTACTGGAAACGTGCAAAATTCTGATCTCATCTGTTGCGGAGATGAGATCAAGAAGAATTTTTCTACAAGTAAACCATGGCTAAATGTCTCTGGATTGGTTGAAGTGCCCCCTTTATGCAGCAAGAGCTGCCACAGGCACTGGGATGGTGTGTGCCCTTGTGGAGGTGCTGAGCACAGGGTGGTGTGTGAGCTGCAGCTCTGGTTTGTGTTGCTGGAATCTGTTGGAGCATCAGCCCCACCGTCTCCTGGATGCAGCATTAATTAAACAGAATGGCCCCGCTCCAGGCCCCAGTGGACAAGCATCCACATGGCAACTGTGAGCCTTGTCAGCAGCAAGAGATTAAGGAATTAATTGGCAGGGTTAATCTTCGTGTCAGGGTTGGAAATGAATTGTTAATTTGTTTGGATGAGTGTAAAGTCCTCTTGCAGCGATGGCAGGTGGGATCACATGAGGGAAAGCCTGCGAAGCTGCCCTTCCTGGGGACCTTCATTTCACACCTCTACTAACAGACATCCCCAGCTCTCTGCTCCTGAAGTGTGAGACTCCCAGGTGGGGCCAGAGGAGTTCCTTGTGTCACTGCCATCCTTGCAGGTGACAGCACAGCTGCTCCAGCCCCTGACGTGGGAGAAGGTCTGGCTGCAGCTTGGGAGGGCCCCTTGGAATTCCAGCCTTTCTGATCTTGCTCCTGGTGCTAAGCTGTTGTCTGTCCCTTGTGTCTGTGCATGGCAGGTACTGGGTGAGGCCACCTGCTCCAGGATCTGAGTGAGGGAGAGATGTGCTCATACCAAAATGCCACTTTTGGGGCACAGAGTGCAGAACTTGATCGACCTGTGCAGACACTAAACCCTCTCAGACAGTTCTCTTCTCCTCCAGGACACTGCAGAAAAAGAATCTGTCAGGTCAGCCAATGCTTTTCCCTTTCTGCTTTCATTTTACACTCAGGACAGCAGAATATTTCCTTTTAGTATCTTTCTAATTTCTTAAGGCTACTGAACTGGTCACATCACATCAAGACATAGGAGACAAGCACTTCAGGCCTTAATAGATTTAAATGAAATTGTAACTTTTGTCACTTGTGCTCTCTTTTGTGCATTGATTAGTCTAATTAGTTCAGCAGTAAGAATCACTTTCTCCTCCTGCTGGGGCCTGATATGTTGTGACCAACACAACCTGATTCTAGAAATGACATCAAATAGGACTGGCCTACACAGAGACCTGGATCTTTCTGGGTGTGCAACAATCCTGTTTAAGGTTTAAGACCTTGCAGTCAAAATCCTGCTTCTGTTCTCACCTCTATCAATGCCCAGTGCCTCATTTATGGGGACACTGATGCTGTTCCAAGGTGCTGTAAAAAACAGTTTTTCATTGCCGAAAATTGGCTGGGTTTAGCCTACTAGCTCCAACTTTCACCCTGTCTTTCATTTTTCTCCTCACCTTACAGGCAGCCAGGTGGCTGAATGTCAGCCAAAACGAAGAAGGATCTCTTTTCTTTTGAAGGGATGGGTGTTTGGAGATTTATCAGCAGCACAGTTGAATCTGCCCTGTGTAGCTAAGAAGGCCCCATAGCATGTTGATGGCATGAGCAGCCACTCCAGCGAACTCCCACCTGAGTTACCATTTTCTATTCCACATAAAACCACTCTTCACAATTTTTTAACTTAAAATTATTATTAGTCATTTGTCCTAAAATGTCAATAATGCAGTGATATTCTAGAAGAGCTTTTCTGTACTGTCATTTCCTATTAATTACTTAGAAACAATGACAACATAATCTGGAACAACACTGTCACCTTGTCTATGCCATATATAAAATGTTAATACTGAAAGTGGACTGGGTTCATCCTAGACCTAATTAGTTCTTTGGAGAATTTACTTTGTGCAGCAGCCTGGACTGTCCATATTGATGTTAACATATTATATAATCAGCTTTGGAACAGGCAGCAGTTTGAAGGCTGGGCTCTGTGTCCCTGTGCTAAGTCACTACCCTGAGGAGAGCACTGAAAATCAGCAGAATTTGACTAGAAAATAGAGCACAAATGCCTGGGTATTGTAAGGAGTTGTAGAACAACTGATTATCTCCAAATCAACATTGTTTGCAAACTGTGCTCTCCCAACATGTTTTTATTGCTATATATATAGCAGAGATTTTACAAACTGAGTTAGATGTTCCCTTTTGCTGTCCAAAGTGGGTAATGAAGTCATGGAACATGCTATTTTGATAATTTGGAACGTGCCCCAGGAGCTGATTAAATGATCTCTCTTGCTCTGCACGTACTCTGTGTGTTTCCATGCAAACATCAGAAGGGTCAGGGCTGCAAACACGAGCCTGCAGGATCTGCTCTATCTCTGCCTGGCTTTTACTACCTGTTTAAACACCTAACATATTTTAATAGACAATTACAGCTTGTCAACTGAAATACTCCCCTATAAAAGCAAACAGTGGCTGAAGTGGAATTGCTACTGTGAACTTTAAGGTAAGACATTTAACTATCATTTAGTGAGAGAGCTTTTAAAAAAAATCTAAGACCAGTATTTGAGGTTTTGAATTTTCGTTTTCATTAATTGTGACTCCTCTGCTGGTTCTGGTGCTTGAATAGGCTCAAGAAATTCCTCCCTGGCACAAGTGGCCCAGAGAAGCTGTGGCTGCCCCTGGATCCCTTGCAGTGCCCAAGGCCAGGCTGGACAGGCTTGGAGCACCCTGGGACAGTGAAAAGTGTCCCTGCCCATGGCAGGGGTGGCATGGGATGGGCTTTAAGGTCCCTTTCAACCCAAACTGTTCTGTGATTCCACAATCCTGAACAGCATCTTCACCTTGCTTTTCCAGGAAGAAATTTGCCATCTTCCCTCAAAAATGGCAACAGGAAGAAGAAATCAACTGTTGTCTTTGTTCCTTAAACCCCTGGGAGGCAGGACCCTGATGGAGATTTATCACCTCACTCCTGGCTCAGGTGAGCATGGGGCAGGTACAGTTTGTCCCCTCTTTCCCCATAGCAGCAGGGTTTCTGCTTCAGTCATTCTGCACTCTGGTTCTAAGGCTGCTCTGATGTATTTATCTTTAGTTTGTTGCTCTAATCTTGTCGACAGGAAACAATAAAATATCCTCTAAGATTAATATGAGAGATGAGAGATCCAATTAGAGCTCACATCCTTCAATCCTTATGGGTAAGAGCCCCTATTACACAATAACTATGGGTGGGAGGAGGCCCCATTTGATCAATTTGTTCCAGTTCTTGGTTATGAATAGTTCAGAGAACTAAAACAGTGACAGATGAAGGCATAATTCCCAGATCAGAGAAGAATTAGAGATCTGTAGGGTAGAATACAGGTATTTCTTGACATAGCACCAAACCAGAACAGCACAATGCAGATTTGACACTTTTATTAACAAAGAACCCATGGGGCTCATTCATTAGTACAAAATACAATCATGTTCCTGTATGTTAAACAGCTTTTTTTATTTTGTCTCTTTTAAACTGTTTCACAGTTATCAAAACAAAGCCCCTGCATATTGAACTTATTATTGTGCAAACAGTAATTATTTTTAAGGATCAATTTCTGCACTAAGCCAAGTGCCAGAGAGCAGAACTTAATCATGTTTTCACCCCTCCTTTGAAGGGCCATGTGTGCTTCCTAAGAAACACGTAATAGTTGACTTTTTTTGCAGCAAACAATCTAAGGCCACAGTTTATCTGCAAAGAATAGAAAACAACTCAAAGATTTTAGAAAAAAAAAAAAAAGCACACCTTTACCCTTCATACTGCTGTTTGCTTGACCATGATTATGCCAAGTAGCACACATCACCTATCAGGTATTACAGTCCAAAAAGCACCTAATGTTCTTTAAGCTAATATTTTGGATTCTTACCATGCAAGTTATTACACAACCAAATTACTTTTCAAGTAACTATAATGGTATCTTGTTTAAGGAAAAGATGCTTGTTCCCTTTCCAAATGACGTGAATGAAAATCCTGCATTGATTGTATGAGCAGGCCTTCACTTTAACAAAAAGGCATGAGAGCTACACCTTGAGACTTAAATAATCATTTTTAGAATGTCCTTTCT
Organism: Geospiza fortis; assembly: GCF_000277835.1. Taxonomy (NCBI): domain Eukaryota; kingdom Metazoa; phylum Chordata; class Aves; order Passeriformes; family Thraupidae; genus Geospiza; species Geospiza fortis. Next base: position 54,974 of record NW_005054400.1, read on the forward strand.
AAATCATGCACTCAAATTTTGGTTAAAGCTGCATTTGCTATAGAAAACAATACTAAATGTTGCAAATGGAAGGAGTAACTGCAGTTTGGAAATGTCAATCTCCACCAGTCTGTCGTTCACACTGATGCAAAAAGGATTTGAGGTGAAGTGCTAGAAATTAGACAATGTAAGGAAGTTAAACTAAAAGAAGACTAAAAATATATATCCGTGTATGCCTGTAGAAAAATCCCTGCTTCTTAAGTGAAGACAGATTTCATAAAAAACCATTCAAACCATTGTTTAAACTGCAGTTATTGATGGAATGAAGGAAACTGAATTGTTCTTTTTGTAATCATCAGAAAGTACACTGTTTTACCACATGAAGCACCGGGTTTTAACCCCAAACCCTTCTGTAAGACATATGGAGTGTTTCTAGTAGTCCAAAATCCCCTGTATTTCAAAGACAGGACTGTAAACGTGCATGTTGACAATGCTGTTTTCTGCTCCTGTAAGTGATCTGTTGGTGATTGTTTACTGATCCCAATTGATGGCTGGCAGGAAGCAAACATTCTACTTTTAAACGAAGGCAGCAGAAGGGCAAGTAAATGCTGTGCCTTCACTCTTAGCAGCAACAAACTCTCACTGTTCTAAATGACCTGAGGAAGAAAACATTAAAATATTGCACCAAAACAAATTTAAACAGCAAAAACAAACAACGAAACACACCAACAAATATAGTATGGATAGCAAATGACCAGTGCAGCCCCTGACAATAGATCTTTAGACAAAAATGCAGGAGTAATGAAAAGCTTTGTGCCATTACCAGAGGACTTTGTTCCCCTGATGTCTGCTTTCACTTCAGTTATAAGCTATGTCTATTCTGGGTATATTTACACCTCTCCCTACACCTCGTATCTCATTCACTAACCACAGAAACCATTTAGGGTCCCTTTTAGAACCTTGAAGTATGCTGGAGCTTTAACAAGACTCTTTTTGGTCTCAAATCTGACCGTAAGTAAATATCCAAAACAGAGGTAGGCTTATAAAGGCTTTTGAATAAATAAATATTGTCCTTTTTGCTAAGTATACCTGCTGCTGGCAAAAGGTTTCTCCCTTGCCATGCTTCCCCTTATCATGCTATCCATAGGCTTAAGATGCAGAAGAAGAACTCACAGTAGAAGAGGTTAGAATAATTCCCTTAAGAAATCCCTTGAAAGAAAGCATAGTGCATAAGCTCATCTCAAAGTTCACTGTTTGTTCCACACTTGTGTCTTGCACTCAGGAAATGGTTGCCTTTGCAATATTGTGTAAGAGCCATTCCGTCATCCACGGTGTCCTCAGGATCATCACGAATGAGGAAATAGTACCACTTGGCAGTCGTGAGAAGGGCAGCTTCCCATCAAATGTGAAGTTAAGACTTCGCTCTGTGATGCAGTAGTGTTCCTTTTTTGGATGCAGACAGTGCAAAGCTGAAGCCCCTTGACCACTGGAATCTTTTGGAAATGTTTTCTTACCCCACATTCTGTTCTACTACAGGAGTTCTTGACATCGCTATGTACATTCTTCCAGAGTGTTGCAAACAAAATAGAAATTCTTTTCTCTTCAGAAGATCCACACATCTCCTCCTCGTACTTTGTGTAGTGTATCCACTTTTTGGAAAACATTCAGTATTTCATTGATGCATTTTCTCTTCAGTATTTTCAGGTACTTCTCAAGTATCCCAAGCTCAGCTGCTCCCTTTATCCTCTGTGCAGACTAATCCAGCAGGTTCTCTTTTATCACCAAACATGCTCACACCTCCTTCTCCATTTTCCTTTGCCTTTCTCGTACACAGACTGAAGTTTGGAAAAAGAAAACTGTTTCCTTTTTAGCTGCACTACCAGCTTAAGCAGCAGAAAGATTAAGACATTCATCACAATGATGCTCATTACACATCCTCAGAGCATGAATGAAACGGGCTGAACTTCTTCTACATCAGTTGGATGTGGATCAATCTAAGGAGAGAAGAAAGACAACAATTACTGCCTGCAATTCCCGCATTTAGGTATGTGTTTGGGTTTTTTCTGCCATCTGACAATAAAAATACCACCTGCTATTTATTTTCTTACTTCTGAATAAAGAGGTGGAGGCTGAAACCGGAACTCTTGTATGTAAGCAAAGACAGGACAACACAACTGTTCCTCGCAGTCAATGGGAGGTGGATAAGCAGGAACATGTCTGGAAAACTCTTCCTCAGACACTACATCAGCATAATTTGGTGGTGCTGAAACACAAGAGATGCTTCTGTCATATTTCAAACTCTTCACTCACTCACAGCAAGAACATCTGCATTACAGTATATCCAGGACCACAAAAACTGTATTGGAAGTGCACTGAACTCATTAACACTGTAACTAAAACTATGTTTTCAGTAAACTCAGACGATTCAGCAGGAATACAGAGAGTGCTGTGCTTTTAGGGTAACTCCAGCAGCAAACCGATGTTGTATCAAGATATAATCAGTAATGAGTAGAATATTCCCACCATCAGAAGTTAGTTGTTTCAGTCAGATGGGGTACAGAGAGACTGCAGGAAGGCTGGAGTTGCGGTAACCTCACCAATCATTTTGGATCTCAATTAAAGAACTTTGTGAGTTGTATTTCCATTGCCTACATCCCTGGCAGTGCCCTTAAACTGGCACTGCACCCATCTGCTGCAGACAGTGCTGTGCTGGATTAGAGACAGTTCAATATGTATTTATTACCTTCAGGCTGTTCAGGCATGGTCAATGCCAGCCAACTCATATCCATACTAAACTGGCTGGTAATGCTGGAGTTTCTGCTTGAAAATCCAATACATGGAATAGTGCCAATCACCACAGGCATTTCAATCATCAATTTCTTAGCACCAGGAATATGGATATACACCTATGTGACAACGCCCAAACAGAAGAAAAAAAACAACATGAGACCCCATTGAATGCTGCTCTTAAAAGCTGCCCTATTCCCTACA
>NW_005054400.1:57953-62756 GCF_000277835.1 Geospiza fortis
CTACACTGCAAATTTAAAAATTAAGAGCTTTGTCATCCCAGATATGCTTAGCTAATACCCTGGCAGCTTTCCTTATTTTTCAGCAGTTTCATTCTTTCTGTAACTTGTCTCTAAGTGACATTAAAAAGTAAAAACCATCTTGACAAACATAATTATGCACTTGACTTGCAGACTTATCTTCCCATTTCTGGAAAGAATCACTTGAGGACCCCATTCATCTTGAAGTGCTTTCCCAAAACAATCCCTGCATGTCTGAAATGAAGCTGCTTCTTCCTCAGAAACATTTCTCCCTTTTCCCCATTATTCCCACCTTTCCATCTCAGAATCTCTATGACCTTCAGTCTCTCATGTATGTGGTTTATGATATTTATTTTTTGTAGAGTCATAGAATGGTTTGGGTTAGAAGGGATCTTAAAGATCATCTAGCTCTAACCCCCCACTGTGGGCTGGGACACCTTTCTCTAGATTTGCATTTATTGTAGTTCCCAAGTTAAAAACCTAACAGCTACTCAGTAGATTCTTCTGTTCCCAACTGAATGCAGTATCTAAAGTTTGTACATTTGAAAACCCAATACTTACAGCTAATGAATATTCTACTCTAATAATGCAGCAGTCAAGTATAGATGGGGATACAGGTGGGATTTTCAGAGTTTTCCCATTCCAGGTATCTGTACTCCCAGAGGCAATGTGGTTTCCTCGGACATTGGCAACCATCTGACGGAAGGTTTTTGTCTTCCCACTGGCCAGGTAAGTTTGTGTTTGGAAAATGGCAGCTTTTGGAACAATCAAACGAGAAGAGCAGTTCTCAATTTCTGCATAGATTGGGATGGCTTCCCCTTAGAGACAGAAAAAGTCCAATGAATAATTGGTATTTACCTACTTTCCTCTGGGAGTATCAAAGCAAGTTACACAGCACGTACATCATCTGCAGTGTTATGAGAACAATACTTGGTAAGTTTCCTCAAGCCAGTTTATTTTTTTCAGAGTGGTATCCAGGCAAAATTATAGCCACCTACTATGTTTTACACATAAACAATGATTCATTTTGAAACATTAAGCATAATATGAACAAGCTATAAAAGCTTTATTTGCAAATTACGCCCCAATCTTCCTTTTATATAGTACTAAATGAATTTCAGGATGTTTTATTTTCTCAATGTATCTAGTCTTATCAAGATGAAGAAGCTGCTAAAGCTCATTCTTACCTAAGTGTAAACCTATACAAATAGGATGTAAAAACCTAATTACATCCCAGTTAAGTATTTTATCCCAGATAAAAACATTTTGTTGTTCTTTACACACAAATGTACATGGGTTTTCCATAAGATTATTAACAGGACTTCCTTTCAATTTATATTCCCAATGGGAAAGGTAAGATAATTTAAAAAAAAAAATTAAATGCATGTGGACCTTAATTTACTTCTATTAAACAGAATTATTTTTTGAACTATAAAGTGTTGGCTTCACTGAGATTAAAAAAAAATCCCAACCCATTAGATGCTTAGTATTTACATTTTTAAGGTAACTACTCTTACCATTACAGTATCCCTTCCTCTCAATTTTGGCACTGAGAGACACTGGCCCAGAGGTGAAAAACCAACAGCCAACCATCTTCTCCTGACTTCTTAGAACAGGTGTCTATAAAATATAGAGTATTTTTCATTTTATGGGATAAAGCTCTCCATCACTTGCAGTTTAGCGTTATGCATATCAGTCATTGTAACCCAGCTCTAAAATCCACACGCTCTGAATCCCTGAACTGCTCAGTGCAACTGTAGATTTTGCCACCATGTGAAATGGAACCAAGATCTGGCAATCTGAACATTCTCTTTTGAAATCCCAGCCTGTATTTAGACTGTACTAAGTAACACAGAGCAGTTTCTTTGCATGTGCTTGGTCTTCAAAATTAACTTTTCAGAGGTCTCATGGAATACTGTGGTGTTTATCTCCATGTTTCTCAGTGCAGAAGAATGCAGAATTCATTTTATCTGCAAACAACTAACAGTTAAGCAAGTAATTTTTTTAATTTTGTATCTCTAAGAAAGGATAAATATATGTAGACATTGGGTTAAGGGGATGCACCTTCATTACCTGCAAGTCACAAAACCCCCCAAAAATGTAGAGACATGACAAAAACCATCTTAATTATTCAGGGACTGTCACACTGCATGGCATTTACACTGCCTGTAATGTTTTCATTAGAATAAACTCACAAGCACACATGTCAAGTGTCCAAGCCAGGATCAAAGCTACTCAAAATGATTTACTGAGCAGTGACACTCAGTCAATACAATAATGCAAACTGGTTTTTTATTTTCTTTATTGTAATGAAAAAACCCTGTTGTTTTGCACTTTTGGTGGTAGCCTTGGAATCCATTAAGATTGGCACTGCCATCCTGATGTGTCTTCTGTGCAATAACCTATGGTCTGCTTTGTCCTTACAGAATGTGGGTATGATGCCTTCAAACTCCTAACTAATGAATATAAAGACTATTCTGCTTACAGATGTCACTGCCAAAATACCCTAAGTTCTCTCTAGAATGGATTGAAATGTAAGCATGTAATGAGGGGGGAAAAAAAGCCTGCTCAAAACATCTCTTTTCTATGTTCACGTCATGATGTTAAAATTATCCTACCATTTTAAATAAAATAGAAATGACTCATTCATATTTAAATGAATAACCATTTAGATCCAGTAGCTATCATGAAAGTGCAAGGTATAATTTTATATTATTTTCATAATACGGGTTGAGATAAAAGAATCCAGCTCATTAGCTTCCATCTTGCCTATTTACTCATTACTTAATGCCTGATCTTTCTTATTACTCTACAGTATTTCCAGTGATTATTAAAAACTCAATGCTTTAATGTGGCCAAATCTGTCACAGGGAAATAACTGAAAGGATCTCTGGAGCAGCTGCGTGCACACACTTCACGGTAGAAAACGACATGCAAAATGCAGGGATATGTAACATAATGGCCAGAGCCTAAATGACAGGCTGGGCATGATTAATACTCTTCTCTAATTACTGCTCCTCAACCTACTATTATTGTAGAGTTTAGGACACTGAAGCCCTGTGAATGTAGTTGCTCTGGTAAGAGTAACTACTCTGCACACACACATTACTATTATTAAGCCTTATTTATGCATCTGAAGCCTGCCTAACTTTTTGGCAGGAGCATCTCTGCCAGCAGGGATGTAATCAATGGTATTAAAAAAGCCACTCTGTTTGCTATTCACACAACCTAAAATAATCTATTTATAGAGAAAAGCTTAGGGAGCTTATATGCTTTCAGAAGTCAGAAAATGATGCTCGGGAATAACATGGGAAGGGTTGTGGCTGGATGTGAATGCTGCCTGGAAATGGTTTATTTGCAGCTGGTTTTACAGGGGGGAGGAGAAGTGGAGGACCCTCTTACCAGGAGAGCTGGTGAGCTGACATCGATATGGCTGATGATCTGCAGCTCTGTCTGCACACTCTGGTCAGGCACAGCAGGCCTCTCCAGCACTGCTTTCACGTAGTACTGGATACTGCCATACTTCCCAGTAAAAGAGGTCACCAGAGGTCTGAAACGAGCAGTCATAAAACCATTACCTTCAATTAATATTTCAGCTTCAAACATTAACACTTCCTGCATATGTAAACATTTCCCAATTTACAGCTTGTACTTTTAGGGCCTTGGGGAAGCTGAAGCAAACAAGGCCTGTCTGCGTGGTGCTTGATTAAGATAAATATATAAAGCTGATACTAAAAAAAACACAAGTCAAACTACATTAAGTTAATGTTCCACTACAGGCAGCATCCAGCACAATCCCTTCAGGTTGGATTATTGAACTTACTCTTGAGGGAGCTGAAAGCTGAACGGAAATTCGTGTCTTCCATCTAGAAGAATTAAGTTTTCCTCACCTGTAGGATAAGAATGAATAGTATATTTTAGTTATTCCAGAAATAGAACAAAGCAGACGCTTTTATAAATTATTTATGTACGAAAACACCCACATGCAAGAAGTTTTTATTGATCCCAGTGGGTTCTGGACTGTGGCCCATACTTTATTTATGCTGTGATGTGATTTCAATGAAAAACAAAAATCAAGGAAACATGGGAGACCTTGAGATTCAGTGCAGGACTCTGGCCAATTCCTAATCCAAAATGGCTTCTCCAAAGCATAAAGTAAGTTTCTTTTCAGCAGAACAACAATTAATCTACTTTTCCAATTAACAAGCTAACTTCTGGGCCGAAAAATCTGCAATTTAAGGTCAGCATGAAGACATACTATAAATACACGAGCTTCCAATTTATTCACATAGGGCCTACTGTTACACAATTTACAAGGCCCGAATCTACTTTCGCTACAGATCAGACTGAGCTGCGTTTCACCCTTACAGAACGAAATGTCGTCGTTCTGTCTTTAATTTTTTTTCAACGCTGCCACAGTGCTGCAGTGTGTGAGTGACAGAGCTGCACCACAGCGAGCTTCCCCTGCCGCCTCAATCCACGGGATGAGCCTGGCTGCTTCCAGGGTCTTCCACGGCTACCGCACACCCAGCGCGGAGAGGCCGACCCTTCCACAGCCACACGCACAGCGCAGGGAATTCAGCTGCGCATTTTATTTCAGTCCCGCTCGGCGTTTTTCAGCCCCCACACAGGGAATCAATCGTGCGGCTGCGGGTGAGGCGGTGATCCTCCCCGGGCTGAGCGCTGCGGCAGCGCTGTCCCATGCGGCCGCTGCCCGTTCCTTCGGCCCCCGGTGCCCGTTCTGTCGGGTCCCTGTGCCCGTTTCCATCCGCAGCGTTCCCTCCT
>NW_005054400.1:63528-92324 GCF_000277835.1 Geospiza fortis
CCCCCCCCCCCGCCCCGCCGTGACGGGGCCCCGGGCGGCAGCGGCGGTTCGGGGGTCCTGTCCCTCTTTCGCTCCCTCCTCTGGTCGCTGCCCGCCAGCCCAGCGCTGTGGGAAAGCCGTGTGCCCTTGGTGACCCCGCGCTGAGGGGAAACCTTGTCTGTCGGTGTTCCCCGGGTGCTGCCGTGGGAGAGAGGGAGGCACCGCGTTGCTCTGGGGCGGTCTCAGCCTCTCCCGCTGACAGCCGGGCCGGCTGGGGCTGTTAAATATGGAAAAAACGATGAGGCGCTGCTGTTAAATATGGAAATATGGAAAAACGATGTGGTGCTGCTCTTAAATATGGAAAACCGATGTGGTGCTGCTGTTCCCCCACTGCTTTCCTGGAGGTTACCTGCCTGTGTGAAGCCCATTTTTCACCCCACTGAAGGGCAGGAGATGGTGGGGTTTAGCTCGAAATAAGCCTTCCTAGACAGCGTAGAAACCTCGCGTCCACACAAATACTGTGCGTTTCTGCACCTTGTAAAGCAAAAGCGCCCTGGTTCAAGAATTTGCTCTTAGAACCCTGCTTGGTGCTTGGGCAGCGAAATGGGTGCACCCCACTGTGTGCTGTCCCACTGAGCACATCACCCATAGGTAACACTTGGGAGAAAGAATAAAGAATAAATGAGTTGTTATGTTTAGAAGCAGAAGCTTAGGAAACCCCAGCGAACAGTGGAAGAGTGGTGAATATGTCTGAGTGGCTGGGTGGGCACGGCCAGAATCATCCCGACAGTGATGAGGGAATCCGTGCCCCCCTCCAGCCAGCCCAAGACATCCTGCAAACTGTGAAAAACGCCAATCACTTGGTTTTTTAAAACTTTAAAAGTTTAATGATAATAAAATGGTTATAAAAATAACAATATAATTAGAGTAATAATAATTTGGACAATTTGGATTAGGACAATATGAGACAACAAAAACAAATGGTTACGGACTGGTCCGGGTACCTTTTTCTGGGCAACATAGGCCTGAAAAAGGACACACATTAACAGAGGATGAGCCTTTAAAAACAATAGCCTGTTGCATATTAATACACCTCACACATGATGCATAAATTCCATTCAAACACAGGATTCTGTCTAGTCAGTGTCAATTTTTTCCTCTTAATCCTAACCAGCGTCTTCAGGACTGAGCGAGACAGCAAGAAGTTAGTTTCTTCTGATAAGAGAGCAACAAATTTTTTCTCTGAAAGATTTAGGTGTTCTGTGGCTGCGATCTCATTGGGAGCCCTCTCTTTAAAAAAAAGTATCTTACATAGCATAGTTTCTATTTTAACATTTTGTTATAACCTAAAACTATATTTACCACACTACTTAAGAAAATGAATACAGCATCACTTTCCAACATAACACATTTGTGAAAAGCCAATCATAAAATATGCATTTTTCACAAAACCAAAATGGTTTGATTCCACTGGACACATATTGCAATTAAAGCTGTTCTTAGCCTCGTGGTGTTTTATGGTGGCCCAAGCCTCTCCCAGGGGGTGTGGGGTGGGTGATGTGCTGGCTTTTCCACGGATGACCGAGGAGTCATTTCCTGCTCTGTCACCTGCCTGCTCGAAGCTCCTGACAGCTGCATCTTCCTGCATTCCTCCATCACTTTAGGGCGCTGCAAAACACCGGCCTGGTGCTTCCCAGCTGACTCAGTTAATTACTGAAATTAGCAAAACTTGTCTTCGGCCTTTGGCTTTTAAATAAATAGCCAATGAGATAAATCTGGGTTTTCTCAGAACCCCTGTGGGTCCCATGAAATGTAGCCTCGTATTGAGGGTTCCTTCTGTGAGGAACTTGCCAAGAGCCAGGTAGGCCTTTGGAACACTTTTTATTGGCTATACGTTCATACGCACATCCATGTTAATCAATAGTGACCTGGGGAAAAGGAATGTGCTTACAGATGGGGTGAGCTCATGGGCATTATTTCAACCTTTGGCCATGCATTGTCCAGCTCGTGATGAAAATTATGTAAAAAAAATAACACTGTATGATGATGGTGGCTTGAATATTTAAAGAATTGTTGCCTGTTTGCATCCCTTTGTGCATTTTAAATTATTCTTTACAGAAACTGCAAATGTCGCGTTGTAGTTGGGAATTGTGGTGTATAAAATTGTGGTATTTTGCTATTTTTTTAAGTTCAATTAAACTCAGACGTGGCTAGCTTTGCATCAATCTTTTCCTTGTATGCAATTTTTCACATTGACAAGTATCAGGTTATTTTTGTAGTCAGCCAAGGGACCATGCTCGGATGTGCAGACTGAATATTTGCTTATTTGATGAATTTCATTAGGTACAATATGTGTGTGTGCAGACTGATTTTGAGAGTATGATGCAGAGGGGAAAAAAAAAAGAAAATCCCACAACTCCCCTTTTCCTGCATGAATTAGATCCTGCATAAAAGTAATTAATTCTCTTATGGGTTTATGCGACCATTCAAACATTGCCTCCCTTTCATTCTTTGCAAGTGCAAATGAGCTAGATAGGGAAATGAATAAACATGGCAAATTGCTTATGAAACAAAACATTACCCAGAATTAGAGAGAGCTGGGAGGCTTCAGTAACTCCAGCAATTAGCCTGTGGAGGACACAGTTAACAGGCACATTCTGTCACAGTCAGGTGATACTTGTTCCAGATGTTTGTTTGCCTTTTAATATATCTTTTTTTTCCCGCTAAGAATCAAAACCCAGTACTTGTTATAATTATCGTGGAGTGATTGGTTTTCTCATCTACCCATCTTTCTGGTGTTTGAGGCATTTTAGCTGACCCACACAGTGACGCTGTAGCATGAATGGTGGAAGCCACCACATGCCTAGTTTAGTCTCTGGCAAGGCAGAAGGAAGGAAGAGGAGATGAACACTCACAGTGTGGGTGTTTGTGTGTGCCTGGTTATCTGAGTGTGGGAGTAGGTGTGACAGAGCAGGAGATATATTAACATGCTTGATTTTATTTTCATTCCGCTCATTTTGCTGCTGTATTCAGGACTGTGTTAGAAAGAGCTGCCTGAAAAACTTAGAAAATGCAGGAATTAGCTTGTAAGGGTAAAGAATTCACAAAGAAAGGTCTCTTTGGAGAGTATCCACAAAGCTGTGAACAGCTCTAGCAAGAATCACAGACTCATCATGAAGGGAAAGGAAGTAGGAGAGCATCTTCCTACAGTAGATGGTGATATCCTGGCTCTGCTGGTTAATTTAGAAATGGCTGCTGTGGTCAGGTCACTGAATTTAGATGGATAGTTTCTACATGCAGTAATTATATTTTAACTCATTTCAGTGCACATGTTGAAAACGGGGCTACCAGGGCTTGAACCTGCCAGAAGAGTTTTGGAAAGTGTGGAATTGATTCCAACTTTCCACAACAGGAAGGACACACAATATGTAAATAACCTTTTTTATTTTTTTTGGTGGAAGATATAAGATAAGAAATGGTCTCAGTAACAGCTTCTTGTGCCAAGGAGGTTTCTGTTTTCCAAGAATCCAAGCTGTAGCTGGGAAGGAAGTGAGAAATTTGATGAGTATTTGCTGTCTTCTTCCTGCTTGAGGGGAGCTGAGACACAGCTCTTCATCATGAGTCAGGCACCAGGAGTTTGCCAACTAAGCCTTTCTGTTCTTAATAGCCTGGCAGTTTAGTGAGTGAAGAGCTATTTCTGCTACTGGAAGAGGACTTGGGGAAGTGTTTATGAGAGCTGCTAACAGCTAATTTACAAATTGCAGTTCTTATTTGAGATTGTTGTGCTTTAACATCCATTCAGGCATCTTTCTTAGCCAGTCCCAAACACAAGGGGCAAAACCCCAGTGCTTGAGCTGCAGCTGAGTTCAGTAGAAGAGCCATGAGCCAGGATGTGTGTGGGTGAATAGTGTGCAAATCCTGACTTTTTTTTTGCATGGGAGGGGGATTTGTCCATTTACCTCATCCTTTATCTGCAAAGAATTTCAGCTATCTCAGTGGCTCTGGCAGATATTAGGAAGCAGTTGGCTGAGAGCAATGTTTACCCCTGAAAGCAGATATTACAGACTCTGGAGTTCCACAAAAGCCCTCAGAATATAAGGCCTTTTGTATTCCCAGATACCCAGAAATCCTCATTCTGGAGTTGTTTATGGAGCCAGGACAGGGAGGCATGAAGAGACAATTCCTGTCTTTCCCTAGTTCCTGGCCTTTTACCAGCGAGTTCCTTTATCAGCAGTGTGCCAGAACTGCAGCCCTGAGTGGAGCATGAATTCTCCTGGCCTCCCAATCAGCACCAGAAGGCAACAAATGGGTGCTGGTGACACTTGCTGTCATGGACAGTCTTTTATTGCTTTTATTCTATTACCAGTAATTGAAAGGTCAGCCAAATTTTTCTTAGACAATTAAGTGACATTTACAGAGAGGAGATTGAGAGCAGCCAGAGATGCTTTTCTAAGTGATGCTGCCCAGCTAGTCTGATATGTCACTAGAGCCAGTGTGTAAAGCACCAGGATGGATATTTTTAAGGGTTATACTGTATTTACATTGAGAAAAGCAAATTCTGAGGTACTTGCTCAGTAATCTGAGGGCTTTATCTGGGCAGGTGTTAGTTCACACAGCCCAGTTCGACAAAGCACAGTTGCCTTGAAGGCCAGAAGACCAATCTGAATTCAAGGTTATGCCTGGAAAATGGAAAATCACAAATGAGAAGAGGGGAGCCCATGTAGAAATCTGAGGCAGAGGAAGGACAGAGTAGTTGCACGAGGCTGATGACAGAGAACCAAACCATCAAGGCTCGTGCATTGAGTCATGGGCTCACACAACTGCCACACATCCCATCCTTACCTCCCAAGGGGGAGAGAGGTGTGTCCCATCCCTCAGGAGGCTGGGCAGAGGGAAAGGTGGTGGTGCAAGCTGCAGAGGGTCCTTTCTGCAGAGCCAGGACCTTCTCTGTCACCTCATGAGGTGGCAGCACCAAGCAGGCCCACAGGATAAATGTCCCCAGTGCACCAGGATTGCATCCCAGCATGTGATAGACCATGGTGTTGTTTCATGAGCTGGTAAAGAAAACGCTTGAGTAGTGACCTGTTGTTTACTTAAATATTTATATAGTGATTCAGAGAGCAGGATCTGTTACAGCTCGTTCCTGCATATAAAAGTGATCTAAATCCAGCACTCAGCTGGGCAGCAGAGGACTGCTCCAGGGTGGTTTTGGGTGTTTACAGCTGCTATAGGTTTTGCAAGGAGTGTGAGTAGAGAAAAATAATGGATGTGGTTAGAACATCCCTTCATCCCGCTGTCCCCTGGGGACAGAAAGATTTATTGGGGTTGTGGCTACTGCACAATTAGAATGGCCCTCTGGAAGTGCTCCTCTGGAGGATGAGCTTCCTACAATTGTATCATGTACCCCTCTGCATTTCAGTGACTTCAAAGCAAAGTGGTAGGGAATATTCATATAAATATCTGACATGGAGAGAGGGTGCAAATTCCTGTTGTTGAATCAACTCTTAAACGGCAGCTGCATTATTCATGTGTGGATCGTGCTTTGGTGTTCCAGCTCAAGGGAATGAAGCCAGAAAAGGAAAGGGGAATTAACAGACTCATTTGGGTTCTTAGTTATGTGCTGCTTTAGCTGGTTCCTTGTATGGGCTGTAATTTGAGGGTTTTGAGGTCTTTGTGAAGTGCATTTTTGAAAAAAATTTAAACTGAAAAAATCTGAACTTGTGATGAACCTGACTCTCATACCAGGAAACCTCACACTGAAGGGAAATGCATGCCTGGATCTGAACTCACCTTTTGGCAGAGCATTCCTGTAAACAGGAATGTGAGCCTTGTGGTGCCACTTCAGCCTTACAAGTTCACACCGAGTAATGACGTGGATCATAACTCTGAGAAAACACAGGTGGCATGTCCAGAATCTCTGTAAAGATTGCTCCAAGTGAGATGTTTACTGGAAGCATGTGGGTGAAGCCATCACCTTTGTGACATGGCCCAACAGCACAGCAATTGCAGATGCAGAGGTGCCCCACATGGAGCCTTTTTTTCACAATCTGGGCTGCTGTTGTTGCCCAGGCTTAGGAAAGGAATTACCTCAGCAGAAAATGGAGGTAATGGGATGCTTTATGCCAAAAGGGAATGTAGAGGAAGAGCTACAATGGATGGAAAGTGGAGTCAGCAGCCTGAGATAACACAAGTGATGGGCAGGACAGGGAGCAGCCTAGGATCAAAGCGGAGCTTTGCTGATGGGAATGTGTGCTTTTACTTGGAACAGGGTTTTTCAGCTTTTGCTGCTATTTCAGCATGATTTGAGATGTAGAATCACAGCGTAATCCTTATGATCTGTGTGTTGTCAGGTGCTCCAGCCTGATGCCAGATTGTGAGATATTAAGAGAGAAGGGGTGTTGTACAAAGTATTAAGGAAGTTGTACAAATGCCTTCACATACTGGACCTCTCATCAAACCCCCTTGCCATGGTAACAGTTGTGGAAGCCACCAGTGGTCATCTGGCTGTGAAAAGCCTGAGAGATAAGAGGACACCATTAATACTGTTCATTTTTAGACATACACACAATGGAGCAGCTATTTTTACAGTTTCTTTCTCTGAAATATGAAATATTAGCATTGTCAGAGTCAGGATATGGGGCTAGATGGACTTTTAACTGTCTGCTGCTGTGATTCTTATCTTCCTCTACAGGGTGAATTAGAATTCTTTGGATCAATGAATGTACACAGGCTTTTCTTGTATCAGAATAGCATTACACATCCTCTTGTCATTATAGCACACCAGAAGATTATTTTCAATGATAATGACAAGACCATGTCAATCACAGCACTTTTGTAGTAGGAATTTGCTTCTTATTGCATCTTTCATGTAGGAAATTTTCCTCTTTCTTCATCACGAATTACTCCTCAGAAGTTGGGAGCGAAAATGTTCCAAATTTAAAAAAAAGAAAATGTCTCACTTGTGCTGCCACCGATGCTCTAAGTTATGCAGGCATTAACTTCTGCTGTGCCTCCATGATTATAAAAATGGCATAGGCAGAGCCTACGTGTTGTTCTGCTTAAATATCTGCAGAGATCACAGCTTTTCCTCTGATTGACACTATTGTTGGAAAACATTAATATGCACTACCTGTATTTTCCCATGTTCAAAGGACACAATCACAGAGCTCTTCATTTATTTTACTAAGAGCTGAGTAAATGCTGCACTGTTGCCATTCTGCAAAGAATGTATTTTCATGTAGAGGCATTATCATTAACAAATTCTTTTCAAATTCCAGGAAGAGTGTGATAATTTTATTTGGCATAATGAAGTCTGAGCACTTAGAAAATTTGATTGTTTTAAGGCCTTTAATTTCCTTCCACACTTCATTTTTTAAACTTAATTAGATTCACTGGAAATTTCTTCTGTTTATACAAGTTCTTCCAGGCCCAGTGTTCCAGCCTGGGCTCCATGGATAACTCATGGGGACACTGACTGTTGGTGTCCACAGGATCTGAAAAATGGAGAAATGGATAAGACAGGAAATAACTTCCTGGTGTAGCTGCTTTACAGTTGTTAATTACTGAGAGCAAAAATTTAGTTCAAATGCTGAGGGAGCAACTGACTTGAGGAGACTGAAGTTAGGCAATCTGGATTCTCTTAGTGTCTCTGGAGAAAAAAGGATTTTTAGATAAGTTTGAGACACTGATTGATTTAGAAATCAATCTTGCTCTAAAATTTTTAGGAAGTTAATTCACATTTTCTACTTTGAGGGATGAAAGTCTGCCTGAAAGTCAGTAGGATTTTGGTGCTGATTTGGGAAGATGCTTTAGAAATGGGGATGATTATCACCTCCATCATGTTTTCATTATCTTTTAGTCATTCTGTATATTTTGCTAGAGACTATTTGTCCCTCAAGGGAAGAACCTACTTAAAATTAATGATAATTGATTAGTTGCTTCTAAGTCTTCAGTTGCCATACTTGGCTGATGTATAAAACTTCCCAAGAAAAATGGTGCCATAACTGCAACATTGTGCACCTTGACATTAAGCATGTATTTCACTCATGGCCAATTTAAAAATCAAAATAGAAACTTTGTAATAATCTCCCTTTACAGTTTGGGTTATGAGAAGCTGAGAATTCCCTTAGGCTTGATTGATAAAACATGGCATTTATCCTATTCCTAGGATGATGTTCAGCAAACTTTATGATGGAGGGAAACAGCTGGTAAAGTGGGTTCATGGAAAGGTGAAGGTAATATAGACATAAAAAACAAGAGGATAATGATTTTAAAAGGGATAATAGTTGTAATAACACCATTAACCTTTTGCTTCAAATTATTGAATGTGTGGTCTCTTCAGCAGGCTAATCAAAGGTTTGCATTAACCACGATGCAAGTGGAAGTGGCAATATACAACCTGAGGTGATTTTTTCCCTCTTCCAATTATTCACTATCAAACCCTTCCAAAAAAAAAAAAAAGAGGAAAAAACACCCTTTGACCATTGAAGACACCTTCTGATATTGAATTGAAACTGACTTCCTTTCAGAGGGAACAAACTTCAGCTTCCCTCCTGCTTTGGAAGAGGTGGATTTTGCTAGGGAAAAAAAGAAAGAACAATAATTATAAGTTGTTATAGATACATGGAAATTAGAGGCAGATTGTGGACAGGTAGCCAAGTGTTACAGGCAGATTGTTGGTAATAGTGAGCCCTGAGCTGTTGGATGGATCAGCAGCAGAAGCCCCCTTGGAGCAGACCCCT
This sequence comes from Geospiza fortis, assembly GCF_000277835.1. Classification (NCBI taxonomy): domain Eukaryota; kingdom Metazoa; phylum Chordata; class Aves; order Passeriformes; family Thraupidae; genus Geospiza; species Geospiza fortis. Next base: position 72,249 of record NW_005054400.1, read on the forward strand.
CTCTTCCTCAGTAGCATAGGCAGGTCCCTGCAGAGCTCTGATCTCACTGTAGCTGGGCCACTTCTGCTGTCTAAAGAGCAAATTCAGCCTGGAACAGAGCAGAACTGCTTTTTTTATTTCCCTGTTCCATGCACATGTGGCTGACTACCAGAGGCAGACCTGTTTTTTGACAGTTCACTCACGTACAAAGAGGCAAATGCATGAATGTGGAAAATTGCCCCAGATGATGGAAAAGTTCATGGTGACGTGATGGAATTAGTCAAGAATTTGTCTGGTTGGACAAATGTGCTGCATCATACAATTTCACAGGTGATGGTGCTCATTGTTCACTTAAGGCGTCTGAACAGGTTGGCCAGAGAAGCTGTGGCTGCCTCATCCCTGGAAGTGCCCAAGGCCAGGTTGGACAGGGCTTGGAGCACCCTGGGATAGTGGAAGGTTCCCTGACCATGGCAGGGGGGGTTGGAGCAAGATGATCCCTAAGGGTTGAATCCAAACTGTTCTGTGATTGAGTGGAGAGAGAACCCCCAGTGAGAGATACCCAACACAGAATTGCTGGACTAGCTTGGGATGTGTTGTATCAACTTAATATGAAAGGAAAAAGTGTAAGAGGAAGTTTGCACCCTTCCTGGCTGGCAAAACCCCATAGCATTAACAGCCCCGTTCTGTGCAATCAGAAACGGTGAAAGACTTCAAGAGCAACGTGCCCTGAATTTGAATTAACCAGATTGAATTTAAAATCAACAAGCTGAAAGGGTTTGAGATAAGAAGTCAGAACATTCAGAGGAAATGAGAACTGTTCTGGGAACTAAAGGTGAGAGAAACACTAAGTCACATAAAAAATATTCAGCAAGAACAGAGATACCTTTTCTTTTTCTGGACACCTTTTCTTAGAAGCTGTCTATAATCAGTAACCTTTCCCAGGCACTTTCCCAGGCTGTTTTCAGTAGCTGAATCCTTTGTTTCAAAACCACCCATTGATTCAGTGCCCTAAGTGGAGAAGTAATCAAGGTGGACAGAAATCTTGCCTGCTGTATGGATGTATGATGTGTAGGAGGTAGATGCAGGGGGAGGTGAATGAGTTTTTCAAGATATCTCTCACAACATGTGAGGCTGTGTAGAGTATCATGAAATGCATGTGTGTGGAGGTGTGCAGCTCTCCATCAAATTTCTGTCTACTGATCTCCTTATTTCCATACACGCATGTGCTGATGTACATACAAGTGAGTTCCTGGAACATAATGAACTCTTTAGGCAGTACTTTGTCAGAATATCATTTAAAGAGTTACATCCTTTTAATGCACAGTAGTTTAAGCAAACTCCAAGGTTCTTACTCAGCAATAAACCCATTAAATCATCTTAAATACCATGTCATAATGACAATTTGATGCCACCAGATGTGGCACTAGGGATTTTTTTTTCTTTAAATGCTTTCCTGGAGATACAGCTTCCTGAATTTTAAATTCTGTAGCCTGTTTGCACAGCTGTTAGATCCCAGAGCTCTGCCATCTTTTTGCCTTGCATCAGTTATTCACTAAATCATGTGTGGCACGACTACAAACTCCCTGCGTCTAAAACGTTTAGGCTCATAACCACTTCACCCTCGTAAAGGCTGAATGGGAGAAGGTTTGGGCATTAAATTCTGAGAGCAGCATCCACTCCAGCTGTGGAGCTCCCTTGTGGGGAGATTTCAGAGACAGAGTCACAAGAATATCCTTCATACACCACTTTTCACTAGCAACTTATCCTCTTGGATCTGTAGAAAATAGAGATACCTGGCCACCTTCCTGCCTTTCCTCACCTTGTTAGCCAAAAGGCAACCAGATCCAGCACCACTTCTACCTGAGGAAGACTGGGGAAAGTGGACACTTTAGCAGGATACAATGGAATCCAAAAAACCCTCTCACAAATAAATGTTAGTTCATACCATGTGTATTTTAATAGTGGAACAAGTCATGGAAGACTGTGGAAAAATTCTGAAGCAAACAACATAAATATGTTAAATGAGGAGCAAAGGGAGGGGAGAGAAGATGATCTCCTGACCACAAAACATGGTTGTCCAGAAGCAGCTCCTAATCCAAGAATTCCCTAATTCTGATTGAGAGAAAGCAGGAGACAATCTCAGGAGCTGGCTGTGGATTTACCTGCCAGCTGCACTGGAACCATGACAGATGGGTCACTGGGGGAGTCACTGGGTCTTTGCTGTATGGGGGGGGACCATGTTGGTTTTTGCCTGTTGTGAGTTTGTGTGGGTGGGTGCTGCAGGATCTGAGATGGCCTCACTCCTCTGTCTTGTGTTAGACATGAATTTTCCCCTAAAAATGCAGTGGGAGAGTCCCACTCAGATGCACTGAGAGTGTTGGCAAGGGTTTGAAGTGAGGCTGTGAATTTTGCACAATTGGATCTTACCAATAAGTGTGATCACGTCTGAGGTGCAAGTGTTGATGGTGGGATTTGGAGCTGCTCTTGTGTGGGTCAAAATCAGGATCTGTGACCCCAGGGGATTGTTGGGGCATTCCCTGAGGGTCAGCAAGATGGCACAAGGCACTGAGAATCTGGAGGTCACAAACCTCCTCAGCCAGAGTGTGATAAGGTGTCATTGCCATCCTGATCTCTTACCAGCGCTGAAGGATTATTAAATCCTGATTTAGTGTCAATTAAAAATACCTCTGAAAAGGCTGATTCAGAAATATTACCCTTGCCTTGCTTGGGATCTTGGTTTGATTTGCTGTTCAGCTTCCGGGCTGGCACATGGGTGTTTGAACAGCTCAGTATTGAAGAGGGCGTTCAATGCTCTCTAGATTACCCTCCACTGAAGTGTAATATTTGATAACATCAGTAAATACAAACCAGAAACAAAATGACAACAGCATTTGAGCATCTTGTGATAGCAAATGAGGTGGAGAAGTTAAATGGATATAGAAGAGGATCCTCAGAGATTGGATCTCAGTGTGATGCTGGTAGGAGCCCAGTTGTTATTGTGCTGATATTAATATGAGGAGCTCTAAATCTTTTTGGGTAGTGGCTGAACAGAAAGGTTTACTCACAGCTGCTTTTTCTCTTGCTCAGATTGTATAGGCTGTCCTCCTCTCCTACCAGCAAACAAATAAAACTGTGCCAACTATAGCAGCAGTTTACATGGAAAAGCAATGAAGCAATTTCAGGAAAGTATTAGATGTAATTTTGGCTTTTTTTTTGCTGTCACTTAGCGTCTAGAGAGAGGAGATGCACTGATGTGCAGAGCTGGGCATGTATTTTGCAAACTCCTATCACAATGCCATTGACTGCTCATGGACCCCCATATCTCTCTGTTTCCATCTGTTGTTTTAAGACTAAGTTGTTTGGAGGATGTCCAAATTCCTTTCCCTTTTCCAACTTTGGTGATGTACCTGCCTGCCTTAGGCTCCCTGCATTGACAACAGAGAGAGAGGGGGGCTTCTCCAGAGAATGTGATGTGCCAGGGGTGCTCCTTTCTCCCTCTCCCCCTTCCCTCCTTCCATCCTCTTCCTGAGTGCACAGGGATTTTAGAAAGGGCTGAAATACATCACCCCAGCCAAGCACAAGAAGGGGTTGGGTGGATTTGGGCAGTGCTGCTGTCTTTAGCTGGCCCTGGATCAGCATTGAGATATCACAGGCTGTAAGGAGTAGGAGTGTGGGATCCACCAGTTGCCTGTGGCCCGTGAGTGGGCAGCAGCAGGAGCTGCTCTGTCTCAGTCGAGGCAGTAACTTGTGCCTGATGCAGTATTTCAAGAGATAACAAGGGAATGTTGAGCTTATCCAAGAAAACAGAAATGACACAGAAGATAAATAAGCAAGGCATATAAAGCATAAATGCAATCCTATTAAAATTAAGTATGTTTTAATTTCTGAAAAGATTGATATTTTGGTGTTAGATTTACTGAACAGGAAAAGATTACAGGCATCATTAAAATAAAATGTTTTCAAGGGCCCTTTAAAAAAATTGTAGCCGTGTTTGCAATTGCCATGTGCAAAATATAAAAATCAGAGAAGGGAAAAAACCCCCAGCAAGCAGTGGAAATAGCCCATTTTGTGAATTATAGGAAGAAATATACCATCTGTGATTTAGTGCAGTTCCCAAGATCCCATCTGTGATCGAAGCACAGTCCTTGGTGAAGGCTGAATCCCTGAGCTGTTCCATATAACAAAATACTTCTTTTGGAAGGTGCTTGGGCTGAGGGGTTTGTTTTTTCTGGAATATGGCTCTTCTAGATGAGACATAAAACCCTAGAGGCCTGATTTTGCCTCCAGTGGCCGACTAGAGCTGACGTCAGGAGAAGCAGGAGCGAAAGGAGGTCAAAGATCTAACAGCATTTCCTTCAGAATTTCTGTACTGCTTTTTATCAGGTCAGGTTGTTGGGTCTAAGAGGTCCAGACAGAGGTTTCATAATCTCTAGAGTCAGACATTGTGGTCTCTTTGCACCAGGAGGGCTCAGCCTGCAGCTGCACCACAGAAGCTCCAGCCATTTCCTTTTGTTACTGCTGCTCATTTCTCAGCAGAAGAGAGAGAAGAGATCCCTCAAAGTCCCTCGAGCCAGGCTTCTCATGCAGCTGCACCTCTGCCATCTTCTGATGATCATGTGCTGTCCCTGTGATCTCTTAGCCTTTGTCCAAAGGTGGCCTCAGGTGTATCAGGTATTTATACAAACACAACGTATTTAATTCCAATCCTCTATTAATTACACACACAGGTACAGACTGGCTCTGTTTCAGTTACCACTGAAATTTATATTTGAATAATAAATGCATTCACCTGTTTAATAAATGTTTATATTTGCTCCTCTATGTAATTACATGCTGATTATACAATTACTGAAAATACTTACATATTTTGCACAATTATGCTATTACTGAAATAATACCTGCAATAGAGCTCTGTGTGTGTGCAAGCATGTTTGGGAAATACCACCAAGCCTGCTTGTTTTGGAGTCATCCAGAGCTCATGCAGCTCTGTGCTGCTGGAGCAGACTGTTACACCACAGGAGTGACTGTGGGATTGCTGTTATCACCTCGGGGTGATCTAGCTCTATTAAAAAATATGTTCAGCTTTATTATAAAACACATGTGATTTAAGGATGTCCATCCAGCCTGATTTTGTGATCCTGGTGCCCCTGGTTCTGACACACGGTGTGAGATGCACTTGTGAGCCACTGCCCTTGTTTTTTATGGGAATCTGACCACGAAATCCAAGTCTGTCCTTGCCCCTGCTGGGCTTAGAACTGGCCTTTCTTTCACTGTGCCTATATTTCCTTGGATCACTTCAGTCATCCTGTGTGTGAGGGATGGGCCAGATTAGAGTCAGGACATCGTGTTGGTGAATACAACTGCGCTTGGCTCACTCTGCTCTGGGTGTTCTCATGCTTGGGGCTTCCCAGTCACTGGCTTAATACAGACAAATAAACAAACAAGTAGCAGCCTTTGATAGCATCAGCATCTGTGTTTGTACTGATGGGGGGTGAAATGATTCACCCAGGCTAACACAACCAGCAGCGCCAGAGCTGGGAGCAGGACTCCTGCCTCCCACCTGCCTTTCCTGGGCTCAGCCAGCTGCCTGCACAGCACCATGGGGAGAAGAAAAGTCCTGTTCAAAGCATAAATACACCCTGGCTTTGTCTCCCCCATGCTGTACAGGTCTTGCAGCCAAAGGGTTAAAAAGAAATGAGTGCTTTCAGCATGCTCTGCGGAGGGCCCGAAGTCTGAACATGAATGACCAAATTGCTTTTTACTTTTTAAATTAAGGCCTCTGTCTGTACGCACGCAGCTCGCGCTGCTGTTCCATTAAATAAGAGAATTTGTTCCCACTCTTATTTTTAATAGGGTATGACCCTGCCGTTCCATCTCACAACTTTACTGACATGAGATCTTATTAAAAGCAATCCTCCCCCTCTCCTCCTTGAAGTCTGAGCTTCTGATAGTTTCATACACATTGTGTTTATTTTACATACACAGCTCTGCAGCTGCTGCTTCCTTCTCCTCCGATAAATGACAGCATAACTGTTGCATCCACTATAAAAGTAAATAAAATTAAATGGGGAAGAACAATACATCTCTGGCAGAGAATAATAACTCTTTTAAGGCACGTATCTAAACTGTACAGCCTGATCTTAATTGTGAGGATAATTCTTTGTTATTTCGAGCAACTTGGAACGCGACAGCAAACGCACGCTCTTGGCAGTACATCCCGAGAGATTTCTGTGGGAACAATGGGGGGAATTCTCCTGAACTGAAAGGAGACTGAAGCATCTTTATTAGGTTAGTAGGGCTTGTAGTCTGATGAGAAAGAGTGGAGGAGAATGCTACGATGTGTTGTTGTTTGGCTGGTTGATTGGCTGGCTTGGAGGGTTTTTAAGCCGGGGCTGGGGAGGATGAGGCTCTGTGTGGGTGTTGGATGGAGGTGATGAGCATTAAGTGTCAGCAAGAGCCAGGAGGCCCTGGACCAGCCAGCCTCCAGCTCTGTGGCATGCTCCCAAGGAGGGACCAAGAGTGAGAGTTTTCTTCTGTCCCGGTTGATTATCCAGGCTGGTCCATGCTGGTCTGATGCTGCTGCTGTCTGGCCCCAGTAGACTCCAGGCCAGTGCCCTTCTGTTGTCCTCTCTCTCTGTTTCATTGTCTCTGCCATTGCTGGTGGAGCCAGGCAGCAGCAGTGTTGGTAGTCACTGGTGCTGTTTAACCATGGCTGTGGGGCTGAGGTACAGCTTCAAGATGTCTATTCAGTCCTTAGACAAAAATCCTATTGAATGTGCCTGGAATTTGTCTGCAGAGATGGAAACTGATGTCAAAGCAGGCCAAAGCAAGAGAATAATGTGACTTCAATTGAGTTAGGAAAAGACAATATTTGTGGTAGCATGGGAAATTTGAACTGGTTTTGAGAATCATCCAGTTCCTGTTGGAATAAGGGAAACTATGCAGATGTGTCATCAGCTCTTCCAGCAGCTTGGTTAGTTCAGGGACCACATAGCTGAGACTTTGGGGAAAAGCAAGTTGTTTTTCTGACTGGTTGTGGGAAAAAAAGAGGATCTGGTAGAGTGACCTGAAGAAGAAAGAAATACTTCCAAGCAATGAAACACTGCCCTTGGTGAGGAGATAGTAAAGTATGAGAGGACAAAAAAAAATCCAGGTGATGACTTCAAATGTGTAGAAATCTTTAATTTGAAAGAGAGGGATAAAGCTACAAAAGGTGGGAAGTGCATTGTCTGTATTGAAAGTAGCTAAGAAAGACCTTGGGAAAGATCAGGCTGGGCAGGAGCACTGCTCCTCTAAGGGAGTAGCAACAGTTGACAGTCAAAAGGATGAAGGAATAATAGCTATAAAAGGAACCAGAAAAGCTTTCCAGAAAGGTGAAGAGGCACTAGTGGGAGATTTGCCCTGGATGTTCCCTAGGAGATGTCTGGAGGAGGTGAAGAGCAGCACTGGCTCCATGGTGCACTGTCTGTACCCTGCACTGACACACAGAGCCTTTCTGCCCTCTGGCTGCAGGGCCAGCGCTGCCACCTCTGCCTTTTCTGTCCTGCCTCTGCTGTGACACTGCAGCCTCTCCCTGCAGAGGGGCTGTGGGGGCCAGGCTCTCTGCAGAGGGACCCAGTGCTGGCAGACTGGGCATTTACAGCTCCTCATATGTCTTGAGGGCAGCCTTAAGCCTTCTGCACATGGTGTTTGCCACGTAATGGGTGCCCCTTTACCCTTGCACTAAATGAGCAGTGAGTTGTTTACTGTGGCCTCTGCCCACTTTCCTGCCCTGCTGGGCCAGGCACAGCCTGGAGGCCAGGCTTGGGAGAGGCTGGGGTGAAACCTCAGCTTCCAGGAGAGGAGGAGGATGGCCCAGACCACGCTCACGTACCTGCTCTGCAAGGCAGGCTGAGGCTGGTGTGGGTTACTATTCCAGTGTAGCCACAGGGATAAATAAAAGGAGCCACGTTGACATGGATGCTGGCCCAGGTGGCAGCAGGGAAAGGGCAGCTCCCTGTCCTCAGCCAACCCAGAGGAGAGGCTGAGGTACCTGCGTGCCTCCCTGTCACTGTTCCAAGGAGGAGCCCATTCTGCCAGGCTGGAGCATTTTCTCTCTGCTCTATTGCAGTGTTGCAGCATCACTCAGCTCCCATTGAGCCAGCAAATTCCGGGCACAATCCAAGGGCAACATCTGACCCTTTGAAATGATCCAAGAGGTGCCAGACATAGCCTGGTATGAGTGGCAGGAGGGATCCCTAAACCTGAGGCAGTGCCTTCATTTCCTAATGCTGCAATTGTTAAATGACAACAAGTTAATTCTGGGGTCTGGTTTTGTCTTTTAATCAGCAGGAAGATTTGGAACTTTTGGAGTATCTGGCCAGGCCATTATCATAGAGATGCTCCTTGCACATGCTCCAACTTGAGACAAAGTGCAAAGTTTGATATTAATATAAGCTAGAGCTCATCATCAAATAATTACTTCACCAGCAAGGAGCTATCCTTTGATGAAGCTGAGAATTTCTCTGGGAACTGATCAGATTTTTCTCAGTGGATTAACACTGAATTAGAACCAAGGAGGTGGTGAGGACACTGAGCAAGGTATGTGAATGAGGGCAGTAAACGAGGTCTGCATTTACTTGCATAAACTCCTAACCTTCCTTGCTGCAAAGTGCCATCTAGTGTTTGCAGCCCTGGCCCAGCCAGGCAGCACCGTGACAGGCTGTGAACAGCTCAGAGAGACTGAAGGGAATGCAAACAGGCCACCAAACTGTGATTGATCCCAACCAGATGCTACTGGCCTTTAACATATGATTATAATAACTTAGGTGAATGAAGTTTCTTCCTTGCATGGTGGAATAGGAGATGTTTCAACTGGGTTTAAAAATGAACCTGAATCTCAGAAAACAAGGGGGCAGTACTGTCAGGAAAGCAGTTGTGGAATTCCATGCCCAAAATACATGCCCGGTGATGTGTCAGGTTTTCAGGAGCAACGAGCATTGTGGCATTATTGATGTTTGTGAGGGGGCTGGAATTGGGCACTGCACACAGAGGGGCAAGACAGTCCCCTCCTCACAAGGTTGCAAGGCACCTGAAAGAAGTGGGTGAATCCAGGGGCAGGAGAGCACCCAAATGATCATCATCCACTGTGTAGGTGCATGCAAATGAGCTAATTATTAATGCAGATTGGTCATGCAAGGGCAAAAGTACTTTGCAAGCCTAAAATCAGACCCAGCAATGGCACAGTTTAGCATCTAAAGTGCAAGGTTTGGGGAGGTACGGTCCACAGAAATGTTTGAATTGAACATTCGAATTGAAAATGTAGACAAGGCAAGAAAGTGCACAAAAATAACTCTGTGTCCAGATTTGTATCTGGGGCATCTTTCTGTCCTGACTGGCTTGGAAATCTCTCTGCCACATCTGATCACCCCTGAAACCACCCCGAGCACAGACCTCAAACACAAAGGTGGTTATTATCATCTGTTGTTATCTGTAAAGTGCTGACAGCACTTTGAAGTGCCAGAGGACTCATGCCTTGGGTTTTGCTCTTGCAGTGGCCAGGAGCAGAGTGTAATTAGCCCAAACACCATCCATAGAGCTCCCTGATAGAGAACAGCCCTACTGACAGGGAGCAAATTAGGTCTCTGACCTAGCAAAGCATTTAACTGTGTGCCACATTTTTAGTACGTGTATCTCTGGATTAAGACCTGGATGATGTAACCTTTTGCTGCCTCTAATTTTTTTGATTGCAGTATGAAGCACAGCTCAGCTGGCTGGCTCAGAAATCCCTGTGTATGGTGTTAATCTGCTTTCTAAACTGACTCCTGGTGTCTGGACAAAAACCCAGGGTTTCTCCTAAGCCAAAGGATCTTTCCCATTGACCTCCTTAGATTTGCTGTAGGAGCTCCCATCCCTGTGTTCCACCACCCACAGCAGAGAAATCTGTGAATTGAGAAAAGTTGCACACAGCTGTGGTAGAGGATGCTCTTTGGTGATGTTCACACTCAAGGTGAGGTTTTCAAGTGACAGATCATCAATAATATCCCCAGGTAATCAGTGACATAAACCCTGTGAATCTGGTTTGTGGTCAGAGTTCAGGTAGCTTCCATTTCTAGCTGGTAGTTTTAGCCATGTCTCAATGGTGATCTCTTCTAACCAGGACTAGCTGATATTTTTTTTTTAAAGGATGAATGCTATACTAATTAACAACTACTGAGTAAAAAATTATCTCAATAATATATTAGGAAAATGCCTTCTAATATGAATTACCCATGGCCCAATGTTCCTTCCTCACTCACTGATTAGAATAGTTTATCCAACTGGTTATCTCTAAGACTCAATCCCACTGAACTGAGCAGTAGAAGACAGTCCTGAGTACAAAAAAAATAAAATCTAGCATTTTATAATTTTAAAATGTGGTAAGAAAACCTCCACCATTTTAGAATTTCAGATGCAGCCACCCAAGTGTTTGCCAACTGTGGTCGTTCTTTTCATTTTGGCTTCTCTTGGGCTTATGATGCGGCTCTAGTTTTACTCATTAAAGTTTCAGATTGTGCTTGTTTTGTTAACAACCGTTAGGGCAGGGGTTCTTACTCTTAATTGGCACCATCTGGAAATGAGAAGGAAATTGCTCAGGATTAATGCAAAGATGAGGGAAGACCCTGCACTTTTCCACAGTTGCAAAACTTGTCCTATTTGGAATAGCCACAACTGACCTGGGAACTGGCTCGCCCTTTGTGTCTGTTGGGGGCTGGAGGGGGGGAAGGAAATTTTCTTCCAGGGAAAAGACAATCTCCACATTGCCAGCAGAATGCCAGAAAATAATCATTTAAAGGCAGAAAGTTGCACAATTTGGGCTGCTAGCGAGCTAGGCCTTTTAATGCAAATTGAATATCTTCATTCCCAGGTTTTTTTTTCCAATCTTGCACGTCTTGTTCAGCATTTCCTCATTTTTTGGCACTGGTTTCCATAGCTGCCTGCAATCACACTCTCACACAGATGCCATTCCATGTTCAAAGCACTGAATGCTACAGGGCATATTAGTGTTTTTATGCTTTAGATCTATCTTTATGTAACTTCAGAGCTCATTAATATATACCATTTTGTGTGATTAAAAAACAGCAACCTGGCACGTGAGGAGCTTTGAAAAGGAGAACGGATTGCAAGGGAAATGGCTTTCTTCTCATTATGCAGATTTTAAGCTAGACATGAGATGGGCCCAGTGAATCAATGGGCAAGGTACAACTTCTGCAAGATAATCATCGCCTGACTGCAGCCGAGCTGACTGCAGCTAAAAAAAGAACCAGAAAGAGACAAATGCTATTTGAAACATAAAGATTTTTCATGTCATTATTTTACAATAGTGGGGAGAAATGAGTTAAAATTCCCATGATGGTCTTTGAAGGCTTTTTTTTAAATCCCAGTAAAAGCCTTGCTCTTCTGCTGGGTGAGACACTGAAGGCAGGACTGAGGTGTGGAGGTGCCTGAGTGATGGGCTCAGAGTGAACATCCAAGAGCACAGACCACAGAGCTGTAAATACTCAGGCTGCTGGTGAACCACAATTCCCCCCAGTTACAGCTTGAAATATTGCCTCTAAGAGTGTTGTGCCAAAAAAGGATTCTGTGTGCCAGAATGTAGTTTTTCCCTAGCTGTGGTTGCTGACTTTGGAGGGTTGAGGCGATGAGTATCTCCTCAAATAAGGTGAAAGGGATATTTTTCTGACCATCACCTCTGACTTTTTGAGCTGCTTTCTGTATAATCTTTCTGAAGACAGGGAAACTGCTGAGTGCATTTGGCATCACTCAGAACACAAACATGGTCCTGAGGAGCAGGAGGATGTTTTGGTGGGAGAAGGAAGGAAGCCAGGAACAAAAATTACTGTTCCTGAGGTACCTGTAATGCTGAGGTGCATGTGCTTGGGCTTCAGTGGACAAAGCAGGGAGATGCTCCCCCCATCCCTTTGATGACTCATTATCTCTATGAAATGGATTTCCAGAAAAAAAGATTTTAGCTTGCATTTTAGGATGGTTGGGAATGTGCTGTTGTTGCAGCTTGGGCAACGGCAATAATGGAAAATCTGATGTATAATCCATCCAATGCTCACTAAAACCTTCCAGAAATGGACAAGCAAACACATTTTCCCTGCCTTAATCCAGAGGCTGTGCTAAGGGATGTGTGACTTGAGTAGCAATGCAGCCCCTGGCAGGCTGGGAGTGATGGGGAGCTCCATAAAACCCACAGCGACTCCGTGCATTTCCTCAGTGCTGGGCAGCTTTCACCCCTTTTCCCTTCACATTCAAAGGCATGTACTGATTATATGCAACTATGACTATGATTATATGCAAATTGTGACTAATGTATGAAATGAAAACCCCTGCCTGATGGCACGGAGATCTGAGGCAGCCACTCCGCAATTACCGCGGATTCTGCCGGGTGTTACTCACTCCAGCACAATACCGAGCACAGGCAATTTACTGCAGAGGTCATAAAAAAATCTCATTAAACCCACACCGTTTAAGGCAGGTAGTTTCTGCTTAGTGCAAAGCCTCGGGGGCTGTCTGGGTGGCTGCCCAAGGGAGGAATCCCTCTCTGGTGTGCGGAGGGCGAGCTGAGCGCCCGGCGGGAGAGGCAGAGGCTGCTGAGCTCCATCTGCTCCTGCCCTGCCCAGCCGGGGATGGAGCTGGCTGCTGAGAGCTCAGATGAGCTGCAGGGAGCCCAGCAAGGCTATGGAGTAGCCAGCAGCCTGACTTTAATAGCCATTGCTTTCCCGGGGGACTTGGCACAGGGGGATTTGTTGAGCGTTCTGCAAGATGCTGGCGCGGCTCCTCCAGGTGCTGCGGGGAGCAGGCAGGGCCAGGTGGCAGCGGTGCCAGTGTGCTGATGTGGCAGTGCCACCGGGCTCCTAACAAGGGAGCCAGGCAGGAACCAGAGCTCTCTTTGTAAGTGTCATTTACTGACAGCCCCAGCTGTCCTGTCCCCTGTTTGCAAGTGGCAGAGTGTAGGAAATGGGAGGATAGAAACTTCCATAGATACTGAAGGGTCTGATTTGCAGCCTTGGAGGAAGCTTGGATTGATGTGAATATAAAAGTACACAGACATTAAGCTGAAAAATTATAAATTTATGTTTCTATAGTTGTAAGTAAGAATATGTCTTAAGTAAGTAAAGAACTGTTTTGAGTAAGATAGTGAAGGGTTTTATAGTGCACTAATGTCATTGTATAGAGTAAACTGAGAGTCCAAATGTGATAATAGAAGTAATAGTGTAATAGTAGCCCATTGGATAAAAGTATATGCAGTGCAGCAGAGTTAAGTAAAGGTCAGAAAAACAAAGTAAACTTTGTGGCAACTTTCTATTGGATTAGTGTTATATATTGCCTTGTAATGAAGAGACTTGTGACTACCTTAAGCTCTGGCTAAACTCTTACTCCTCTAAAATCTCACAGCCTTTGAGGCTGATGTTTATCTGAGTAGTAAATCATTTTTAGCCCAACATTAGTCCCTTCCCTTCAATCAAGGCTTTGATAATGACAGCAGAGGCTCCCCGCAGAGGTGCCACAACTGTGCCAGTCAGGGTGAATCAGCTCTCCCAAAGGCACCACCTGGGTGTTTGCTTGTCCAGCTGATGGGCAGACACAGGGGTGGCATCAGGGCAGCCCAGCTCATGCCAAGGGTGACTGGTGAGAGAGGGAGCAGTGGTGTGGGGAGCTGGTGCTCAGGGAAGTCCTGAGCTGGTCAAGAGCTTTTAGGAAGAAACAGCCCAGAGATGATTCAGGGAAGGTTGCACGTCCCTATGACTAAAGGCTTGGCTCAGTTCAAGAGAAAATGAGTGTAACTGAGCATTGAAAGAGCCCAACAAAACCCCATCAGTTTACTGACTTTTTTCCCAATATAATTACAATGTATGTTTAAAATGAGTCAATCATCTCTTCCCACAGCACCCTAGTTCATCCTTCGTTTACTTATTTTTTCTTTCACCTATAAAACTTTGTTTTCCATTGGGATATTATGATTTACAGAAAATATTTGATGTTGATGGGGAGACAACACCAGAGTATCAGTTTACCCAAGGTGAATTTTTTGTGTATACAGAGAGAATTTAACCTCAAACACTCAGTTCACATATCCATGTGTGATTTATATCGCCTCAGGCTGTGAGGCAGAGTGAACATTGACACCCTTTGATGTTGAAAGAAGCCTAGTGACTGGCCTTTGGAGAGATTTGTGATGTCTCTATCAGCCTGTCAATGGAAAACCAGGCAGCAAAGCCAGGCCCCCTAAAGATTTCAAGGCCTTGTAGGCAGAGGGATTGTGTAAGCATTTTGCTTCCACCGAGTGCTCGAGAGGCTGAGCATACACAGCCAGGCTAACTGAGTGCTTACAGGGCACTGGTCTGCAGCTGGCATCTGCACAGCTCTCTGTGACCCTTTCAGCCCAGGAAAGGTGCCAGTGTCACCAAAATGGGGACATTTAGCAACTACACACCCCTGGAGTGCTGAGGTTTCTGTTGCTGCCTAGTAAGGGTGTGATAACCCATGGCTAGAGTAAGAATGAACCTGGATTTTTAGAAATGGAAAACATTTTCCTGCATTTGTTGAGAGGCAGAAAAGCTTTGCCCAAAATTTCTGCTCATTTCTGTGGTATGGGATTTGCCCAGAGAAGCTTTGGATGTCCCACTCCTGGAAGTGCTGGAGGCCACGTTGGATGGGGCTTGGAGCAGCCTTGGTCTAGTGAAAGGTGTCCATGGCAGGGCAGTTGGAACAAGGTCATCTTTAAGGTCTGTTTCAACCCAAACCATTCTGTGATCCTATGATTCCATGAATTCATGGACCAAAATAGTGTTGAGTAAGTTTGACAGCTCACAGAGGAAAGGGAAATGCTGCAATGTACAACAAAAAGGAACCTGCAGCATATTCTGCACTGCACTTCCCTGGGACAGGAACAGATCATGCACCAGGGTTTGCAGTGGGAAGCAGGTGGCAAGAGGGAACAGGATCTGATGCTCCTTGTGAGTCAAATTTCCAGGAAATGTGTTGAGTAACACTCTGGAAGATAGAATTCAATGCAATGCCTATAGATTGGGGAAATGGCTGGAAAACAGCAATATGTGATACAGTAAAGACAGCTGTAGGATGGTTTGCACAGAATTAGGGAATGCTGGCTAGGCAGACCAGGAGCTGAGGATTACTGGGGATTATACACTCAAGATGCATCTGAAATATGATGCTGTTGCAAAAACAAAGGACCAGTGTCCCATGCTCACATTGAGGCTGAGAGCTCCTTTGGATCAGGTGTGTCCAAGGCTGCAGCTCAACAGGACCATCCAAGCCCCTGGAAACTAAGCAAAGGGGAAATGGTGTGTACCACTTGCCAAAGCACTGAGGAATTGCTTGTGAGGGAGAGGCTGTGGTAGCCAGAGCCTGAATCTGCTTCCTGGTGGTTGAGAGAATAAACTGAAGTTGGAGGTAACTCAGAAGCAGAGAGGAGAACGAGCAAGGGTCTCAGTGAGAGGTGTCACTAAAAGCCTTGCTCTGATGACAGCTGCTGTGACACCAGGAGAGGAATCACAGTCAGATTGCTGCTTTGTGTCTGGTTCATTTGACATGTAATTGAAGTAAGAAGTTGTAAAATGCATTTTTCTGAAGCCAAATTTTGTTGGGCAGCAGGGCAAGTCGAGAAATATGGCAATAAATTTCTCTGCCCCTCTGGCTGCAGCACTGAGAAACACCCACACCTACAGCATTAGTAGTGCCATGTATTGTCCTTTACTTGTTCTCTCCTTTGGAAAATCCAGCACAGCACCATCCTTCCCTGTCTCTTCCCTTGTGCCCTTCAAGTGAAAGGACAGTGGAGTTCCAGGCTTAAAGGTTGTGAGCAGAAAATCTGAGGCGGGAGAGCAGATATCCACAAATTTGCCTCAGTGGGAAAGTGGAGAATAATTGTGGGTTCTGATTTTCCAGGGAGCCTCTGTGGGGAACTAATAGTCTAGACTTGTCCTTTTTGAGGCCTAATTACGTCTCTCTGTCAAGCTATAAAAACAACAGTCTGTGGCATCACAAGGGAAAATGAAAGCTATTGGCCTGTGTTCTGCATTTAATAGGATGTCAAATCTAAAGCACAGTCTGACTGGTTTTTGACTGGGGTTAGCAAAGAAAACGCAACTAATTAGGCTGTTTCTGACTCTCCCTCTCTGTCTAATGGCTGTGGACTTGCAAATTGTAACACACTGGGAGTCCCAAACTCTCTGATCAGTGTTGCTGTCTGGAGGGGAGGGGTCTCTCCCACTGATGGGACCCAGGCTCCACTTGAGCAGTGTCACTGTTAGTGGGGACAGTTCCCTGGGAAGTGCCTGGTGCCGTCACACCTCTCCGTGCTCCTTGGGAAGTGACAACGTGCTGCAGATGAACCAGGTTTTACAGCTTGCATTGGTGATTAATTTCTAAAGTCTTTGAGGATGAAGGAGAGTTTGGAGAGTACCTTGGGTAAAAAATGCAACCTTTGTTCTTTGGGTATCACAGTCCCTGAATTGAGGTCACACACAGTGGTCCCTAACATGTATGAAGAGGTGTGGAAATTAAAATTCACCCCAAAATACCCCAGACATCTAGTGTGTGTGCTAAAGCAGTTGGTCTCAACCTTTTTCTGCCCTTTCATGTCCTCCTTTTCCACCCTTACCCAAGTTCTGACCAGTAACTCAGCTCCCAGACTCTTAGAGCTGCCTCCTCCCTGTTTGCAGCCCTTCCTAAGCAAGCACCAGAGGACAATGAGCTCTAGAAACCCTGAGACAACAGGAGGTGATGGCCTATATTTAAATGACTAATGCATTAATAATTATACCTTGGAGTCTTCTGTGTCAGGGAGTGTTAGATGATGTCCTAACGCCTTTCTTTATCTTTTGGAAGTTTGAGGGGTTCTTTTTCATGTTGCAATAATTTCTTGGAGAGAACTGCAGCAGTTACAAGTTCCTTTTACCTTTCCCTTGTCAGCTGCCCTCATTCTGAACCAACACTACACTCAGCTGGTTCCTCATGTTTTACAGATGAACTGAAATAAAAGTGGAATTTGTCCCACTGTGAGAGAAAGGAAAGGAAGAGAGAAAAAAAAAAACCTGTCTAGAAGATTTTTCATGCAAGTCCCACATCCTTAGTTTTGCCATCTTTTTGACACAGAAATCTGATTGTCTTCTGCTCAGACATTCTGGGGTGCTTTTCTGGTTTTCATTCTTCTTGTCTGACTTTGGGTTAGTCAGGAAACCACCAGCTTTGCCTCACAGTCAAAAGTGAACACTGTAATTCAAACTCAAAGGACATCAGTGGGCAGGAAAAGCATGTGGCCTCAAAATGGTGATATTTTGATGTCATTTCTGCAAAGTCCTGCAGAGGGATTTGAGTCAGGAAAGTTCAGCCAATGAGTCCATAAGAAAATGAAAGGTCTTTCCAGGAGTCAGCCTGATAAAAAAATAAAAAGTGTGGAAAAGAGTGTAAAAGGAGAAAGACTTGCATAATCCAAAGGAGCACAGGAAGCAAAAAGAAATGAGAGCACCTGGATCTCTTTGGTGACTGCCAAAATACAGTGTGACATCTCCTCAACACTCCTATGGAGACTTGAAGCCATATTTTTCCAATAACTGCACATTAATTTCACCCACAAATAACAGTTTCTGCAGGCACAGCTAACTGTGCTGTAAAGTGGGTCCTTTCCTGGCTTTAGCTGGAAAAGACACTCAAAGCAGCTTGGGACCGGTACTGGAAGCAAGAAAACCTTGTCTAGGCAGATCATTCTTCTCCAGCTTTGTAGAAAGATCCTAACTTTGATGGACCAGCAGGTGACATAGACCAATGTCCACTGGGGCTGTGGCGAGGAATGGAAAAGGACTTTGCCATGACTTGGAAATGCCTTTATCCTTGTGTCCATCCTCTCTTCCCAGTTGTAGAACCGATCCCACTAAAAATGAGGGTGCCAAGCTGAGGCTTTTCTATGGATTATTCCCAATGGCCACCAGCTTTATTAGGAAGACATCTGGGCAGGAAGCAGTAGCTTCATTCTGGAATAACCCCAGGGTATGGCCATGAAGATGCCAAGTCCTCCTGCCTTTCTCAGTCATGAGATCCTTTCTGGGGCCAGTTTCCCAAAACTTACTGAGAAGTTACCCAGATAAGGCCTCCAGGTGTATTTTCAGAAAGATCTTAACCTAAATCCCCATTTAAGTCTTTCTGAATCTTGGTTGAGGTGGATTTGTATATTGTGCTTAAATAATTTCCCACTCATGACCTCTAGTCCCCAGCTGGGTATTTCTGCCAGCTGGGTGAGGATCACCCCTCTCAGCGTGAGTATTGGGCGAGTTAGGCAGCACAGGGAGAACAAAGTGAGAAATTACTGCTTCTGAGAGGATGATCAGTTTCTTTGCTGTCCCCACCAGCTCTGTCCTTCTGCAGACATTCACCAGGGTTTCTCCAGTCAGCACCAAAAGCTTCCAGGCTGCCCCATGCTCAGCACAGCTGCTCAAATGGCACATCCGAGCATCAAGGCAAAGATTGTGTAGAAATTTTGACCTTGACCAAGGCAGTCAGAAATTGCAGCTAAAATAGAGGCTGCTTGCAAGGGGAAGGGGGAATTTATAATCACACAGCTCCTCAAATTTAGCATTAAAAGTTATAAAACTGGAATTCTGGAGGTGGGAGGGTTTGGGGTTTTCCCCGTCTGTTTTCATCTGTGTGGCTTGAAGGGGTTGGAAGGGACATGCTGCTCAAATAAAGGATCACTTTTGCTTTTTGATCCATGACATGAAGATGACATAAAATGTACCCCTGCGAGTTGCCATGTAAATGAATCCAAATCAAATCATGCACAGGGAGCAACAAAGCAGCCCAGCTCGCTCTCCTCTGCAACATTTAATTTGTGCACAGAAATCCCAGGAACTGCAAAAAGCCAGGGCTGTTTCACACGTACATCTCCACACAAACCTCCCTACCGCAACAAATGATTTATTATTTTTTTGGGAGGGGCAGTGTGCATGGAAGGAAAAAAAGGTCGTCAAATCTGTGTTTCGGCCACGGCACAGATTCCTCGGCTTACCAAACGCAAAGGCCGAGCAGAACAAAGAGATTTGCATTCTAAGTGATGCAAAGCAGCCGGCAGCGTTTGAATGTTGTGTTTGCTCTGTGATGTCTTCATCAGGCGCTCAAAGGCAGCGGCTCTGGCAGCTCGGGTCCCCTCGAGCCTGTCAAACTCCGTTTCCATGGTTTTCCTCCAGGCAGCACCATCGGCAGACAGCGCGCAAACGGACCCCTGCAACCTGTTCTGAGCACTGCCTCTGATGTAGGGCCCCAGAGCGGGCATCAAACCAGCAACAAGCAGCAAGAAAATAACAATTTTGCTTTTCGCAGGTGTCAGAGCGGCAAACAAAAGGCTGTTTGTAAAAGATGCAACATCCCCTTTTTGTCAGCGCTGGCAGTTTAAAGTCAGCCGGGCAGCGGTCGGGCTGCGGAGGAGGTTTTGGAAGGGGGTGTGCTGTGAGAGACAGAATTCAAATTGTTTCCTCTTTAATCCTTTAGCCTCACTAAATAGGGCCTTCTCATCACCAAACTAATAGCTATTAATGGCATCCCAATTATTCCATGTGAATCAATGAGGGCTATTTTCTTGAGACAATTATATTCTTTTCCAGACAAAGAATCAGCCTCACTCTTCTCTCACCTTTCATTTAAATAAAAAGTTCAGAATATTTCAATATGAAGCCATATCTGAGCAGTGATGCTGCAGATTCAAGAGGTGAGAAAGATGAAGCCGTGATCTTTTGCCACTGTGAGTGCCTGTGTGCAGTGATGACATGGAAGCCTGTGCTAAAAGAGCAGAGGTCAGCAGAGCTGACAGCCAGCCCCAGCTGGACCAGTGCATTTGTAAATACTGGTCAGGGTACTGCACCTCCTGGTGCCTCAGTTTCACTGCGTGTGAAATTTAAATAATGATTTATTTCTTCTCTTGTGAAAGACATGGAGATGGAGTATTTGCCCAAACACGATGTAAAGCTCATGGTTACCCCTGTGGCTTTCATGACTGGAGCCAATGCAAATCCCTCAAGGGACAGTTTTCCATTAAAGAAAACTGATGGATCAGATGCT